>NC_073397.1:5024912-5369912 GCF_028641065.1 Leucoraja erinaceus | reverse complement strand
TGTGGTTGGGGGTGTGGGTGTGGTTTTTTGTGTGTGTGTGTTGGGGTGGGGCGGCTGGTGTGTAGTGGGGTTTTGTCGGGGGTGTTACCGTGTGGGTGTTTGTGTGGGGTGTGTGGGTGTGTGGGGTGTGTGTGTGAGGGTGTGGCAGTGGGGTCCTGGGTGGGTTGTGTGGTGTGTGGGTGAGAGTGTGTGTGTTGAGTGGTTTTTGATAACAAATGGTGTGGGTGAGGGTGGCGTGGTGTGTTTGGGTGTGTGTGGGTGGTGTGTGTTGGTGGTGTGTGCGTCAGAAAGGCTGTGTTGTTGGGGTGTTGTGTTTTTGAGTGTGGTGTGTGGAGTGTTATAGGTGTGCTAGGTGGTGGGTTCGGTGGGTGTGTGTACCAGTGTGGTTGTGCTGCTGTGTGGGGGCGCTGCTGTTGTGTTGTGTGTGTGTTTGTTGTGTGGGTGAGTGTTTGTTGTGGGTGTTGGTTGGTGGTGTGTGTTAATCGTATGTTGTGTGTGTGGATGTTGGTGGGGGTGTGTGTGGTGTGTTGTAGGGGGGGGTGGAGGGGGGGGTGTGTGTGGTGGTGTGTGATGTGTGTGGTAGAGGGTGTGTGGTGGGGGAGGTGTTTGTAACTGTGTTAATGGTGTGGGTGTGTGATGTGGGGGAGTGTTTTTGGTGGGGGTTTTGTTAGAGGTGGTGTGGTGGCGTGGGGGGTGAGGGTGGGTGAGGAAGTGTGTGGTGAGGGGGGGGTGTGGGAGGTGGGGTGGGGGGTGTGTTGTGTGGGGTGGAGTGTGGGGTGGGTGGGTGTGTGTGTTGGGTGAGTGGGGGGGTTTTGGTTGTGCCATTTGGTTTTGGGGGCTGTGGCCGTTAGTTGGTGTGGGGTGGTGTGGGTTTGTGGTGTGTTGGGTGGTGGGCGGGGTGTGTGTTGGGTGTGTAGTGTGTGGTTGTGTGGAGGTGGAGGGAGGGGTGTGGTGGGGACGGTTTGTGTGTGTATTTGTGGGTGTGTTTGCTGTGCACGGGTTTTGGGGTGTTATGTGAGGTTTTGTGGAGTGGTTTTTGGTACCGTTTGTGTTTGTGTTTTTGATTCCATTGGGTGTGGTTTGACTCTGTGTGGCAAGTCAATGGTTTCAGGTTGTGTTGGGTGGGACTTATGTGTAGGGGGGGTGCATTGGGACGAGACAGATAAGGTGTTTTGGACTCCAGGGAAGAAACGTCCCTGGTGGTACCATAATGTGTAACAATTTTACCGTTTACCAGGCATCGTTTTTTTGAGAAGAAATCTGTGATTACTACGTTGTTGTCAAACAAGACACCCACACAAGAGGGAGGGTGTGGTCTTCTTGGTGCTTTATCAGGTACTTTTGTGGTAGCCAGGAATTTTGTTTTTTTAGGACCCAATCAGGGTGAGATTTTGGTGGTGCGGTGACCTGAAAAATTAGGTGTCAAGTGTAGGGATCGACACTAGAGAAGGGCGAAGGGTTTACTAAGATGTGAGGGAGAAGGGATCGTTATTAGGAGAGAGAAAGAAGGGGGAGGGAGAGGGGAGCGAGAGGGGGAGAAAAAAGGGGGGGGGAGAAATGGCGGTGACTTGGACCAGAGGAGACCTACTCCTGAGGGGGAAGTCAATAGATGAGAGGAGGGATGGAGGAGAAGCATAGGATAAAATTAATCAAAGTATGAGAGGGGGAGGAGAGAGGGGTCAGCTGGAATGCATATCAGGGGAGGGGAGAGTGAGGCAAGGCAGGGGCCTAATATAGGAGTCAATTTCTTGAGTGAGAGTAGGGAGAGAGGGCCTGGGTTTCAGAGTTAGGGGGGAGAGGGGAGGGGGAGAGGGGAAAGAGGAAATAAAAAATATGAGACCCCCCCCCCCCCCCCCCCCCCCCCCCACCATCCCTAGCAAGAGTAGGGATTTTTTCAAAACAAGGGGACATGACTTTGTTAGAATTCTGTTGTTGTGGGGAGGGGGAGAGTGAATGGGGTGGAGGAGTGAGGGGGAGAGAAGGGGGGAGAGAGGAATACATGGTGGAGAGATATAATGTGATCCGTCTTATAGAGAGGGGAGGATATCAGAAGATATTCGTCCTCACCATTATCAGACTTGTATCACCATCAGGAAGCAAAAAAGAACTAGAGGAAGATAAACACAAAATAGAGGAGACGGTCAGCGCAGGACAGACTTAGAGCAGGAGGGATGGGGGGAGAGGGGGGGGAGAGAGCCACATACCAAGCAATAGAGAGGTTGGGGCAGAAAGAGAGGGAGGAGGGAAAAGTCCAGAGAGAGGAGGGGAGAGCACTCCAATGAGTTCAACGAAGAGGAAGGAGTTGCAAAAGGGGAGTTGCCGCAATGTGTCCTGCAACGAGGGGGAGAGAGATGACATACGATCTCGGGGGGGGGGGAGGAGAGGGAGGCATGAGGGAGAGGGGGGGAGTAGAGATTATCAGATGAGCTGGATTCAGGCGTGGTGAGGGGGTCCTTTATAGAGGGCGAGGACTATGGAACGATGGTTTCAAGGTTTCAAGGGGGAGAGAGATCGTTGGATGCACAATATAAGGACTCAGAAGTGATTCGGAGGGTCCCATACAGGGCTTGCTGAACTAAAATACAGCAGATTATAGGGGTACAAATACATAGGCGCAATTGTGAATTAGGACAGGTCACGATCCAAGAGTGGTTACCAACATGGGGGAGGACTCAAACATGCATTTTTGGCATCTCTGAGACCCGGCTGAGCCGATGGTGTATAGAGAGGGGAGGAGGCCACACAGAGAGACGTGAATTGAAGACATTCTCCCACAGAAAGCAGTGGAGAGGAGAGAGAGGGGCCTAAGGTAGAGGGGTGAGAGAGGCAGAGACATAGAGGGTGGAGGAGGAAATGGAGTAGGGGTTCTAAAAGAGAGTAAAATAGCTCCTTGGTAGGGGGACAACGAAAGCTTGGAGAGGAGGAGTGAAGCAAAGTAATCTCTGGAGGAGAGGGGGCCAAAGAGACAGGTCAAACGGGGAGGAGAGACCCAGAGGGATGTTAGAATGTGGGCAAAGGGTAGGGAAACTGTTGTTTAGGAATGATCGCCAGGTGGAGAGAGAGGAGAACTCAATGCCTGCACCTGGGGTTTAAAAGAAGGCAAGGGGGATCTGAGATGAGAAGGGGGTGAAAGAGGGGGGGGAGAAGGGTGGTAAGTCTGCTTTTTCGAGAGAGGAGGGCGAGAAGGGGAATGGAGAAATGAGGGGGAGAGGGAGGTAATCCCTCATGTAACTCCTCCGCTTAGGGAAGGAGATGAGGGTTTAATTTTAAGAGGAGAGAAGGTATCTTATACAGGAGAGGGGGGTCGAGAGAGGAGAGAGGGGGAGAGAGGGGAGACAGGGTAAAGTCTAAAGAGAGAGGTTATTAAGATAGGGGAGGAGAAAAGGGAGGAGAGGAGAGAAAGGGGGGAGAGAGTAGGGAGAGGGAGAGGGAGCATGTTTGAGAGAGAGAGAGAGAGGGGTGTGAGAAGAGAGAGGGTGAGGGAGTAGGAGAGCGAGAGATGAGAAAGAAGGAGGAGAGAGGGAGAGAGGGTGAGCCAGAGAGAGGGGGGAGGAGGAACCAGAAGGGGCGGAGAGAGAGAATAGGGGGGGAGAGAGGGTGGAGAGGAGGGGGAGAGAGGGGAGCAGTATGAGGGGAGAGGGAAAATGGAGGTAGAGAGGGGGAGTGGGGGGAGGGGGTGAGGAGGAGAGAGTATAGGGTGTACGTGTGTACCAGGAGAGAGTGGGGGGGAGGGAAGGGGAGGGGGGAGAGAGGGAGAAGGATGGAGAAAGGAGAAATGGGGGGGAGAGAGAGAGGGGGAGAGGGGGGGGAGAGAGAGAGAGAGAGAGCGGAGGGGGAGGGAGAGAGGGGGGAGAGAGGGAGAGAGGAGGGGAACAAAGGGAGAGGGGGGAAGCCCGGGGAGAGAAAGGTGAGAGAGAGGGGAGAGAGAGAACGGGGAGGGGAAGGGATCTGGGAAGGGGAGGGGGAGGGAGGGGAAGGGGAGAGATCCAAGCTGAGGCCCGAGTGGGGTGGGCAAGTGAGCGAGTGTCAACTAAAGGAGAGCCAGTTGGGCCGACGCAGTCTAAGATCTTTGGTCTTCAGTCGACAGGTCGACTTTTGAACAACAGGGGGGAGGAGGGAGGGGTGGGAGGTGATGTCAGTAGCAGCGCGAGCAGACGCCAAGCAGTAAGATCCATTCTCACGTCATCAGCGAAAAACAGGTGTTTTGATTTCAAAGTTTGATTGGATTTGTGAACATTTTTATTAATAACAAGAAATAAAGCAAGACATTTTCACGTAAGCTGATTTCGGACTCCAGGGGGTAAATCTCTACCAGAATATGTGAAAATGTTCCGGTGCACGCATCATTTTTTTGAGAAGATGTGAAAACACACAAACAAATAAATAAATACACACACACATCTAAGATCAGAGTTTTATAGTTACAAGGATATGATTGAATCAAAATCAAGAATTATAAATTCACGTTTCACAATTCAGTAGTACTGATTTTCAGTATTCCATACTGATATTTGAGAATACATGAGGTTGCTGCAAAATGCTAATTGTCAAAAATCCCGTTTCTGTGTAGTACGTTCTATTGCATTTATGTGAGGAATAGCGATTTCCCCAACAAAATACTGATTTTCAGCCATCAAAATACGGAAATGCTCGGTGAAACTTGGCAGCTCTGCAATTATTCACAATAACATTGTGTTTGAGAATTCAAAATGTGTTTTTGATCTTGTTTATGAGTCATCATGGAACTAGAATTTATTATAATAGTATGACAGTAAAATAGGTTAGTTTGAAAGCGATTATAGAAATGTAAATGCACCATTTAGTTTGACTAAAGTCAATCTGAATGTTGTATTCACATCACAATTCCATGTTGAAATTGATGTGATGAGAAGCTGTTTGGTCAGGAGGACCATTACAGATGCACTGCACACACTAACACAGTCAAACAATAACAGGAAATCAAATCAACACACAAAACATTTTCTAAAAATAGGTTTGCTTTACTGCAAAAACGTACAGTATTTTAATTGCAGTTTTTGGATGCACCTTTATAATATTTTACATAACATTTTACAACAGTACAACTTGATCATTAAAACAAGGACAACTTCAATTCTTGATTTAAAAAAATGTATACAACAATGAATCCAGTCATCCCATTCCACCCACTCATTACTCTTGACTCAACCAAAATTATTTCTGAAATATTGGTCGTAGATTTGGTGCAAAAATGCTCCAAAATAAGGCTCAGAATGCACCACAGAGAATCTAAAACCCCAGAGCTTCCAGGGCCCTTAAGCGGGCCATGGACCCTGACCGCGAGGGACTACGAGCTTCGTGCTCGTGATGTGCGCTGTACGCACATCATTTCACTTCTGCCCCTTTATTCCCCTCTCTTCCCTGTGCCTCAGTTGGATTTGCACCCATTTTGTCGACAATCCGACCCCCTTTCCTCTTTCCCCCAGTACCCTTCCACCTATATCCCTTCATCAGGCTTTCTGTTTTACACCTCTTCTCCCTTTATCTCTTTATGTTATCAGGCAACTGAATCATCCTACCACAACCAGAGAGCAGTGCTGAACTACTATCTACCTCTGATGACCCTCTGACTTTCCTTGATCGGACTTTGCTGGCTTTACCTCGCACTAAACGTCATTCCCATATCATGTATCTATACACTGTAAATGGATCGATTGTAATCATGTATTTCTTTCTGATGTTACCATGCAACAAAAGCTTTTCACTGTACCTCGGCACACGTGACATTAAACTAAACTGAAACTGAACTGAAATCTCACTCTTTTTTCCTTTCATCTTCGTTCTTTGTCCAACCATCGACACATCAAAACCTCCCTCACCTGTAACTGTCCACCACTTGTCAAGCTTTGTCCCATACTCACCACTCTTCCAGCATTTTCGCCCTTACGACAATCAGTCTGAAGAAATGCCCTGACCTGAAATATTCTCTCTTCAAGTTTACCAATGATGCTGCCTGACCTGCTGAGTTACTTCAGCACTGAGTCTTATGGGGTAAACCAGCATTTGCAGTTCCTTGTGTCTACAGTCCGTCTTCATGTTGTGTTGAATCAGGAAGGCTGAAAGTAATGTCAAGGATGCCTCCCTCTGGATGTTTCCTTTTCTTGTCTCTACCTTCTGGCAACCCACTAGTCACTGGAGGCCAGTGACTAGTGGGGTGCCACAGGGATCTGTGTTGGGTCCACTGTTTGTCATGTACATCAATGATCTGGATGATGGTGTAGTAAATTGGATTAGTAAGTATGCAGATGATACTAAGATAGGTGGGGTTGTGGATAATGAAGTAGATTTTCAAAGTCTATAGAGAGATGTATGCCAGTTGGAAGAGTGGGCTGAAAGATGGCAGATGGAGTTTAATGCTGATAAGTGTGAGGTACTACATCTTGGCAGGACAAATCAAAATAGGACGTACATGGTAAATGGTAGGGAATTGAAGAACGCAAGTGAACAGAGGGATCTGGGAATAACTGTGCTCAGTTCCCTGAAAGTGGAATCTCATGTAGATAGGGTGGTAAAGAAAGCTTTTGGTGTGCTGGCCTTTATAAATCAGTGCATTGAGTATAGAAGTTGGGATGTAATGTTAAAATTGTACAAGGCATTGGTGAGGCCAATTCTGGAGTATGGTGTACAATTTTGGTCGCCTAACTATAGGAAGGATGTCAACAAAATAGAGAGAGTACAGAGGAGATTTACTAGAATGTTGCCTGGGTTTCAGCAACTAAGTTACAGAGAAAGGTTGAACAAGTTAGGGCTTTATTCTTTGGAGTGCAGAAGGATAAGGAGGGGCTTGATAGAGGTCTTTAAAATGATGAGAGGGATAGACAGAGTTGACGTGGATAAGGTTTTCCTACTGAGAGTAGGGAAGATTCAAACAAGGGGACATGACTTAAGAATTAAGGGACAGAAGTTTAGGGGTAACGTGAGGGGGAACTTCTTTACTCAGAGAGTGGTGGCTGTGTGGAAGGAGCTTCCAGTGAAGGTGGTGGAGGCAAGTTCGTTTTTATCATTTAAAAATAAATTGGATAGTTATATGGACGGGAAAGGAATGGAGGGTTATGGTCTGAACGCAGGTATAAGGGACTAGGGGAGAATACGTGTTCGGCACGGACTAGAAGGGTCAAGATGGCCTGTTTCCGTGCTGTAATTGTTATATGGTTATATAATTATTGTCTCTACCTTCTGGAAAAAGATACAGGATCTTAAACGTTCGCTTGTTCAGATTTAAGAAGATCTTCGTCCTCACCATTATCAGACTTCTTCACCAATCATGTGTAGGAAAGAACTAGCAGATGCTGGTTTAAATCGAAGATAAACACAAAATACTGGAGTAACTCAGCCAGACAGGCAGCATCTCTGGAAATCAGGAATGGGTGATGTTTCAGGTCGCGACCCTTCTTCAGTCTCCCTGTCCCGCTGAGTTACTCCAGCAATTTGTGTCTATCTGTTTCACCAATCATCTCTTTCACACAGTTTCATCTCGGAGGTGCTGCCACATTTACTCCTTATGATACGATATGATACGATACGACATGATAGAACTTTATTGATTAATTCCAGGAGGGAAATTGTTCTGCCAACAGTCATAAAATACAACAAGATATATGAAACATGAAATTAAAATGACGAATGGAAAGTCCAGGTTTGGGGATTGTGGGGGAGGGGAGGAGGGGAGTCAATCTCAATCTGTCCCACGACGGAAGGGGGAGGAGTTGTACAGTTTGATAGCCACAGGGAAAAAGGATCTCCCGTGGCATTCTGTGCTGCAACTTGGTGGGACAAGTTCTGTGCTGCATCTTGGTGGAACCAGTCCTTGCTCCTCAGGTTGACCAGTGTGTCATGGAGGGGGTGAGCTGTATTCGGCTACTGTGTAATTGCACATTCGATATTTTTTGCATTACTTCAGATTGCAACACAATCTTGCACCATTCCCACTGACATATTTATTGATGTATTCATCATTGCCCTATGAATACTAGTTACTCTGTGAGCTTCATGTGAACAAAGAATTTCATTGCACCCTAGTGTATATAACACTAACATTTTATTATCTGATCTGCATACCATCAGGAACAGAATCCAGTTGATTCATTGTGTGAAACCTGTTTACCTTCCAGTGTAGTGATGACATTGTGTGCAAGTCATAAAGTTACTGCCTTGCGGTCCCTGTTTCTGTGCTATATGGACCGATGACCAAACAAAACTAGGTAATGCACTCTTCAATCTCTACTGGGTTAGAATAGATGAGGCTGATCACTAGATGTGGCGTATTTGGACATTCAGAAGGTTTTTGATAAGGTCCCACATAGGGCTTGCTGAACTAAATTACAGCAGATTATAATGGGGTAAAATACTCAGGCGCATTGTGAATTAGGTTACAGGTCACAAACAAAGAGTAGAAAATAGCAGATAGACACAAAATGTTGGAGTAACTCAACAGCACAAGCAGCATCTCTGGATAGAAGGAATGGGTGACGTTTCAGGTCGAGACCCTGCTTCAGTCTGAGAGTCAGGGGAGAGGGAGACACAGAGAAAAGGAAGTGTAAGATGTGAAAACAAGACATCACAGGGGATGAGGATTTTCACCCAGAGAGTTGTGAATCTGTGGAATTCTCTGCCACAGAAAGCAGTGGAGGCCAATTCATTAGATGTATTCAAGAGTGAGTTAGATAAAGCTCTGAGGCCTAACGGAATCAAGGGATATGGGGAGAAAACAGGAACGGGGTACTGATTTTGGATGATCATTTGATTGGCGGTGCTGGCTCAGATGGCCAAATGACCTACTCCTGCACTTATTTTCAATGTTTCCATGGTTCTAAAATCAATGAAAACGTAGAATAGATCATTGTTAGCTAGGAGCTGACAACGAAGCATACAGAGATAAAATGTAATCAAAGTTAATCAAATTAATCAAATCAAAAATAGTAGGTCCACCTCAGCCTGGTTGGTCAGTGAGTACCATACAGGTCAATGCTTGGGACAACTATTCATCATCTAAGCAAGGTGTTGATATAGATGATGAATGAAGGTTGATGTTAGAATGTGTGGCAAGGGCAGAAAACTGTTGTTTAGGTGAATGATCAGCCATGATTTCTTGAGTGGCAGAGTAGGTTGGAGAACTCAATGGCCTGCACCTGCTCCTGGTTTAGTTTAGTTTAGTTTTTTTTTAAATTTATTTTATTAGAAGCAATTGTACAGGAATAAGGCAACCGACATGACAATTATACAAATATTGTACAATTTCATTTTTAACATTGAAATCTAAATTTCAAAAAAAGATAAAAAGAGCAAAATAGGAGAGAATAAAGAAAAATAAGTAAAATAAACGAAATAAAAGAACAGACCCCTAAACTACAAAAGAAGTGCAAGAGGAAAGAAAAGAAATAAGAAAAGATATATATACCCCCCCCCCCCCCCCCCCCACCCACCCATCCCTAGCATTGGTTTTAAATTTGTGTTTAACCATTCTGTTGTTGCAGAAATTCTGTGAAAGGTGACCATGTTTTGAGAAATGTATCTGCTTTTTCGCCCAAAACATGCCTAATGTTTTCTAAATGTAGTGTCTCGGACATATCGGTAATCCACGTCTTCACTATGGGAACTGTTGTCTTTTTCCAAAATTTGAGTGTTAGTTTTTTCGCTGTTACTAAACGTAGTCAAGGAAACATCTTTGAAATATCGTTAGCTTAGAACAGGCCTCTGACATACCTAATGTGATCAGTTTTGTATCTGGTTCCAGTTTAATTTTAAGTATTTTAGAGAAGATATCAAATATTCCCCTCCAGAAGTTTTGTATCTTTATACAGGAAGCAAAAGAATGGGTTGTAGTCGCTTCTTGGAGGAGGCATTATCACAAATAGAGGAGATGGTTGGGAAGATCTTATTCAATTTAGTCTTTGAATAGTAAAGTCTAAAGTTTAGTTTAGTTTAGAGATACGGCATGGCAACTGGCCCCTTCGGCCCACCAAGTCTGCGCTGACCAGCGATCTCCACACAATAACACTATCCCAACACACTAGGGACAATTTTACATTCATACAAAGCCAATTAATCTACAAACCTGTACATCTTTGGCATGTGGGAGGAAACCGAAGATCTCAGAGAAAACCCACGCGGTCACGGGGAGAACAGACAAACTCCATATAGACAGCACCCGTAGTCAGGATCGAACCCGGGTCTCTGGCGCTGTAAGCATTGTAAAGCAGCAACTCTACCACAGCGCCACCGTGCCGCACTATTTCCTAAGGTTCTTAATCCAATATTAACAATTTAACTTTAAATCTCTTGTGACATTAAATATATATAGGTATACATCCATGAAATACATCTAGGGAGGGAAAGTAGAAGTGCAGAATAATTTTTAAATAGTGGGAGACTGAGAAATGTTGATCTTCAAAGGAACCTGGATGTCACTGAAAGCTAAAAGGCAGTGAAAAAGGACAAATGGTGAGTTGGACTTTATAACAGAGAATGTGAGTACAAAAGTAAAAATATTACAATTAAATGTTTCAAAGGTTTCAAAAGTTTCAAAGGTCTTTTACTGTCACGTGCACCAATTAAGGTACAGTGATATGCGAATTACCATACAGCCATACTAAAAAAGCATCAAGACACACAACTACATAAAAGGTAACATAAACATCCACCACAGTGGATTCCCCACATATAAGACAACATGGGAGACAACATGCATTTTTGAATTGAGAGGAATTAAAATTGAGTTCACTGACTATCAGAATGTTTGACAAAGTAAATATGGGCAAGGTGTTTCTCCTTGGTGAGGAGTCTGGAAATGGGGTCACAACATCACAAAGAGGAGGGTAGGCCACTTCGGACTGAAATAAGAAGACAATTCTTCACACAAAATGTGGTGAATCTTTGAAAATGTCACTATAGGAGAGTTGTGGAGGATCAGTCATTGACAGCCTTCAAAAGCTGTATGTTAGAATTCGGGGCTAGGTCAGGAAATAGTTGTGTAGGTGAATGATCAGCAATGATCTTGAGTAGAATGTGTTGGAAGGAACTGCGGATGCCGGTTTAAGCCGAAGATAGACACATAAAGCTGGAGTAACTCAGCAGGTCAGACCATATCTCTGGAGGAAAGGAATAGGTTACGTTTTGGGCCAAAGGGTCTCGACCCAAAACGTCACCTATTCCTCCTCTACAGAGATGCTGTCTGACCCATTGAGTTACTCCAGCTCTTTGTGTCTATGAGTGGAATGCAGGATGGAGACCTCAATGGCCTGCACCTGCTCCATTAAGCATTCATGTGTTTAATCCAGTGTTAACAATTTAACTTTAAACTTCTTGTGACAATAAACATATATACTGTAAGTATTCATGGAACGCAGCCCATTGGCAGAGGTTCAGTGAAAAGTGAATGGCAAATGTTCTTCACTGGATGAGTGGTGGGGTCTTAGGTTAGTTTAGTTTAGAGATACAGTGCGGAAACAGGCCCTTCAGCCCACCGAGTCCGCAACAGCCAGCGATCCCCACACACTAACAGTGACCTACCCACACTAGAGAAAATTTACATTTATACCTAGCCAATTAACCTACAAACCTGTATGTCTTTGGAATGTGGGAGGAAAACGAAGATCCCAGAGAAAACACATGCAGTCATGGGGAGAACGTACAAACTACGCACAAACAGCACCCGTAGTCGAGATTGAACCCGGGTCTCCGGCGCAGAGAGCGCTGTAAGGCAGCAACTCTATCGCTGCACCACCGTGCGCCCTTGGGTCCTAATGAAAGTTAATGAAAGTTAATGAAAGTTCAGCATTGCGCGCAGCTTTTCACTTCAACATTCTCTTTCCTTGCTGGCCATCAGAATCCCTTCAGTTTAAAGATGAATGACTTCCTTCCATGGTCCATACTTCCTTACAATGCAGAAGGAGGCCATTTAGCCCACTGCACAGATTAATTGCCAGCTAATAGCCAGACCAATAGCCAATATTGCAGCACACAGATTCATTCCATTCCTCCACAATCTTTTCCTGAACCCGTTTCTCCCACATTCCCATCAATTCCCATCTAATTCCACAACTCACCCACACTACACACTGAGTTTGCATGTTCTTCTTGTGGCCACAAGATTTTTTTATTCAGGGGCCCAGGTTTCTTCCCACGTTCTAAAAATGCTCGGGTTGCTGGGGTAACTTTCCAGTGTAAATGACCAAGCATGCAAAACAAGTGATTTTGCCGAAGAAATTACATCTGAGGAAATCATTTATAAATACTCAGACCCATGACGAAGATCTCTCCCTTCTCCACACCGATGAGCTGTTGGATCAAGAGATGACTGACTTCCCATTGAAGTCCCATCCCTCCTCGACCTGCCTGTTCCTGCCTCAGTGGAGAACGTGAAGCAAATGAACATTTTATTGGCAATTTATGGGTTGAACTCTGTGTCGAGGGTTGTGCTCACGTGGATGTTGAGGATGAGGGGAATAAGAGCAGAGTGGGACCCTCGATGTAATCTTTCTGGCATTGTATCTGGATCCTTCCAACTGTAATGTACCCCCCTCTAGATCGGTTCAGCACAGGGACCTAACTGAAGCTTGAACTCAGGATTAGATGACAAGTTATACTTTATAATCCACAAACCCATCCCCAATGATGTATTATTAGTAAATCATTCCATTCTTTTTTTTATACTGACATTTGTGGGGTTTTTTTCTCTTTCTCTCTTACTTCCTATCTTTAAAAAAAACTAGAAGCAGAATCAATCCACAATTGATAATATTAATGTCCGACTGATATACATGAAATGTTTATAATATGTTTGCTGCTAATAAAAATATATATTTTTTAAAATGTATCCCCCTCCAGCTCCCCCTTCCCTCCCCCTCCCCCTCAGCGTCCCCCTCCAAGAGAGTGGGGGATGGGTCACAGCCACGCCACGTACAGCAGATCCGAGAGCCCCTCACACCTGATGACCACGTTTTTACCAGTTGTCGAGAGGGGCCACTGCTCCCTCTGAAGTTAGACACAAAAAGCTGGAGTAACTCAGCAGGACAGGCAACATCTCTGGAGAGAAGGAATGGGTGTCGTTTCAGGTCGAGACCCTTCTTCAGACTCGACCCGAAACATTTCTTCTCTCCAGAGATGCTGGATTACGCCACCGTTTTGTTTCTGTCTTCGTTTTAAACCAGCATCTGCAGTTCCTTCCGACACACTTCTCCCACCGTCCCGATTTTTGTTAACATTGCTAATCCGCTTCAGCAACTTTTGACGCACGCCTCGGCCTCTCTGAACCACAAGCCTCGCACCTTCAGGTAATTGTATGTAGGGTGGCATGTTGGCGCAGTGGTAAGGTGGCTGCCTTACAGCACTTGCAGCACCGGAGATTTCGGGCGCTGTCTGTACGGAGTTTGTACATTTTACCCGTGACCGCGTGGGTTTTTTCCGAGATCTTTGGTATCCTCCCAACACTCCAAAGACATACAGGTTTAGAAACATAGAAACATAGAAAATAGGTACAGGCCATTCAGCCCTTTGAGCTAGCACCACCATTCAATGTGATCATGGCTGACCATCCAAAATCAGTACCCCGTTCCTGCTTTTACTCCATATCCCTTAGCCCTCAGAGCTAAATCTAACTCTCTCGTGAATACATCAAGTTTGTAGGTAAATTGGTGTGAAATAAGTGTAAAATTGTCGCTGGTGTGTGTAAATAGTGTTAATGTATTGGTCGGTGTGGACTCAGTGGGCTGAAGGACATTATTCCGCACTGTCTATCTAAACTAAACTAATTGGACTTTATCCATGCTCTCTCTCATCAAGAGCAGCCAACATGTGCATCACTGCTGTGTAGGAAGGAACTGCTGGTTTAAACCGAAGATAGACACAAAATGCTGGAGCAACTTAGCGGGACAGGCAGCATCCGTGGAGAGAAGATATCTCTCGGTTCCCCTATCCCCTGACTCTAGTCTGAAGAAGTGTCTCAACCTGAAACTTCACCCATTATTTCTCTCCAGAGATGCTGCCTGTTCCGCTGAGTTACTCCAGCATTTTGTGTCTCAGTGCATTACTGCTGCTGTCTGGTGCCCTAATGCCACTGTCCCACTTAGGAAACCTGAACGGAAACCTCTGGAGACTTTGCGCCCCGCCCCAAGGTTTCCGTGCGGTTCCCGGAGGTTGCAGGTGGTTGCCGGAGGTTGCAGGTAGTGGAAGCAGGTAGGGAGACTGACAAAAACCTCCGGGAACCACACGCACAGAAACCTTGGGTGGGGCGCAAAGTCTCCAGAGGTTTCCGTTCAGGTTGCCTAAGTGGGACAGGGGCATAAAGAAGGCTGATGGCTTCCCCGTTCAGGCACAGCAAATATGTCAAGGCTGTAAGAAACTGAGAGTGCTCCTGGGTAGTACCTGTATATGAATCAACATGCCATTCTGGGCAAACACCACACTAAAACCATCACAAATCATTTGTAGCCGATTTCAGGGTCTTTCTGGAGGTGTGAATGAGGGCAAATGGTGCTGACACTAATGTTTCAGCACTCCAAATATGATGAAATACAAAAATGAGAACCTTGCATTTATCTTCAAAAAGAGACACAGGTGATGTGAAAGTGACAATGGGAAGATGTTTTGGACTGGACAGGATGATGTACTAAAAAAGATTAGCATTATTGAAAATTGGAAGTCAGAACAGAATCCATCCAGTTACTAAACGATGGAGAAAGCAGAAAGACGAGTTTTTATTCCGACTGGTTTCAGGAGCTTTGTCAGAGGGCTGGACATTAGGCTTTATTCAAGTGTGGGAGAGGGATTAGTGGAGATTACAAGCCGCTCAGACTGGTACCGGTGATGGGGAAATTGGTGCAAGCCATTATCACGGATAAAATAAACCTTCACACACAGAGGAAAGGTTAATTAAAGAGACCCAGCACAGATTTGCTAAAGGCGAGTCATGTTTGACTATCATGATTGAATTCTCTGCTGAAGTCAACAGAGAAGGCTGATCAATATAATGCAGTAGAACGGAGACACAAGAGACTGCAATGCTGAAACCTTGGGCAAAGAACAAATTGCTGGAGGAACTCAGAGAGTCAGGTAGCATCTGTGGAATAAAAAGCACTGTATGAACCTGTACCTTTCCTGCAAAGGCTCTTGAGGACTGACTGACCTGGAAGGCTGAGTAGGAAGGAACTGCAGATGCTGGTTTAATCCGAAGATAGACACAAATTGCTGGAGTAACTCAGTGGGACATGCGGCATCTCTGGAGGGAAGGAATGGATGACGTTTCGGGTCGAGACCCTTCTTCAAACCCGAGTCTCAACCCGAAACATCAACCATTCCTTCTCTCCAGAGATGCTGCCTGTCCCACTGAGTTACTCCAGCATTTTGTGTTTACCTGGGAGGCTGTTGTGTCTGAATAAGGGTCCCAACCTGAAACGTCACCTGAGTCTAATGAAGAGTCCAGACGCCTGTCTGGCCTGTCGAGTTCATACAGCATTTTTTGTTTTGCTTTTGGATATGGTGCAGTAGATATATTCATGGATTTTGGAAAGCGGACACAATGTGGCACACAGGAATCTTGTTAAGAAGGTAGTGGAAGTGAGGAAAAATGTATTTCATTTGCAAAATTGTCATGAAATGTCTACTTAAAAACATTGTGCTATTTGGTTTTATAACTGACTTTGAAGGGGAATTGGCAGATATTTGAGGATGAATAATTGGCCAGTGAAAGTCCACAGGCAGGACTTAGACTTGAACAGGCAGGATATGGTCAATAGTTTTGTGTGATTTGTCAAGGAAAATGATAGGATGACCAAGATTTTAGAGAAACTAACATGTCAAGCACTGAGATGTGGCAGATACTTTAATCTTCAAAAATCTCCCCATTTTGGACTTTCTCTTCCGTGGAATATTGAAAGATAACTCCATTCTTGAAAAAAAGATAAGGAAGTCCAACTAAGAAGTTTTTGACCTGAGCCTAACATTAGGTATGAGGAAGATATTAAACTGTGTGATTAAGCACAGAACCTTCAGAACACATAGAATTGATGAGAGAAAGCCAACATAGTTTGTCTAATTAACCCAAATTAGTTTTATGTAGAAGTTAGCAAGGGAATGTTGATGGATGTGGCGTTCAGGAAAGCATTCAATAAGGTTACACATGAGAGACCCTCAGCTAAGCTTAAAGCTCATGGAATTGAACTTTAATTACTTACACATTTAAGAGAGGAAAGCAATAATGGGTCTATGATCACTATACAAGGAAGTGATGTGCTGGCCCGCAGCCATCCCTATGGATATTTCCTCTGACTGTTTTATTCATCAGTTTCAGATAATGTAATGGAGAGGCACACCTCTACACTGACCAATGATAACTAACCGTTTCTGATATAGTACATTCAGTCAACATGGACTCAGAAAGAAATATAGAAAACATTTCTTCAACAAACATTTGAAACTCTCTGCCACATCTCCTAGGATCAGCTAGCAAAGTTAATAATTTAATAGCAAAGATCGATAGTTTTTTTTGTATCTAGAGTCTTAAAAGGTAATCACACTCAACAGAAGAGATGTGTAATATATCACACGACCTTACCTATATCTCTCATTTCCCAGACTAGTCTGAAGAAGGCTCTCGACCCGAAACGTCCCCCATTCCTTCTCTCCACAGATGCTGCCTGTCCCACTGAGTTACTCTAGCATTTTCATAAGATCATAAGATCACATGATAGGAGTAGACTTAGGCCATTCAGCCCATCTGCCATTCAATCATGGCTGATCTATCTTTCCCTCCTAACCCCATTCTCCTGCCATCTCCCCATAACCTCTGACACCCATAGTAATCAAGAATCTATCCATCGCTGCTTTAAATATATCCACTGACTTTGCCTCCACAGCTTTCTGTGGCGAAGAATTCCACAGATTCACCACCCAGTGCTGCCTATCTTCAGTTTAAACCAGCATCTGCAGGTCCTTCCTATACAGGACATTACCCATTGACCAGAAACGGTTGAAGTTTGACCATTTGTTTGGGTGCTCTCACATGAACTAGTTTGTCTTTCACCTCCTATTAATGAGACTATTATTGGCATGAGTGATAAAATGATGCATTTCAGGAATACAAAAAGAAGAATCTTAAAATCGATGGCTGGACGTTAGAACTGGTGAGTGTAACCTTGACATTCCACTTTGTCACTGTTGTTGTGGAACAATCAAGTTGGACTTTAGGAGTTCAAAACGAGGTTAAAATTCTGTCTTCAACAGCATGCAGAATGCAAGTCAGGTTTCTGGAGGCAGCTAATCTTTAAAATATTGGAGGAGTTGGCAAATAGATTGACCTATGACCAATGGATTAACCAATATCTGTTTCCAAGAGGGGAATGTAGCTGGGATATTGCAGTAGCTTAAGGCTGTTTAATCCATTTAGCTTGGACGATAATACCAACAATCAATCAAGGGTGGCACGGTAGAGTTGCTGCCTTACAGCATTTATAGCGCCAGCGACGCAGGTTCGATCCTGACTGCGGGTGCTTGTCTGTATGGAGTTTGCACGTTCTCCCCGTGACCTGCATGGTTTTTCTACGAGATCTTCAGTTTCCTCCCACACTCCAAAAACGTACGATAATTGGCTTGAGTTTGTATAATTGGTATAAGTGTAAATTGTCCCTGGTGTGTGTAGGCTAGTGTGTTAATGTGCGTGGATCAACAGCAAACATAAAACAGGAACCCAAAAATATTCAATAGCCACATCAAAAAGAAAAAGACATAAGACGAGAGATAGGGCTGAACAGAAACCGCAACAGAAAGTTACCCAGGAAGGTAGAGGGCATGGCTGAATTCTTGAGTATTCACCAAGGAAGAAGATGAATCTTAAGTTTCAAACAAGAGCACATGAAACTTCTTAAACTATTTCAATATTTCAAACTTTTGTAAACTATTTCTGTGGGGGAAATTTAAACCGCTACAAAACGTAATACTTTCAAGGAAGAAAGTTCGCTGATCCGGTATTATGAGTCAGAACATTTAGTTTAGTTTAGTTTAAAGATGTAGCGTGGAAATACGCCTTTCAGCCCACTGAGTCCATGTCGACCAGCGGTCCCCGCACATTAACACTACCCTACACACAGTAGGGACAATGATTTATTTATTTTTAATACCAAGCCAATTAACCTACAAACCTTTACGTCCTTCGAGTGTGGGAAGAAACTGAAGATCTCGGAGTAAACCCACGCAGGTCACGAAAAATGTACAAACTCCGTACAGATAGCACCCGTAGACAAGATGGAACCCGGGTCTCTGGTGCTGCAAGTCAGCAGCTCTATCAGTGTGTCACTATGACACCCATGCTGAGACACGGGTTCAATCCTGACTATGGGTGCTGTCTGTATGGAGTTCGTACGTTCTCCTTGTGTGAGTTTTCTCCGGGATCTCCATTTTTTTCCCAAACTCCAAAGACGTCCAGGTTTGTAGGTTAATTGGCTTCGGTAAAAATGGTAAATTTGCCCCAGTGTGTGGAATAATGTTAGTCTACGGGTGATCGCTAGTCAGCGCGGACTCCATACAGGGCCTGTTTCCGAGCTGTATCTCTAAACTACCATGACATTTCATCTCACATCGTGGAATGGCAGAGCTCCATCCTTTGGCAAAATGTGTAGGAAAGAACTGCAGATGCTGGTTTAAATCGAAGATAGACACAAATTTTGGAGTAACTCAGTGGGACAGGCAGAATCTCAGGAGAGAAGGAATGGGTGACTGGGGAAGGGTCTCGACCATTCCTTCTCTCCTGAGATGCTGCCTGTTTCCGTGCTTTATCTCTAAACTACCATTATATTGCATCTCACTGAGTTACTCCAGCATTTTGTGTCTACCTTTCATCCTTTGACACACGTACACTGTTTCACATACGTATTGTGAATGAGACCAGTGAGTGGCTTTTGGAGAAGGTTGCTGTACTTGCACAGGCCACTGATTCAGGGCTGATCTCCCTTGGCATTGCATGTTGAAGATTAATCAGAATGAACACTCTCACCTGTACGTCACATCATATTATTCAGGTGGCATTATGGAAATGGCTCGCTGACAGTGCTGTTGAAGTCAACTGGAACAAATCGATTGCACATATTAGAGCTCGCTCACAACGCCACGATAACCGAAAAGGTTAACGAGCTGCACGGGTGGGTCAGCACAAAGCACTCTGAGATTCACCGAGCCAGGTGCCTGACACAATGCTCCTCTCCATACATTCAGCACCATCCAGGGAAACACTAACGTGGGCTTGTGCAGGAGAGGATTCCGAGCAGTTAGTCACTAGGGTTCAATTGAAACATAATGCCAAATCGTTATGCCCGGCCATTCTCATGCATAATATTCACAGCTCCAACAACACTGGTTCAATTCTGATCTCCAACACTATACGTATATAGTTCCTGTCCCCTCCCTGGGTTTCCTCCCACATCCTGAGGACGTGCTGGTTAGAAGGTTATTCAGCCCAGTGTGAAGATGAGTTGCAGATTCCGGGGAAGTTGGTGGTGGGGGAAGGAGTAAGGAGAACGTGGGAAGAATAAAATGGGTTTCAGTTTGTATTTGACTAAATGTGCGGCTGATGGCTGCCACAGATTTGATGGGCCGAAGGGCTTGTCAAGGGCCTGCCCACTCTGGCAATTTTTTTTGGGCGACAATGTTGAGAATTTTTTGCCAACAATGGCGACAATTATCGCTGTCGTAGGTTGACGTAGTCGCTGTCGGAGGTTGTCGCCAGGTGTCGTAGGTGAATTCCATTAAAACTAGTCCCTGGCAGTCGCCTAAAGAGTCACCTAAGTGGGACAGGCCCTTTCGTGTGCTGTACCTTTCTTTGAAAGGAACAACATTTCCAATTATAGCAAACTTCCTTCTTTCTTCCTCTATCTATGTTATCCATTACCAGGCTATTTTATGGAGTGAAAGGGAAGCGGGCTCATTGCTCAGTTTTAAGCCTACTACGCTTAGCCTGACAAACCTGTGAGTCCTTACAACCTTGAGATTCAAATTGTTAAAACAATCAAACATTCACAACAGAGTTTTTGGGCCAAATAGTTACTTGCAGAGAGGAAGGGAACAACCTACTGGAAAGGGGAGTTGATTTAATGGATCAGAAACTTAAACAAAATCGTCGACAATCTTGGTCACATCTTGCTCTACTCATCTTCTAATTGGGGCCTGGATGTTTTAAACATAATAATGGGGTTAAAATGGAAGGAAATCTTGAGTAAGCTTACTGGTTCCTGAGGCAGACTAATCACACCAACCCTGTTTCTTTTTAACTATCATAGCAACATCTGCATGTGCCTCTCTGCTGCCTCACATCATAGTAGCGCAGCTAGTAGAGCTGCTGCTTCACAGCGCCACAGACCCAGGTTCAATCTTGACCTTGGGTGCTGTCTGCGTGGAGTTTGCATGTCATCCCTGTTACCGTGACCAAGGATGTGCAGGTTTGTAGGTTAATTGGCCTCTGTTAATTGCCCCGAGGATGCAGGATGTGTATGCAATTGTGGGATAACACAGAACCGGTATGTATGGGTGAGTGCTGGTCAGCGCAGACACAGTGGGCCGAAGGGCCTGTTTCCACGCTGTATCTTTAAACTTAACTAAAAGCAAAATATGACTGGGAAGAATCCAAACAGATTTAAGAAAGGGAAATTGCTTTTGACAAATCTATTAACCGTATGTGTGTTTGGACTACGTCAGCACTGCAATAGGCTGAGTGGATAACAATGCACCAGTGGACTTGCAAAATAAAGAGTAT
The DNA here is from genome assembly GCF_028641065.1 of Leucoraja erinaceus. Lineage (NCBI taxonomy): Eukaryota > Metazoa > Chordata > Chondrichthyes > Rajiformes > Rajidae > Leucoraja > Leucoraja erinaceus. The sequence goes on along the minus strand of NC_073397.1, from coordinate 5,349,139 downwards.
AAGCTACCACTTAAATAGTTCTTATCCAAAAATTGGGCTCCTGGGATTAACCAATATATAACTGAGAAGATTGAATAATAAGTAGAAACCAGAGTGTGAATAAAAGAGAAAATGTCAGGATGGCGATCTGTAATTTGTGTGTGTGTGTGTGTGTGTGTGTGTGTGTGTGTGTGTGTGTGTGTGTGTGTGTGTGTGTGTGTGTGTGTGTGTGTGTGTGTGTGTGTGTGTGTGTGTGTTTTGTATTGTATGTATGTGTGTGTGTGTATATCTGTGTGTGTGTATGTGTGTGTATGAATGTGTGTAATTGTGCGTGTGTGTGTATGTGTGAGTGTGTGTATATGTGTGAGTGTGTGTATATGTGTGATTGTGTGCATATGTGTGTGTGTATGTGCGTGTGTTTGTTTGTGTGTGTGCATGATTGTGTGTATATATGTGTGAGTGTGTGCATTTGTGCGTGTGTGTGTGTGTCTGTGTGTGTATATGCGAGTGTGTGTGTATATGTGTGTGTGTATGTGCGTGTGTGTGTATATATATCTGTGTGTGTGTGTGTATATGTGTGTGTGTGTATATATATATATGTGTGTGTATGTATAGATGTGTGTGTGTGTATATGTGTGTGTGTATGTGTGTGTATACGTATGTGTGTGTGTATATGTGTGCATGTGTGTATGAGTATTGATTTGAATTGAATCAATTTTATTAGCCAAGTGTGTATATATACAAAGAATTTGCCTTGGTGCTTTGCTCGCAAGTAACAACACAATATACATTAGACAATTAAGAATAAAACATTGTAATTTAAACATATGAAGAATGAAATAAAATACCAGAGCAAAAGGAGTTTACAGACTTTTGGCCGTTGAGTAGAGCTACTACTCGTGGATAAAAGCTGATTTTATGTCTGGCTGTGACGGCTTTGACAGTCCGGAGTCGCCTTCGAGAGGAAAGTGATTCAAAGAGTTTGTGACCAGGGTGAGAGGGGTCAGGGATGATCTTACCCGCTCGCTTCCTGGTCCTTGCAGTGTACAGTTCGTCGATGGGGGGAAGGTTGTAGCCAACAACCTTCTCGGCTGATCGAACGATGCACTGCAGCCTCCGGATGTCATGCTTGGTGGCTGAGCCAAACCAGACCATGATGGAGGTGAGGACAGACTCTATGATGGCAGTATAAAACTGGACCATCATTGCCTGTGGCAGATTGAGTTTTCCCAGCTGCCGCAGGAAGTGCATCCCCTGTTGGGCCTTTTTGACTGTGGTGGCCCCCCATTTAAGGTACTCCACAATGTGATAGTGGTGTTGTTGATGGTGAGTGGGAAGAAGGGTGGGGGAGCTCTTCTAAAGTCTCCAATCAATGTGTGTGTGTGTGTGTGTGTGTGTGTGTGTGTGTGTGTGTGTGTGTGTGTGTGTGTGTGTGTGTGTGTGTGTGTGTGTGTGTGTGTGTGTGTGTGTGTGTGTGTGTGGTGTGTATGAATGTGAGTGTATGAGTGTGTGTGTATGAATGTATGCGTGTGTGTGTGTGTGTGTGTGTGTATGAGTGTGTGTGTGTGTGTGTGTGTGTGTGTGTGTGTGTGTGAGTGTGTGTGTGTGTGTGTGTGTGTGTGTGTGTGTGTGTGTGTGTGTGTGTGTGTGTGTGTGTGTGTGTGTGTGTGTGTGGGTGTGTGTGTGTGTGTGTGTGAGTGTGTGTGTGAGTGTGTGAGTGTGTGTGTGTGTATGAGTGTGAGTGCATGAGTGTGTGTGTGTTTATGAGCGTATGAGTGTATGAGTGTGTGTGCGTGAGCATGCATGAGTGTGTGTGTATGAGTGTGTGTGTGTGTTGGTATATGTGTGTGTGTGTGAGTGTATGTGTGAGTGTGTGTGTGTGTGTGGTGTATGAGTGTGTGTGTGTGTGTGTGTGTGTGTGTGTGAGTGTGTGTGTGTGAGTGTGTGTGTGTGTGTATGTGTGTGTTGGAATATGTGTGTGTGTGTGTGTGTGTTACGTGTGTGTGTGTGTATGTGTGTGTGTGTGTGTGTGTGAATATGTGTGCGAATGTGTGTTTGTCTTGTGTTATTTGTGTGTGTGTGTGTGTGTGTGTGTGTGTGTGTGTGTGTGTGAGTGTGTGTGAGTGTGTGTGTGTGTGTGAGTGTGTGTGTGTTTATTCATGCATGGTAATAAGAAGTTGTTAACAACTTTGTGGTCTCTCCCAGTTCCCTTGATAAGGTGATAGAGGGCTGTCTCCTTGACATGCTGTGGCCCCGGTGTTAAGATGCTTCCCCAAGTGCTAAAGAGCAGCGAGTTCCAGGATTTAAAGCCAGGGGTGATGAAGGGCCAGCAGTACATTTCCAAGACTGTGCGACTTGGACGGAAACCTTCAGGAGAGCGGTGTTCCCACACATTGGCTTTCTTGGCAGTAGAATTAGTGGTTTGGGAGACGCTGCCTCAGTAGCCTTGGCAAATAGCTACAGTGTAATCAAGCAGGCAATTAGAAGGCCCAAAAGGAGCCATGAAACTGCGTCAGAATTAGGAAAATTCCAAGGCTTTTTATATTTATATTAAAATAAATATATATATTTTATACTTTGTTAAAAAGATAATAAAAATAACAAGGTGACCAGATAGAAGGTAGGACTGCTTAGGGATATGGAAGGACAACTATGCTTGGGATCGGAGGATGTACTTGAGGTGGTAAATTAGTATTTTACTTCGGAGTCATGTGAGTGACTACGTGAAGACCCCGTCCAGCACGCATGCACGCCATATCATCCTCGCATTGCTCAAACGACAGGCTGGTGGAGCGCTGCTTCCAACAGCTCAGACCTGAAGGTAAGTTTTAACTTTTTCAGGTCTCTTTTTTACTGCAGGAAGCGTTCAGAGCTCCTGCTGGATCCGAGGTCGGAACCCCAGCACCACCCGGCTCCCTACTACAGGGACCGCAGGGGGGAGGGGGAGGGAATCCTGGCTGCGAATCACGGGGATATCCGAAGCCGACCACAGAATCGCGGGGAATCCCTTTATCAGGGACCGCGGGGATATCCGAAGCCGACCCAATCACAGGGCAACCCCGTTTACTAAACCACGCCGGCTCGAGGGAAGCCCCAAACCGAGGGAGCATTCAAAGGGGAAATCCCAACACTGCAAGGATCCCTGCTACAAAGTTCCATAGATGCTGCTGCACCCGCTGAGTTTTGCCAGCATTTTAGGTCCCAACTACAAGGGTCGTGGGGATTGCCGACCGCAGGAAGAAGCCTGGCTGTGGGGACCACAGAACCTCAGAAGCCTGCAGGTATCCTGCCTTCCGGGACCAGGGGAAGACTGCGGGTAACCCGGTCTCCGAAACCGCGGGGAAGACCGCGGGAACCCGACTTTGGAGGCCACGGGAAAACCACAAGTAACCCGACTTCAGAGACCACGGGAAACCATGAAACCGACCGAGATAATTGGAAAACCACGGGTAACCACGGGGGAAAATAACCCAGCCTCGTGGACCGTAACCGCGGCTTCCAGGCACTGTGGGAAGACTGGGGATAACCAAGCTACAGTTGGACCGGGTAGTGCATAACACCTCAGCCACGGGGAAGGAAGACTGCGGGTAGAAACAAGCTACAGGGACCGTGTGGGAGACGGCTAAGAAGAGCGGGTAGCCGGCGGCAACACGGAGGGTAGAGCAGGGAGACTGAAAGGCCTAGACTGAAGTCAGGCCAGGAGGGCCCCTCCGAGATGGGTTCATCCTCGGACGTTTTACCCATCCTAATTGGCGAGGGAGGGCCATATCAGCGCAGGTCTCCTCGAGAGCCTGTGGCAGCACCCTTTTTCAGGGCTGCCTACAAAACTCCCTTCTGCAAAGGTGAGTGCGAGCAGTCAGTTGGCAACTGACTCTGAATTCGAAGCATGTCCGAGGAACAGGTGCCAGCTGGGAATTACCATGCACCTGGAAGACATGGGTCCACATACACCAGCAGCCCTACAACCCAATCAAGGATGGAAATCGAACCCACATTTTTGGGCTTACCATAAAACCACCGGTAGCCATGACGGTAGGTGGGTCTGGTTCTTTACGAGGGGTTGTGGACCATTTACAAGAAGGTTGGATGAGTTTAGTTTATACTGCACAGTACAAGCGAGACAGTCTAGGAATATGGCTGGAGTTGCCTCTTTAGGCAGACTCGCTATTATGACAAATGAGGCCTGTTTATTATCAACAAGCCCAACTCGCATGTGCAGTATAGACATTGAAACTTCATGACTATTAATTCCCATGGGGTCAGCTTCATTCACAGGGCACCGGAAATATCTGAAATTTAACTGGATGGGGCAATGATACAGTTAAAACATTGCAAAATAGGCTAACTTCAGTTCCCAGGTTATTTACAAAATGAGTGCTTCGGCTGCTCAGAGTTTTTAAAGAAATTGTTAAGAACTATCTGGATGAGATTAAACGCTATATTTTGCTAAGTTAGCTGTATCAGCCACAAAACCCATTTGAGAAATTGGGTTCTCATCTGTCCAGATAAATTTAAGTTGATACCAACTGAACTTATTGATGATTGGGATTATCTTTAACTCTATTTAATCGTCTGGGACTCCGCCCTGAGGTAAGGGATTGGAATTAATTGAAGCCCATAACAAAACTGATCAACCAAACTTCTGTTTATCAAATATAATTGGCTTATAGCTGTGCTATTTAGGTCTTTGCACAATTAGAACTATACAGCATGCAAAAGAAGTAAGCACTCAAGTACCATGTGGTCATTGTTACCAGTTCTATGCTATTCCACTAAATCAGTAAATCTTTAATTAAATTACAAACTGATGCAATTGTTCAGGATGAGAATTTGCTCATGCCATCTAGTTACAGATGTGGATGGTAGAGTTACCAATTCCTCAGTTACATGGTATCAACTACCTATAGACACTGGGTGCATTCTGGTGATTAAAGGTTTATGCGAATATGCCTATCTGCATGCTCTTGTCCAAGTTGATACACTTCGGTGGTGGCAAATGTCTGTTTACATTGGTGCAAACAAGTCAAAATATCCGGTGATAGTTTACCCAAACCTCATTACGGTACACAATATGGGTGTTGGATCACAAAGTATTAAAATACATTGTGAACATTAAAGATCAAGAAACTTGCATCCAGGCTCAATCACCAGTGGAAAATATGTGGCATATCGGTAGCATTCGTTACATTCTAGCTACACTAAGGAGGAAATGTTCTTTTATGGTTTTCCTCCATTTCTGCCTCAACAGACGGGTTTGCAAAATTCAGCAAGTTCCCGCCTCAGGCATTTTTATAGTGCCTGCCGGGCTTAGCTAGCCATGGTTTCCCACTGATGTGGGGAATGATAGAACCATATATGGTTATTCTAGACACAAGCATTGGTCTAGCCATGATGCGGGCAACCGTCCTCAGCATGATATAATCAATTCTTTGTATTACAGAGACTGAGAAGACCGTTCCTGCGGCTGGGGTTGTTAAACCAACCATGAACGTGCTCGCTGCAGATGCAGGGATAGCACCAAAAAAATATCAATATTTCCTCATAAGGAGATGGGAGGTATTAGTTTTACAATTATATTACATATTCGGCACGGATGACTGACGTCTTATAATTCAGGCTCATATGAGGGCTTGACAAATCGTGATGTCTAAAGTGCCATCTACCATACCTAAGTTCTTCGTCATACTGGCTGAAAGGAGTAGAATCCACTCTGGGGGGGGGGGTCACCCTCTGAGCTCTAGATTATGAAGAAAATCTGCAAATCATAAAACTCCCAGGCCTAGGGACGCAGAGATATGGGGTGTTAACGTTGTGCTACGTCACTTGGCTGAAGGGCTCCAGCTACATCCCTGTCCTTGGACTAACTCACTTATAAGTGGTTATGCTCATAGCCCTGCATGCAGCACTACGGGTCTAGTCATTACATAAATGTTGACTGGATAGGATCATTATATCTGCAGACTAAATAACACATGTTATGACTTAGTCAAGCAGTATAGACCTGGGGCACCAGATCTCAAACTAGATGTTCACATATCCCATGAACCTTCGATTGTGTATGGTCACATATCTACACCAGAATGTTAGATCACTAGAGCCTAGAGACTCTGAACTAGCAATATTGTTAGTTACATCTACCCTCAAAAGAAGGTATCACTTCAGACCATCTTCAGGTGGTTATGGGTCTGGCTTATACAGGAGTAAATACTGACATTTCAAATCACTCCACCAAGGCTGTAACAACCTCAGCAGCAGGGTTATGGAAGTTTGCGGGACCACATCCTAGCGGTTGCAGCATGGTCAATCTAGCAATTTCCCACACATTTAGTACTAACCCATTTCCAGATGGGGGGGTATTTACGAACTCTATGTTAAGTTCTGTTCATAGTTCCTCCCGGGTAAGGGAGGTTACTATTGTCATTATTCATGCCTGAATATGATAACATACTTCCTCCCCTGGTCAACTAAGGCAGTGAGTGAAGCATGGACTCGTTCCACGGCATGAAATCATAGATCTTTAAAATCTTCACATAGTCACTCACGTGACTCCGAAGTAAAATAGTAAGATTAAACGAGAACTTACCAGTTTGAAGTTTGATCTTTATTTTATGAGGAGTTACGATGAGGGATTACGTGCCCTCCGCTCCTGCCCTGTATCATAAAGGTCAACTGGTATCCTAGTTCTTCTTATCTTACTATGTTTATTTCATCTACTGTTGTCTGTGACTTCACATCGCTGCTTTGAAGAATGTCGCGCATGCGTGCTGGACGGGGTCTTCACGTAATCCCTCATCATAACTCCTCATAAAATAAAGATCAAACTTCAAACTGGTAAGTTCTCGTCTAATCTTACTATTCTCCATCAGTATTCACAGAGGCGAAGGACTTGGAGGACAGAGACTCGAATGTGGAGAATACAAGTGTGCTGGGGCAGTTTGAGATCAAGTAGGAAGTGGTGCTAAGGGTCCTGAAGAGCATTGAGATAGATAAATCCACAGGCCCTAATGGGATCAATCCCAGGTTATTGAGGAAGGCAAGAGAGGAGATTGTGGGGGCCTTGATGAGGATCTTTGTTTCTTTGCTAGCCCCAGGCCTGGTCTTGGAGGACTAGAGTGGCCAAAGTTGCTCCTTAGCTTTAGAAGGGAAGTAGAGAAAATCCATGGTGGACATAACCATCATGCACTGTCTACGGTACTTCCTAATTTCAAATTGACTGAAAACTTTATAATCACGTCTTCTACCTAAGCATCCGAATGTTTGATATGGGTGGTAAACATCATGGGCCCAGCACTGATCTCCAAACCACACCATTAGGCACAGGTCTTCAGTAGGAAAAGCAGCCTTCCACACCACCCTCTACTTCCTACCATGAAGCTAATTTTGGATCCAGCTAGCTAGCTCTCCCTGGATCCCATATGATCCAACCTTCCAAAGCACCCCACCATATAGAAAGTTATGAAAGATCTTACTGAAGCCGATATAGGCTATGTCTACGGCCCTGCCCGCATCTATCTTTTTGGTTTTCTCTTCAAGATAACTCAAATTCATGAGACACAATCACCCACACACAAACCATACTGTCTAACCCTAATCATCCCTTGTCAGTCCAAATGCATGAATATATAAGATAGACACAAAATGCTGGAGTAATTCAAAGTGACAGGCAGCATCTCTGGATAGGAGGAATAGGTGGTGTTTCGGGTCGAGACACTTCTTCAGACGGAGAGTCAATGGAGAGGGATACAAAGAGATAAGGAAGCATAAGGTGTGAAAACAAAACATCAAAGGAGTTGAGACATCAAAAGGTCATTGTTAGCGACCACTTCAAGGCATACATAGATAAAATGAAATCGGGGGGACAGTCAGACTGGTCAGAGAACTGGGAAGGGGGAAGGATGGAGAGAGAGGGAAAGCAAGGGTTACTTGGTTAGAGAAGTCAATATTCATGCTGCTGGGGTGTAAGCTGCCCAAGCGAAATATGAGGTGCTGTTCCCCCAATTTGCGCTGGGCCTCACCATGTATATCTTATCCCTTAGCTCCTCTCCAGTGTTGAATTGAATACTTTATTGTCACATATGATAGGTCACAGATAAATTCTTTGCTTGCATACCTTGCCAAGGTGTGCGCTAACAAAATTATCAATCCCCCCCCCCCCCCCCGCGCCAATTCCCCCATTGTTCTCTCCCCCTGTCCCTTCACTCCTCACGGTGGTCCCACCACGCCAGGTTCTCCTTTGTTCCTTCCCTCGGCAGCAGCGTCCACACTCCACGTGGTCCGTCCTCGTCCGTTGGTCGGCTCCATTATCGGCCTCTCCACTATTGCAGCTGATCCCCTCCTCTTGACGCCTCCGTATGACCGGCCCGGGCTCCGGCCGCGGGCTCCGCCAACCTAGGCACCGATGGCCGTCGGGCTCCGATCCACGGGGGCTCGGGGCTCGGGCCCCGGCTACTCCATGGCCTCAACGGCCCGCCGGGTGGCGTTTCCTTCCCACAGATGTGAGGCTTACTGGTCCATAATTCACACATTTTTGTCGCAGCCTTTATTAATAGATATGTGCTTTGCCCTGCTCATCTCCTCTCTGCCCACTGCACTAAATGGGCATTTATTTTATGTTTGACTGAACATAATCACCAATTGTACACCCACTCCTTGCCCATTTCCATGCAAATTAGTTTCAAATAGTTCCCTACATTTTGTTTCTTTAGCCGTGGGAGGTTGAGATGAGACTGGATTAAAGAATATAAAATGATGAGAGGTTAGACAGCCAGACCCTTTTTCCTAGGGTGGAAATGCTCCAGGGCCAAGGTTTAAAGTGAGAGGGGAAAGTTTAAAGGAGATGTGCGTAACATGTTTTTGTTTACTCAGTGAGTGGTGGGTGCCTGGAACATGTGTCAGGGATGGTGGGGAGGTGGACACGATAGAGGCTTTTAGATAGGCACATGGATATGCAGGGAATGGAGGGAGATGGATCGCATGCAGGCAGAGAAGCTCAGTTTAACTTGGCATCCGGAACAGAACTTGTGGGCAGAAGGGCTGTTCGTGTGTTGTTAGAACAACGGAGCACCCAGCACTCTTTGGGACGATACAAAGATGAGCCCATCGCCCTCTTTGTCCTGGGTAGGAAGGAATTGTAGATGCTGGTTTTAACTGAAATTGGGCATAAAATGCTGGAGTGGTATACAGGAAGTATCGCTGAAGTGTCGGGCGGCACGTTGATGCAGCGGTAGAGTTACTGTCTTACAGCACTTACAGTGCTAGAGACCAGGGATCAATCCTGACTACGGGTGCTGTCTGTACGGAGTTTGTACCTTCTCCCCGTGACCTGCGTGGGTTTTCTCTGAGATCTTCGGTTTCCTCCCACACGCCAAAGACGTACAGGTTTGCAGGTGAATTGGCTTGGTGTACGTGTAAACTGTCCCTCGTGTGTGTAGGATAGTGTTAATGTGCGGGGATCGCCGATCGGTGCGGACTTGGTGGGCCAAAGGGCCTGTTTCTGCGCTGCATCTCTAGACTAAACTAAACTAAGTATCACCAAAGCCTGTCCCGCTAATTTACCCCAACATTTTATGCCCCCTTTGTCCTGGTGGAAGACACTAACACTAGTGTTTTAGGACACAGTGAGCTTGATCAGAGGAGCTGACCACCACAGTTCCACTCCTCACTCCCAGTACAATACAAGCTATAAAAGATGAAATAGTGACTGATGGAATCATACACCAGGTCATTCATAGTCATATACCAGGTCATTTGGACCAACCTATCTAGATCAATCAATGGGCCCTTACATACTGAGCCATAACCCAATGCTTGGTCTATAGCCACAATGCCTTTAAACAATTTAATCGTTCAAATAGATGCTTCTTAAATGATAGACATAAAATACTGGAGTAACTCAGCAGGACAAGCAGCATCTCTTGATAAAAGGAATGGGAAGCTACTTGTTCCACTGAGTTACCCCAGTATTTTGTGTCTATCTACGGCAAGGGTTCCCAACCTAGGGTACATAAACCCTCAGGGGGTAAATTTCACCTACCGAGGGGGTACATTATCGATTCTGGATTTTGTACATATTTTTTCTCATTGACTGACTGTGTTTGGTTCTGGTATACCGGTATCTGTTTATCATTAAAGCCCTGTCCCACGGTGCGAGTTCATTCCAAGAGCTCTCCCGAGTTTGCCCTGATTCAAACTCGGAGATTTAGGGTAATGGCCACTCGTCGGTACTCGAGGCTCTCGTGGACAATTTTTCAACATGTTGAAAAATCTTCACGAGTCTTCCCGTGCTTACCTGCCATTAACGAGTCTTCCCGAGTACCTGCCGTTAGCGTTACGAGCCGCTAAGAGACGTTCCCGAGCTCCGACATACCTGCTACGTTCATTCTCCGTGCTTACCACGAGTTTGGGGTTTTTTTTAACTCGGGAGAGCTCATGGAATGAACTCGTACCGTGGGACAGGGCTATTAGTTGTTCATGCATAAGTGAAATAACATTGTTATGTGCTATTAAAGTTGCCAGATGTAAACGGGACAAAAAAGGTTGGGAAGCCCTGATCTACGGTGCTAACCAACATCTGCAGTTTCTTCCTACAATGATGTCAGTGGAGCAGCTTCCACCACTCTCACAGGCATTGCATTCAGGTATTCATCACTCTCTGGAGGAAGAGCGTTCCACTCAGATCCCATCGGCATCCCATCCTCCTTATCCTAAACCTCTCTGGCTGTGGCCAGCTGCCCCCTTGTTTAGCCAGCCAGACTGCGCATTCCTCCGTGGCAAAAATAACCCAGGATAGGGAGTGTAGGAGCGAAATGGAAAGGTCACGCGGAGTTGGTGTTTGAAGTAACGGGTGATTTGTCACACTGGCACTTGTATACCAGGAGGCCAGGCAAAGCTGACCTGTCAAGTGTGACTTTAGTACATATTTAATATTCTTAGATGACAAGGTTACTCAGAAACCTGATTAACACTAACTCAAGCTCTTAATTACAGAATGGAAAACAGAAAGACTTAATTAGGTCACAAACAGAATAAAATGAAACAAGTATGAATTAATAAACAGTAGACCCAACTGTGTAGGAGGGAACTGCAGATGCTGGTTTAAACCGACGATAGACACAAAAAGCTAGAGTAACTCAGCTGGACAGACGGCATCTATGCAGAGAAGGAATATGTGACAAGACCCTTTCATTATCTGTTGGCCAACAATTATCTACAGCCTATGGAGAAGGAAAACACCACAGCACGTCAACTCATCACCGATGAAAGGCACTTTAGCAGATTACAACAATTCCATCCCTGTCATTGAAAATTTCATCAAAGCTGGAACAGTCACTGGGGCTCTGGAGACAAGAAAAACTGATAATGCAAAATATATGTGTGAAAGAAATCTAAATTTGACAATTTGAAGTGTGTCTGCTTTGGCATTTATTGTTGGAAAAATGTTTTTTGAATGTATCTGCTGCCTGCATTCATTACAAATCACCATCTTGGAAGCTGTTAACCTGATGTAGTCTTGTCTCTGTTGTTAAACTCTTAAAGTATACATGACTTTTTTTGAAATCCTCGTGTCAAGTTGGAGTTTTGGAGTGGATTAAACTGTGAGCTATGTTCCCCTTACAAAAATAATTAAGTGTGATGGTGCAAAATTTATTAAACCTTTGAGCTCTGCACATAGCCTTGGGAAAATTAATTTGAATTAAAGGCTTGAGCTTCAAGTTTTAAATTGGGGACGTTCGGTTAGTTTCTTTTTAACGAGGGAACTCACAATCACTGCAAAGGGGTTTGCGGAGATGCATTCTAAAGAATAAAATGAGCTTTCGAAAGCATAATTGGATAACAGCTAGAAATTATTTTTGTTTTGAAGCATAGTACATAAAAATGAATGGGTGACAATTACTTCCCTTCAATAATTTTCAGTATTTCATTATTACCTAAAATAACTTCAAGGCATCTGAAGGAAGAATGAGGTGTAATTCATTTTTCTTAGAAACTAATGTATTTTCCCTTTTCTCCCTCTCATTTTGTACACTGTTTAGTTATTAAATTGTGGTTCTGAATTAATGCTGGAAGAAATTCTAAGAACCTAGATTACCAAATTAACCAGTGTGCAGTTGTGTTATAGTACATAATAAATAATGTTCCAAATTATAATAATGTTCCAAATTATAATAATGATCTAAATTAATTGTGGAGAAAGACATGGAAAATGGATGTCAAGTGCAAAGAAAGTGCAATAATTCTCACTCCACATAGAAAAACTCTATCTGTAGGACTGGGGACACAAGGAACTGCAGATGCTGGTTTACAAAGAAGAACACAATGTGCTGGAGTATCTCAGTGGGTCACGCAACATTGGGGGCATGGCGGTGTAGCGGTAGAGTTGCTGCCTTACAGCGCCAGAGACCTGGGTTCAATCCTTCAGAATGTATCTTTAGAGGTCTGTGGCCAGTGAAGTTCCATAGGGAAAATGTGTGAGAAGGAACTGCAGATGCTGGTTTAAATCGAAGATAGACACAAAATGCTGGATAGGCAGTATCTCTGGAGGGAAGGAATGGGTGATGTTTCAGATCGAAACCCTTCTCTCCAGAGATGCTGCCTGTCCCGTTGAGCATTTTGTGTCGAAGTTCCATAGGGATATTTGCTGGGATATCTACTCCATTTATGCCTCATAATTGTATATACTTTAATCAGGTCTCCCATAAACATCTGACATTCCAGGGAAAACAAGCCAAGTTTTCCCACCCTCACATTGTAGCTAATATCACCTGGTACAGGTGACATTTTGGTAACCTCTTCAGCAGGGACATTACAAGGAGGACGTGGTGGCATTGGAGAGGTGCAGAAGAAGTTTACCAAAAATGCCGCCTGGACTGGGTGATATCAGCTGCAATGAGAGGCACAAAATGCCTCAGTAACTCAGTAGGATAGGCAGCATCTCTGGATGGAAGGAATGGGTGATGTTTTGGGTCGAGACCCTTCTTCAGACTGAGAGTCAGGGGAGATGGAGACTCCGAGATAAGGAAGTTAAGGTGTGAAAACAAGACATCAAAGGAGATGCATATCAAGGAAATTGTAGAATTAGTCAGGAGTTGTTAGCCAGGAGAAGGTGACAACGAAACATACAGAGATAAAATGTAATCAAGGGGACAGTCAGACTGGTGGGAGAATGAGGATGGAGGAGGAGAGGGAAAAAGTCTGGGTTATTTCATAACTGCATGAGGGCAAAGAGGATCACCAGGGGGGTAGATGAGTATTTTAGGGATTATGTGTGTCTGGGTAGAGTTCTTTATGAAGATGGTCTTCACAAGGAAGGGAGCAAATATGAGAGATTGGATAGGTTGAACACAGAAAGAAAGGGCTTCAGCATTTTGGAGAATGGATAAATCTCCAGGCTCAGATGAAATATATCCCAAGCTGTTAAAAGATCCAAGGGACGAAATTACAGAACCTTCATCCGCCATGGTTCAAAGCATCCCTGGTTATAGGATTGGTGTCAGAGAAATGTTCACATCATGCCCTCACATTAAGAAGGTGGAGGGGATGAACTTAGTAAATACAGGCCAGTAAATGCAGATGATCAAAGTTCATTTCAAGGGACGAAAAGCCTCAATTAATTGAGGACTGGCAGCATCAATTAGCTGAGTGAAGCGCGTGCCTGACAGGTTTTATTGACGGCTCAGATGTGGCGAGGATCTTGCCCACAAACCAAATATCCCGGGAATCCTGCAAGAATGGCAAGCTGGATCTAAAATTATCTCAGTGGCAGGAAGCAATAGATTATGAAAGGATATGTGGTGACTGTACGGTTGCTGCCAATGGTGTTTAATGTGCTCCGACCCTGGTTTTTGCATTTTATATTAATGATGTAGACTTAAGAGAGAGGGTATGATAAAGAAGTTTGCGGATGGTACACAAATTGACTTTATGCTTTACTGTGAGAAGGGAAGAGATTGAAGGTCAAAGGTATACAGGCATGCAGCATGGAGAAAGGCCCTTCGGCCCAACTTGCCAATACTGACCAAGATGCCCCATCTATAGTGCCCCAAGGTGCCCCCACCTGCTTGTTTTTGGCCCATATCCTTCGAAACCTTTCCTAGTCCTGTACCTGTCCAAATGTCTTTTAAATGTTGTTATAGTACCTGCTGCAATCACTACCTCTGGCAGCTCATTCCATATACCCAACACCCACTGTGGAAAAAGTTGCTCCTCAGACTCATCTTTCCCCTCTCACCTTAAACATATGTCCTCTGGTTCACGATTCCTCCGCTCTGGGTAAAAGATTGTGTGAATCTACCCCACATATTCCCCTCATGATCTTACATACTTCCATAAGATAACCTTTCATCTTCCCACGCTCCAAGGAATACAGTGCTAGCCTGCCCAACCTCTCCCTATAGCTCAGGCCCAGGAGACCTGGCAACATCCTCGTAAATCTTCTCTGTGTTCTTTCAACGTTACCACATCGAGGGTTGAGATTGAAGGTGTGGTAATTTAGGCAGACGGCTGGCAGATGGAAATGAATGCAGAGAAATATCAGGTAATGTATTTGGGGGAGCAGTAACACAACAAGGTGATGTACAATAACAGGCAGGACATTGAGAAGTGTGGAGGAACAGAGGGCTAGCAGATCCTTAAAGGTAGCTCTAATTCCTCATCCCACTAACATATCTGTCTGTGGACCTTAACTCCCTTCAGCGATCAACAGGAAGCTTTGAGGAACAGCAGCTCGCCTTCTGTCATAAAGTCTTTAGGTCATTTGTGATAGGACCAGAATACGCCATTCAGCCCATCAAGTCTACTTTGCCATTCAATCATGGCAGATCTATCTCTCCCTCCTAATCCCATTCTCCTGCCTTCTCCCCATAACCCCTGACACCCGTACTAATCAAGAGCTGGGCAAGTTGCAGCCTGCAGGACCCAGTATTGCATTCTCCAACTTTAAATATCTCATATTTTCTTGCCATCTGTACCAGAATTGCATTTGTTGCAAATCAAAATGGCAGCTGAGAGAGGCCATTTTGCAGGGCAGCGTGCAGGAGAACACATGCTGGGGTGCTGATCTCAACCCTGCCACTGGCTGACAGGCCAGAAGAGGCCAATCCCAACATTGACCCAACATAAGAGCTGGGTCAGCCTAAGCAGTCCTGCCACAGGGGAAAAGGTGAGAGAAGGTGAGGGAACTCCCTGCCAGCTGTGTTCACCTGTCGCAGGTTCGATGAAGACCGAGCCACTGTGACAAACCTGAGACCACCAACTACACCATGTGGCCAAGACTGTGCTGCCGGGGGGAAGCCCTAGGTAGCCAGCGTCTCTACTGGAGCTAAGACTGAGTGGCCGGGGCAAGCCTGAGACACCAGTGCCTCTTACTGCCCATGGACCATGAGGGGCCGTGCCCACACACAGAGACAAAGCCTGAGCCGTCAGGATAAGCTGGAGACTGCTGGCCCCTCCTCTTCAAGCCCCAAAGCTGAGCTGCCAGAATAAACCTGAGACTGTCAGCGCCTCCTTTTGAGGCAAGGGTGAACTGCAGAGCCTGAGATCGCTACATCTGCTTCATCAAGACGATTACCAGCATCATTGCACATTTGTCCTGATGGCAAGGGACAGCACCCCCCATGTGGTCCTGGACCTCCTTGTCACTGTAAATAATCGTGTGAGTTCACCCTACTGTGAGTGTAGGTGTGATCACTGCCAAACCCAGCATCATCCTCAACGCTACAAACTCATCTTGATCTTTTAAAGCTGAAATCTGCAGCCTGAGATGCAGCAGTATGAATTGTGACTTTAAGCTGTTCAATTGCATCAGTAATCTTATAATCACCCAACAGACCTGACAAACAGAACACAATGTGTCGGGAGGAATTGCGGATGCTGGTTTAAACCGAACATAGACATAAAAGGCTGGAGTGATTCAGCAGGTCGGGCAACATCTCTAGAGAAAAGGAATAGGAATAGGATGAGGGATGAGACCCTTCTTCAGATTGGATGGACCCACCCAGAGGACTGGAAGCATTAGGCTTCCACTGGGCTTGCTAACTTCCACTTCCTTCCATTTCTTTTCTTTCCACTTTTCTTTTTAAATTGAGTTGGACTAGTCTTTAATCTAGTTCTGAGTCTTTTCAATAACATTTCAGTCAGAGTACCCACTGTGGAATGAGTATGATTTGATATCTCCGGAGGAATGCTGCAAGCTAGTGTTTCAGGCATATGTTCAATTGACAGTACAAATCTGGTTGTTTGTTGTCTCTTCATTGGGTTCCTGCTGCTTGTAATTAATTCAGCTCCATAGTTTATATGAAACGGAACATAGAATCCTGTCCGAAGGAATGCAAACTCTAACAGACACAAAACCCGGGACTTTGGTGAGTGGGAGAAATTTAAGGATTTTAAATGCGATGTCCTTCAAAGATTTAGTGATGTTTTACATGCACCATTTAAATTCATTATAACTTGAGCTTGCGATTTATTTCAGTATTAGTCGACACTACAAAGGCTCCTGCTAGTGACAGTTGCACAATGAATTAGGTTGATAGAGTTAATATAGTCTTTATACTCCGCAGGGGGTGGCTCAGGTGTTTTGGAATTAAAACCTGTGGAAATCCAGGAGACTCTTGCTAATTAATGGAATGAATTCCACGGAGTCCAATCACAGGAATTAGGTGGGAAACATGGATTTTAATGACTTTGAGATTCAGATGGAATGAGTGATTATAGTTCTAACAAAATAAGTTGTAAGTTCAGAAGAAACAGCAGCAGGATAAGACCAGTCTGCATCTTTTTCTCTTGCGTATGGTGTGCACAGCCTAAAGTTGTGGGGCAACTTGTTCTATTTGATTTGTGCACACAGGGTTGATTGCATCCGTCTAAAACAGGGCAGACCACAACATGAAGGTTGCAATCTCCCACCCCAATAAGACCAGTCAATACACCAGTAAACACAATAAAGAGGGGCCTCAACCTAAAACATTACCTATTCCATTTCTCCAGAGATGCTGTCTGGCCCACTGAGTCACTCCAGCTGTTTAGTTTAGTTTAGTTTTAGTTTAGTTTAGAGATACAGCACGGAAACAGGGAACAGTGAGGAATTCAGTGCATCAGGCAACCTCTATGGAGGGAAATGGACAGATGAGGATTTGATTTGGGGCCCTTCTTCAGACTGATGGAGTAAATGAAATAGCACTCTGCTCTCTTTCGTCCCATTGCGTATCTGTCAACACTTCACACTATGGGGGGGGAATCAGTTTTAATCAGGAGGTATAGCATGGCAGCCATTTAATACAACCAGCCTGAAAACTACAGCAACCTATGTTTTAATTGGTCTCAAAAGTAATCATGGATTATAACATTGTAGTCACTTCATACAAACAAGTATCAGCATTAAAACTGCTGTAAGATATAACCTTGATGTTTTAATGAATCTTGGAATTAACCAGGGGTTATAAGTGTAGTAGACATCTCATACAGACAAGAAACAAAATTCAAACTATTTTCATGTGTATTTTATGTTTTAATCAGTCTTCAAGTGACAAAGACAGTGGCATTAACAAATTAACAAATGCCACTTCCTGAAGTGTACTTTTAGAGATACAGTGCGGAAACAGGCCCTTCCCACCACCGAGCCCACACAGACTGGTAATACCCGCATATTAACACAAGCCTACACATACTAGGGACAATTTACACTTGTACCAAGTATACAAATCCAAGCCAATTAACCTATAAGCCTGTATGTCTTTGGAGTGTGGGAGGAAACCAAAGATCTCGGAGAAAAACCACGCGGTCATGGGGAGATGTACAAACTCCATACAGACAGCACTCATAGTCAGGATCGAAAAAGGGTCTCGGGCTTTGCAAGCGCTGTAAGGCAGCAACTCTACCGCTGCGCCACCGTGCCGCCATTAACAGTACTGGCCGTTGGCTCACAGTGGGGGGCCACTTAAGAATATAATTGGAAACTAACATGGCCATGAGTCATTCTCATATACATTGGTCAATTATAGAGACAATAGGACTACATTACCTGCATTATATCAAAACAAGTATCTGACATCTTGAGCAAAGATATTGCCCTAATGTGACTTAGATCAAGGATGGTCCAGACTAGTTGCCAATTAGTACATCCAATACAGTCCATCATTACTTCCACCAACCTCTGTCTTTTGACCTCTGGCCTTTGTCCAATCACCTACCAATCAACAACCTCCACCTATTACTAGCCAGGCTTTGTCCTGCCCCTCCTCTCTTCCAGCTTTCTTCCCCCTCCACCTCCCCACTGTCTGTCTGAAGAAGGGTCACAACCCGAAACATCACCTATCTATGTCCTCCAAAGTTGCTGCCTGGCCCGATGGGTTACTCGAGCATGTTGTATCTTTCTTCATAGGCTTATTTCTTTGGTCAATATTTTGAGTACTTCTGTATCCAGAGAGACACCTGTCATAGCATTTTGATTAACAATGTTTGGATGCCCGGATTTTTGAACTCCGAGCTTTCAGAACATTCATGTGAATTGCTTTGTCGGAACAAAATATAACACATCTTCAACGTTGACCTTATCATTTAAGATGTGCTTCCTTTGTAAATACATAATTCTACAAAACTATTTGTCTACACAAAAAATATTGAAATTAACTATACAATTTTAACTATAGAACTTGGATATATAAATTGTACTCAATAACCCGCTGTTATCTTTGTACATAGAGTTGCTGTCTTTATGCCCCTGTCCCACTTAGGAAACCTGAACGGAAACCTCTGGAGACTTTGTGCCCCACCCAAGGTTCCCGTGTGGTTCCCGGAGGTTTTTGTCAGTCTTCCTACCTGCTTCCACTACCTGCAACCTCCGGCAACCACCTGTAACCTCCGGGAACCGCATGGAAACCTTGGGTGGGGCACAAAGTCTCGAGAGGTTTCCGTTCAAGTTTCCTAAGTGGGACAGGGGCATTACGATACCAGAGAACCGATCCTGGGTTCGATCCTGACTACAGGTGTTGTCCGTACAGAGTTTGAACATTCTCCCCGTGACCTGCGTTGGTTTTCTCCGGGATCTCCGGTTTCTTCCCATAATCCAAAGACGTACAGGTTTGTAGGTTAATTAGCATTGTATAATTGTAAATTGACCCCAGTGTAAATTGGCCCTTGCTGGTCTGCACTGACTCAGTGGGCTGAAGGGACAGTTTCCGTTCTGTATCTCTAAACTAAACTAAAGTAAAACTAAAAAGAATAAAAAGCTCAATCTATTTTTAGTTCAGAGAGATTCTACCACCAGGTTCTCCTACTCTATGTGTCTACTGTAGTTACACTGACAGCTCCACTCTCTTTGCGGCTCATTCATAGTCAAAGCCAGCTCCATCAATGGTGTCATTGCCTGCAGCCACTGAGACACCAACCTGTAACCTGTGCCATAAATTCCCATTGTCTCACCATCTGTTCCGTCCCTTTTGGATTGTTCTTAAAATAAAACCCTCTCCAGTCAGGGGTTTACTCATCCTTTCGACTACCCTGTTATTTTGGGACATTTTGTAAGTGAGAAGTGAAGTAGAAATAAAGATCAGTGAAGAATGTGAAGTAGGGAGATCCCTTGTCTATTTTACTCTCTGTGTAATGGAGCAGCCCATATGACTGACAATCACAGGTTATCAAGAACAGAAACTCCCAGAGTACTCAAGGAGATGACCCTAGAAATCGTGGATGCATTGGTGATAATATTCCAATGTTCTCTCGACTGGATCAGTTCCTGTGGGGTGTAGGGTAGCCAATGTAACTCTACTTTTTAAGAAAGGGGGGAGAGAGAAAATGGGGAATTATAGGCCAGTTAGCCTTACATTGGTAGTGGGGAGGATGCTTAAGTCGATTATTAAAGATGTTATAGCAGCGCATTTGGAAAGCAGTGACAGGGTCGGTCAAAGTCAGCATGGATTTATGAAAGGGAAATCATGGTTGACTAATCTTCTGGAATTTTTTGAGGATGTAACAAGTAGAATGGATAAGGGAGAGCCAGTGGATGTGGTGTACCTGGACATTAAAAAAGCCTTTGACAAGATGCCACACAAGAGATTAGCGTGCAAAATTAGAGCGCATGGTATTGGGGATAGGGTATTAACATGGACAGAGAACTGATTGGCAGACAGGAAGCAAAGAGTAGGAATTTACGGATCCTTTTCAGAATGACAGGCAGTGACTGGTGAGGTGCCACAAGGCTCGGTGCTGGGACCCCAGTTATTGATAATATATATAGACTGTGGGACCTGGTGGGTCCCAGCATCACACGGGAGGGCTGGTCACCAACGCAATATTCCACCTCTCCACCAATTCCAATACTGCTCGCCAGTGGTGGGGTAGGGGAGTGGGGGGGGGGGGGGGGGGGGGGGCTTTCTGTTGAGCTAGTATGGGTGTTGCGGGCCGAATGTACTGGTCACCAGAGGGCCAGTATAGACATTGTGGGCCGTATGGATGCTTGGGCAGGCATCCAACTGTTGCAACGATTTAAAACACCAAGCCAAGGCAAACAATTGGGCTGCAGCCACCTGACAACCAAAATTCATTTTGTGAACACAAACTTGTTAAAAAAAGGCGAGGCAAACAATTGGGCTGCAGACACTTTTAACTATAGAACTTGGATATATAAATTGTATTCAATCACCCGCTGTTATCTTTGTACATAGAGTTGCTGCCTTTATGCCCCTGCCCCACTTAGGAAACCTGAACGGAAACCTCTGGAGACTTTGTGCCCCACCCAAGGTTTCTGTGCGGTTCCCGGAGGTTTTTGTCAATCTCGCTATCTGCTTCCACAACCTGCAACCTCCGGCAACCACCTGCAACCTCCGGGAACCGCATGGAAACCTTGGGTGGGGCACAAAGTCTCGAGAGGTTTCCGTTCAGGTTTCCTAAGTGGGACAGGGGCATTACGATACCAGAGACCCGATCCTGGGTTCGATCCTGACTACAGGTGTTGTCCGTACAGAGTTTGCACGTTCTCCCCGTGACCTGCGTTGGCTTTCTCCGGGATCTCCGGTTTCTTCCCATACTCCAAAGACGTACAGGTTTGTAGGTTAATTAGCATTGTATAATTGTAAATTGACCCCAGTGTAAATTGGCCCTTGCTGGTCTGCACTGACTCAGTGGGCTGAAGGGACAGTTTCCGTTCTGTATCTCTAAACAAACTAAAGTAAAACTAAAAAGAATAAAAAGCTCAATCTATTTTTAGTTCAGAGAGATTCTACCACCAGGTTCTCCTACTCTATGTGTCTACTGTAGTTACACTGACAGCTCCACTCTCTTTGCGGCTCATTCATAGTCAAAGCCAGCTCCATCAATGGTGTCATTGCCTGCAGCCACTGAGACATCAACCTGTAACCTGTGCCATAAATTCCCATTGTCTCACCATCTGTTCTGTCCCTTTTGGATTGTTCTTAAAATAAAACCCTCTCCAGTCAGGGGTTTACTCACCCTTTCGACTACCCTGTTATTTGGGACATTTTGTAAGTGAGAAGTGAAGTAGAAATAAAGATCAGTGAAGAATGTGAAGTAGGGAGATCCCTTGTCTATTTTACTTTCTGTGTAATGGAGCAGCCTTTGACAAGATGCCACACAAGAGATTAGCGTGCAAAATTAGAGCACATGGTATTGGGGATAGGGTATTGACATGGACAGAGAACTGGTTGGCAGACAGGAAGCAGAGAGTAGGAATTTACGGATCCTTTTCAGAATGCCCAACACAAACTTGTTAAAAAGGAGAGGCAAACAATTGGGCTGCAGACACCCGACAACCAACATTCATTTTGTGAACACAAACTTTTAAAAAAGGGCTGCAGCCATTTTACAGATGCATCGAGGGGACTCACCGTGGAGTAGACGTGCGTTCAGTGTTATTCGCAGCTCAGAGAGCCGTGACCCTCTCGATTCCTGGGTCTGGCAGAGACTGAGTGAGACACGACACTTCCTGGTTTTATAGTCCCTCCCCCTGCCGCCAGCGGGGGCAGCAAAGAGAATGGGGAATTTTGTAAAAACATTAAATATCTCTCTAATCTTTGATCGACGGAAAAAATCCTCCGCACTCATATGGCGGAGGGGGGCTCTGAGCGAGGTGGCCAAAAATGATGGCCATAGGTGCGGGTTTTTCTCGGAAATCGCAGCACAGTCAGCCAAAAGCGGTCAAGATCAGAGATTTAGTAATATAGATTAATGATTTAGACGAGGGAAATAAATGTGGCATCTCCAAGTTAGCGGATGACACAAAGCTGGGTGGCAGTGTGAGCTGCAACGAGGATGCTATGAGACTGCAGGGTGACTTGGATAGGTCGGGTGAGTGGGCAGATGCATGGCAGATGCAGTATGTTGGATAAATGTGAGGTTATCCACTTTGGTGGCAAGAATAAGCAGGCAGATTATTATCTGAATACTGTCAGATTAGGATAAGGGGAAGTGCAACGAGTCCTGTGTGTGCTTTTACATCAGTCACTGAAAGTAAGCATGCAGGTAAACATAGAAACATAGAAAATCGGTGCACGAGTAGAGGCCATTCGGCCCTTCGAGCCTGCACTGCCATTCAATATGATCATGGCTGATCATCCAACTCAGTATCCTGTACCTGCCTTCTCTTCATACCTCCTGATGCCTTTAGCCACAAGGGCCACATCTAACTCCTTCTTAAATATAGCCAATGGACTGGCCTCAACTACCTTCTGTGGTAGAGCAGGTAGTGCAGAAAGCTAATGATATGTTGCCCTGGCGAGACCAAAGCCTGGAGTATTGGGTGCAATTTTGGTCTCCTAATTTGAGGAAGGACATTATTGATATTGAGGGAGTGCAGCGCAGGTTCACCAGGTTAATTCCCAGGAAGGCAAGACTGACATATGATGGAAGAATGGGTTGACTATGCTTGTATTCACTGGAATTTAGAACGATGAGAGGCTATCGTATAGAAACATATTATATATTAAATTGGACAGGCTAGATGCAGGAAAAATGATCGCGAAGTTGGGGGAGTCCAGAACCAGGGGTTCAATTCAATTCAATTCAATTCAATTCAATTCAATTCAAAGCACTTTATTCGTCCCCGAGGGGCAATTTAAAAAGGCGCATTACAGTAGCTTTTTAAAAAGGGACACAATCAACAAACATAAGCAGCACGCATACTGCACAATCAACCAGCACACGCATTTCACAGACACACTGCACAATCACACATCAACATTCAACACATAGCAATAGTTTTTAAAATGCTTTCTAAGTGCTTCAATTAAAAAAGTGCATATAGAAGGTTATTTCATTTCATATGTTCATGAGTCAGTGATCAGCATTAAAAAGCTGGACAGCCCTGGGGATGAAGGTTGCCTTCCTCCTCTGTGTCCGGCAACCCGGACAGCGGAGTCTGCGTCCTGAGGGGAGCCACTCAAACTCAGGAAACAGGATGTGAGAGGGGTCCTGAAGAATCCTGCGTGTTAACTTTAAAGACTGTTGGTCGCATAGGGCAGTGAGAGTTCGGACGGGCTGCTCAATTATTTTTGAGCAGACCTTGACCACATTCAACAGGCGGTTTCTGTTTTGCAGGGTGATGGAGTGGAACCAGCTAGTGAAAGAGAAGGTTATTACATTTTCAATGAATGCGTAGTAGAATGTAGTGAGAATGTCTTTGTTAATCCCAAATGACTTCAGCTTCCTGAGTAGGTACTGTCTATGTTAGAGGAAAACCTTAGAAGGTTGTTGAAGGCTGTTCCCAGGTATTTGTATACCTCTACTATCTCCACTGGCTCCTGCTGGATGATAGTGGTGGCTGCCTCAGCCATCTGTCGCTGTTGGGGGGAAAAAGTCACAATCATGTCCTTGGTTTTGCTTATATTTAGCTCAAGACAAGACTTTTCACACCATACTATAAAGTCCTGCAGGGCTGAGCTGTGATGTTGTGTGTGGCTGGGAAGAAGAGACAGGAGAACTGTGTCATCAGCAAATTTTACAAAGTGGCAGTTTGGCTGGGTGGATCTGCAGTCATCAGTGTAGAGAATGAAGAGAAGTGGGGAGAGGACACAGCCTTGTGGAGAGCCAGTGAAGGTGAAGAGGGTGTCGGACAAGGTGTGGTTCACCAACACCCTCTGTGATCTGTTGGTGAGGAAGTCTATAATCCACAGAGTGAGTTGGTGGTTGAGGTGGAAGCGGGTGATGAGCTTCTCAGCCAAAATATGTGGCTGCATGGTGTTGAATGCTGATGAGAAGTCTACAAACAGAAGTCTGGCTGTGGCCTTGGGGATTTCCAGATGCTTATGGATGGTGTTTAAGATGAATATTTTTGCGTCATCGACACCCCTGCCAGCCTGGTAAGCAAACTGCAATGGATCCATCATCGAGCCAGTTGCCTTGGTGATGTGCTCCTTGATGATCCTCTCCATGGCCTTCATGATCAGGGAGGTGAGAGCCACCGGTCTAAGGTCATTCAGGACCTTGGTGGTGCCCTTCTTTGGGATGGGAATCACTGTTGAGTTTTTCCACATCGCGGGGACTGTGCTGCTGGTCAAAGAGCCCTGGAACAGATGCTGGAACACACCTCCCAGCTGCTCAGCACAGTGCCATAGGGTCCGCCCACAGATGTTGTCTGGCCCTGGAGCTGTGTTCTTTTTAGTCCTTTTGAGGGCTCTCACCACCTCAGATATGTTGATGTTGAGGCCGGAGTCATCAGGTCTGAGTGTGGAGACGATTGATTCTAGCTGGGTGCTATTGTCCTTTTCAAATCTGGTGTAGAAGGAGTTGAGATCATTCGGGAGTGAAGTGAAGCTGCTTCCTGCTACCTGAATGGGCTTGCGGCTGGTAGACACAGAGTTCACTGCTGCCATGTTCTTCAGGGGTTACAGTTTATGAATAAGGGATAGGCCATTTAGCACTGAGATGAGGAAAAACTTTTTCACCCAGAGAGCAGTGAGGCCAATTCACTAGATGTTTTAAAGAGAGAGTTAGTCTAGCTTTTAGGGCTAAAGGAATCAAGGGATATGGGGAAAGAGCAGGTACGGGGTACTGATTTTAGATGATCAGCCATGATCATATTCAATGGCGGTGCTGGCTCGAATGGCCGAATGGCCTACTTTTGAACCTATTTTCTATGTTTCTACATTTCTAAACCACAGAGGTTAATTTCTCCCATTCTAATTTCATTTCTAATTAATTTTAATGGCCATTTTTATGAATGCAGATCTCGGCTTCCTGCAGTGCTTCACCCCGTGAGAGTTGCCCTTCACCTCTCCTTGAGAAATGTGATGGACCTCATAACATTGCTGGTTTCAAATAAGTGTTGAATTCCAGGGATCATCACATTGCCCATCATTTATTTTCTTTGGGTTGACAGTTAGTAAGTAGTAAGTAAGTAAGTAAGTTTTATTTATATAGCACATTTTAAGTCAACTCGCATTGACACCAAAGTGCTTTACATAAGATAAATAATAAGTTTCCATACAAACCATAGAAAAAGGTTAAAAAATATATATATTTTTTTTTATTTTATTGGATGAAGGGAGACGTATGTTTCAGAAACAGTTAGACAGGTACATGGATAGGGCAGGTTTATAGGGATATGGACCAAATGTGGGCAGGTGGGATTAGTTTAGCGGGGACATGTTGGCCAGTGTGGGCAAGTTGGGCTGAAAGTCCTGTTTCCACGTAGTATGACTCTATGGGGAGAATGCAGTATAATGTGGATAAATGTGAGGTTATCCATTTTGGTGGCAAAAACGGGAAAGCAGACTATTATCTAAATGGTGGCCGATTGGGAAAGGGGGAGATGCAGCGAGACCTAGGTGTCATGGTACACCAGTCATTGAAGGTAGGCATGCAGGTGCAGCAGGCAGTAAAGAAAGCGAATGGTATGTTGGCTTTCATAACAAGAGGATTTGAGTATAGGAGCAGGGAGGTTCTACTGCAGTTGTACAGGGTCTTGGTGAGACCACACCTGGAGTATTGCGTGCAGTTTTGGTCTCCAAATCTGAGGAAGGACATTATTGCCATAGAGGGAGTGCAGAGAAGGTTCACCAGACTGATTCCTGGGATGTCAGGACTGTCTTATGAGGAAAGACTGGACAGACTTGGTTTATACTCTCTAGAATTTAGGAGATTGAGAGGGGATCTTATAGAAACTTACAAAATTCTTAAGGGGTTGGACAGGCTAGATGCAGGAAGATTGTTCCCGATGTTGGGGAAGTCCAGGACAAGGGGTCACAGCTTAAGGATAAGGGGGAAATCCTTTAAAAACGAAGATGAGGAGAACTTTTTTCACACAGAGAGTGGTGAATCTCTGGAACTCTCTGCCACAGAGGGTAGTTCAGGCTAGTTCATTGGCTATATTTAAGAGGGAGTTAGATGTGGCCCTTGTGGCCAAGGGGATCGGAGGGTATGGAGAGAAGGCAGGTACGGGATACTGAGTTGGACGATCAGCCATGATCATATTGAATGGCGGTGCAGGCTCGAAGGGCCGAATGGCCTACTCCTGCACCTAATTTCTATGTTTCTATGTTTCTAATAGCACTGAATAACATGGCACTGAACTTGAAAGATCTGTCATAATTATACTCATGCCAGAACAAATTCAAGGGGCCGAATGGCCAGCTCCTATGTTCTATGTTTCTATGTTAACGAGGAGTTCTGCACTCACTTCCAAAAGTTAAACAATGAATAAGAAAACCTTTTTACTTTCTGTTCCTCTCTTAACTCTTTGAATGCGGAAACATCTTCCAGCTAATAATTAGAAGAGTTTTCAGAGACCAGCCTGGTTTTCATTCTGGACTTGTTGAAAGCCCAATTAATAGAACGTTATGCAAGATTCCGTAATTGCATTTGCCACAGCAAAGGTGATATCTCATCTGTCAGAGTTATGATCCGAGTGAAAGGGAAGAGAATGTCAACTTATTATTTGGCATAGTATAAAAAGAATTGCAGAACTTGTAACCAATAGAGTAGACATTAGCAATGTCATAGGGGATAATGACAATGGATTCTAAAAATGGGTGCAGGCATACTGATGCATGATTAACCCATGCCAACAATTGAAATGCCAACTTCATGCCATCTGCTCATTTCCATGGGTACTGTGAAACCTGAACAAGGAGCCAAGCACCTCCTTAGCCGAGAGGCCCATTGAGGCTGAAGCAGATTTTTACTGTGAACAGCCTGGATCTATCAGGTCCATCGACATGACAACGTCCATATTATCAACTGGGAATGTGTGTCTTTGTTCAGCGAGTGTTTCTGACTCCTGAGGCTCATTGGAAGGAGCTGAGGTAGAAGGTGAGAGATTTAAGCGGAGTCACAGGTAGATAGGGCTGCAGAGAGCAACCCGGCGGTGGTCCGCAGAGAGAGACCTGGCGGAGATCCACTGATAACAGAGAAGCAGCCGGCGTTGTGTTCAGTCCTAGTCGCCCTGCTATAAGAAGGACGTCATTAAGCTGGAAAGAGTGCAGAGTGGATTTACGAGGAAGTTGCGAGGCCTGAGATATAGGGAGAGGCTTGGCAGGCTCAGGCATTATTTCTTGGAGTGCAGCAGGGTAGAAACATAGAAACATAGAAACATAGAAAATAGGTGCAGGAGTAGGCCATTTGGCCCTTCGAGCCAACACTGCCATTCAATATGAACATGGTCGATCATCCAAAATCAGTACCCTGCTCCTGCTTTTTCCCCATATCCCTTGATTCCATTAACCCTAAGAGGTAGATCTAACTCTCTCTTGAAAACATCCAGTGAATGCCCCCCACTGCCTTCTGTGGATGATGTGTGATCTTCTAAACGTGGATTAGATCATGAGGGAAATAGATACAATGAATGCACAGAGTCTATGCCCAGAAGGGTTTAATGTGAGGGAAAGATTTAATAGGAATCTGAGTTGTGACTTTTTCACTCATTGAGTGGTGAGTATATAGAATGGGCTGCCAGGGGAGGTGGTTGGGGCAGGTTCTATAATAACATTTAAAAGACACTTGGACAGGTACATGGATAGGTTCATAGGGATATGGGCCAAAAAGGGCAAATGAGACTGGCATAGATGGGGCACCTTGGTCAGCATGGATAAGTTGGCCCAAAGGGCCAGTTTCTGTGCTATGATTCTAAATGATAGGTATCTTTAAAATTGGTAATTCAAACTCAACATGCTATGTGCACATTGTAAGCGAGTGACACCTTCCTTGCAAGTGGCATCGGCTTGTTATTATCACATGTACCAAGATAGAGTAAAACACTTTGGTGGTGTGCTATCCATTTAGCTCACACTACATATAAGTACAATCAAGTCGCACATAGGCACAAAGACCAGAGTGCAGAATGTAGTGTTACAACAATGTAGCAACACAGTTACGGAGTAAACTGCCAGAGGTTATGGGGAGAAGGCGGGAGAATGTGGTTAGGAGGGAGAGATAGATCAGCCATGATTGTATGGCGGAGTAGACTTAATGGCCAAATGCCCTAATTCTACTCCTATCTCTTATGATCTTACAATCTTTTAACTGAGAAAAAAGTGCAAGATCTACAGTGAGGTGGGTCGGATGATCAGGACTACATTCGAGCTTACGGGAGGAGTACCCATTAGCCTGTTAACAGTTTGATAAGTTGATCCAGTTCCTATTCAAAGAGTGACATGAACGACCACGGCCATTTTTAACCAGCATGAGGAGGAAGAGATCTCTTATGAAATCCAACTCATTCGGGGTGCAGGTACATTGCTCTCTGAAGGTGGTGGGGATGAAAATAAAAATGTCAGTTCCATTTTGATACATATGATAATTAAACACGCAACTCTCTCTTTGTCCTTGTAACTGTGAAGGAAGGTAGTAAAGACCGATATTAATGTTCCCTTCAGTGAAAGCATGATAATGATTAGACAGCTCATATTTCAACTCCATCTGCTATATCTCTTCACTCATCTCCATCCCCTGGACCTCGTTCCTCTTCTCCATTCCCTATACCTCCTCAATGCCATCCCATCTGTGCTTCCAAGTGAGGCAGAGGTTCACGTGCACCTCCTCTAACCTCCTCTATCCACTGTTCCTGATGTGGCCTCCTGAGCACCGGTGAGACCAAGCGTAGATTCAGCGACCATTCACCAAACACTTGCATGCGGTCTGCCAAGGCCTACTGGATCTCTCAGTTGCTAACCATTCCATTACTGACCTTTATGTCCTGGGCCTCCTCCATTGCCTGAGTGAGGTCACACACAAACTGGAGGAACAGCACCCATATGCTGCTTGGATAACTTACAACCCAATGGTATGAAGATGGAATTCTCCAATTTAGGACACATGGCTTGATAGAAAGAGAATGCCACAGATTCACAACTCTCTGGCTGAAAAAGTTTTCCTCATCTCAGTGCTAAATGTTCTTAAACTGTGGCCCCTTGTTCTGGACTACCCACAATCCCCAGAGGGGATCCTGGTCCGCATGGACTCGATGGGCCAAAGGGCCTGTTTCCACACTGTATCTCTAAACTAAATTAAACTAAAGTAAACTAATCTTGTGCTCTAAATGGCGATACTCTCCATTAGAACTACTTGGAATGGAATAGAGAGGTACAAACTTCAACCAAGGCACATTTCTGAACCTCAAAAACAGCAATGTAATCTCCAAGACCCATTATAAATGAATTGCATCATCTAAACCCATTAAAAATACACTCAACTAGGAAATTGTCACTTTGATGCAAGCAAGAAGATGAGTTGGAAGAATATCTACGGCAGCACCACGAAACCTCGTCCAAAAATAATATGTTTGGAAACAAATTTCAATATCATTCCAGTTTATAACCTGTTAATCTGACAAAAGAGAAGGAGGCATAACATCAGAATTTTTTTGTCAAGAAGCATCCTATTAATTACCAAACAGAGGTTTGTCATTATCCATTAATCCCAGTAATCAGCATGTATATTACAAAACTGTGCTGTGGTGAGTCTGGGAGATGTCTAAAAGGTCACCTGCCTTCCTTCTGATATTAACTCACATCTTGAGGCATGTTCCACTCGCTTCACTATCGAGACATCCCAGAATGCCTTCTGGCCATCACCATGGAAACTGCTGCCGCACATGCTTCATTTACTTATTTCAGGATGGGATTTAATTGTAAATGAAGGAGGTTGAACATTAATTTACATCCCATAAGGGAGACCGTTGATTTAGTAAGCCTTCATTTGAAGTGAGAGGAGATGAAAAATGTGACCAGAATGCTAACACAAGGCACGGACGCAGCGAGGTCCATTTAAGATTGAAGAACCCGCTCTTCACCGGTACCTTAAGGGCTTGTCCCACATGGGCGTCATTTGCACTTCATTTACACGACTGATGCACGACAGTCACGTGAAAATCGTCTAGCAGTACGACAGTCGCGCGCCAAGTGCTTCTTTTGGGAGCCATTTGCGATGTTGTTCACACTTAGTCCAATCTCCGTGGCAAGGATTTTCCTAATTATTTGAAATTTTTCAAAACTACGGTCACGTGGTGCAGCGCCCAAATGACACGCAAATGGCGCGCCGACGGCATACGGGCGGCGCATGGTTAAGGACATTGACGCACGGTGATGCATAATAAATTAGCGTAGGCAATGTTCATGCATCACCGTGCATACCCATGACTGCATATTCCACCTCCTGCAGTGGAGCAGCAGCGGAGGACGCCACGGCTACTCCTGGCCAGGCCAACTCTGCAATATAGAAACATAGACAATAAGTGCCGGAGTAGGTCATTTGGCCATTCGAGCCAGCACCACCATTCAATATGATCATGGCTGATCATCCAAAATATATTGTAAATAACTGAGGTCCCAGCACCGAGCCTTGCGGCACACCACTAGTCACGGCCTACCATTCTGAAAAGGACCTGTTAATTCCTACTCTTTGCTTCCTGTCTGCCAACCAGTTCTCTATCCATGTCAATACCCTACCCCAATACAATGTGCTCTAATTTTGCACACCAATCTCTTGTGCGGGACCTTGTCAAATGCTTTTTGAAGGTTCAGATACACCACATCCACTGGCTCTCCCTTATCCATTCTACTTGTTACATCCTCAAATAATTACAGAAGATTGGTCAAGCATGATTTCCCCTTCATAAATTCATGCCGACTCTGACCCATCCTGTCACTGCTTTCCAAATGCGCTACTGTAACATCTTTAATAATGGATTCAAACATCTTCCCCACTACCGATGTCAGGCTAGCTGGTCTATAATTCCCAGTTTTCTCTCTCCCTCCTTTCTTAAAAAGTGGGGTTACATTGGCTACCCTCCAATCCACAGGAATAGATCCAATGTCTATAGAACATTGGAAAATGATCACCAATGCATGCACAATTTCTAGGGCCATCTCCTTGAGTACTCTGGGATGCAGACCATCATGCCCTAAGGATTTATCTGCCTTTAGTCCCAACAGTTACCCAACACCATTTCCTGACTAGGAAGTGGCAACAGGACATTGTCAGGTTGATGCACGGTAACGCATAATAAATTAGCGTAGGCAATGTTCATGCATCACCCTGCACTGACAACAACTGAGACTTGAAAATGGCACCAAACCAGTGACTCTGTACACTGTCTTATGCCCCTGACCCACTTAGGAAACCTGAATGGAAACCTCTGGAGACTTTGCGCCCCACCCAAGGTTTCCGTGCAGTTCCAGGAGGTTCCCGGGGGTTTTTGTCAGTCTCCCTAATGGTCGAAAGCGGTTTCCGCTTCTTTTATGTTCCGGCGATTATTTCAAAAAATTCCAAACCGGCCGTGATTAAAAATAGGTTGCCGTTTTAAAAATCGGTAATTTTTTAGTCAAAGCATCTCGGCAACCCCCTTCAACTAGCATCACATCCGGCTTCGACTAAAAAATTATCGTTAGGACTCTTCCAAACTACCCAGAGCAACAGAGAGGTTATTTCAACACACTAATGTGTCTCATCTTGTGTGTGGCTGCATCACTTCCTGTGGCTGCCGCACACAACTGCTGTCAGGAACTCCTGCTCCTCATTCTCAACAGACGGCCCTTGTCATCAGCAACAAGCTCTTGTTTGTTGAGCTAATTACAAGGTGGCAGTGTAGGAAGGAACTGCAGATGCTGGTTTGCATCGAAGATGGGAACACAAAATGCTGGAGTAACTTAGCTCTATCCAAATGGTATCCCATCCATGGACCTGTCCAAATGGAATTATCTTCTCCCTCGAAGTAATTCAACGTGACAGGCAGCATCTCTGGATAGAAGGAATGGGTGGCATTTCTGGTCTTGATCGTTCTTCAGACTGAGTCAGGAGAGAGGGAGACCCAGAGATATGGAAGGGTAATGTGTGAAGACCAAAGAAAATGTAGAATAGAGTATTGTTAGCGATGGGAAGTGGACAATGAGGCATATAAAAATAAAATGTAATCAAGCGGGCAGTCAGACTGGTCAGAGAACTAGGATGGGGGAGGGATGGAGAGAGAGGGAAAGCAAGGGTTACTTGAAGTTAGAGAAGTCAATGTTCATACCGCTGGGGTGTAAGCTGCTCAAGTGAAATATGAGATGCTGTTCCTCCAATTTGCTTTGGACCTCTCTCTGACAATGGAAGAAGCCCAGGACAGAAGTGTCAGTGTGGGAATAGGAGGGGGAGTTAAAGTGTTTAGCAAACACTAGCAAAATCATGTGGATATAGGCGGAGTGAGCGGAGATGTTGAGCGAAATGATCGCTGAGCCTGCGCTTAGTCTCGGTGATATGTAGGAGTCCACACCTGAAACAGCAGATGCAGTAGATGAGGTTGGAGGAGGTGCAAGTTGGAGGAGAAGGCAGAGTGGTTTGTGGCAAAATGAAGGTATTGGGATCTATGCCATGAATCCAGGTGATGCGTAGAATGCTGCACTGCCTGGGAGCACTTTGTAGCTGCTCATGGAGCAAGATAAGCGGTGACTTGAAATGATTTGAAAGGCGGTGCCAGCAAACATATGTCCCCCGTGGCACTTGTACCATCGTATAGCTTCTATACTTCATGCATAATTCCTGGCAGATGAAGCCGTCAGTCTTTAGATGAATTGTGCTTAGCACTCATTAAGTAATGAGCCAAGGTGACCTTACTTAATCAACAGAGGGTGGTAAGTAGTGTTATTTAACACCATTCTAAATTTAGAAAGTAGGTCAATCAATCTACAAGATATCACAACCAGGAATGAAATAAATGGCCAAGCCATCTCTCTGAGATGAAAATCAATGCTGCGTGCTGAGAGTCTAAAAAAGTGTGACCAAACACTGCTCTAATTCCATTAACAAGTTTTCACATTGTCGTGGGCCAGATCTCAGACAATGGGGAGATGGAGTACAGGATGGCGATAGCGAGCTTAGTAGCAGAATGCCGAGACGACAACCTCTCTCTCAATGTGTACGCAGGAACTGCAGATGCTGGTTTAAACCGAAGATAGACATAAAAAGCTGGAGCAATTCAGCGGGTCAGGCATCATCTCTGGAGAGAAGGAATAGGTGATGTTTTGGGTCGAGACCCTTCTTCAGACCATTCCGTTTCTCCAGAGATGCTGAGTTGCTCCACCTTTTTGTTTAACCTTTCCCTCAAAGTTAGCAAAACAGAGGAGCTCAGCGTCAACTTCAGGACGCAGGGTGGACTACCCCAGTCTGTAGCGATGTTATAGAGGTGGAGATGGTTGAGAACTTAAAGGTCCTCCATCAGAATATCACTTACAAATTGTAAAGGAGTGAAGTCTAACACACTGTGACCTTTACTGAGTCCTTTATTATAGCACATAGCACACACGTCCCAGCACTGACTGCCTCTAGTCTTCAGGCGTGCTGGAACCAACAGGGAGGAACAAAGGGAGGATCTCACAGTTATACTGATATGGGTAGGCGTGGTTAGTGGTATTGAGGTAGCTATGTTATAGATTGCATGCATAAACCATCTACACAAATGATCTTGATCCCACCACAATGATGCTGTGGCCAATAAAGTACAGCAAAGCCTCTACTTCCTCAGAGGGCTAAGGAAATTTAACACATCTCCAATGACTCTTACCAATTTCTACAGATGCATCATAAAAGCTATCTATGTGGAAGAAAGAACTGCAGATGCTGGTTAAAATTGAACGTAGACACAAAATGCTGGAGTTACTCAGCAGGACAGGCAGCATCTCTGGGGATAAGGAATGGGTGACGTTTCGGGTCGAGACACTTCTTCAGACTGAGCTTCTGAATAAAAGCTATCTATCCAGATCATCACAACCTGCTCTGTTCAAGACCACAATAGGTTGCTGAGCAATGCAGCCCAATCCACCATGCAAATCAACCCTCTCTCCCACCACCCACCCTTACCCCCACCCACCCACAACCCCACCCAGACTTCATGCTTCCTCAATAAAGCAGCCAACATAATTTGCGACATCCCACTTATTATCGGGTTTCTCCTCCCCATTTCAGCAGAAAATACAAAGGCTTGAAAGCACATATCACCGGATTCAAGAACAGCTTCTACCCCACTGTTATTAGACTCTTGAATGGACACTTGTGTGCTTAGTATGAAGTCCCAATCTTTCAACCTACCCTGTTGCCGCCCTTGCACTTTTTTCTCTTTGCTTTCTCTAATTCTGCAAAATTATATTTGCTCTCTTTGTTTTGTCACTTGTGCTACCCAATGAACTCATGCATGGTATGACTTGCCTGGATAGCTCGCAAAACAAAAATTTTCACTGTTTCTCCATAAATGTGATATAAATAAGCCGACAGCAAACTGAAAACAGAACCTGTTTGAAAATACTGTTTGAAGACAGCATCTGCGAGAGTGTGAATGATGAAAGATAACGTTGACCGGGAGATATCTGATGTTCCTTTGATTTAGGACTGCAGGAACTTCACCTTGCATCTGAGAATCAGCCTGGGATGTCGTGTCCCTATAAATACTGCACACTCAGCTATCTTCCTTTCAAATTAATTCATGGTCATGTAGAGAAAGGGCAGCGAGTTTTTGCAAAGCGAGGTGCAACGAACAGCAAATGAAGGGTAACTGCAATATTACTTTTTGATAAGATTGCTTCAGGCAGAGACGTCTCTTTTCTGAATAACAATGTTAAACCTTTTAGATTCAGTTGAGGTAAATTAGGCATCAGCTCAACTGCAAAGCCTAATGCTGCTCCTTGAACCAAAATACTTGCCTAGATTCTGTGTTACAACTTGGTAAAGATGGAACTCACAACCGATAGGGCCAACGGATTTCCCGAGGGTAACATACTTTTATTTCTTTATAGGACAAAGGCTAATTAGTCTTGAGGTGAATGGCTCACTGGGTGAATCTATTTTGCCGAATAGTGAAAGGCTTGGATAGAGTGGATGTGGCTAGAATGTTTTTACTAGTGGGAGGTCATTTAGGAAGGAGATGAGGAGGAATTTCTTTATAGTCAGTGGGTGGTGAATCTGTGAAATTATTTGCCACAGAAGACTGCGGAGGCCAGGTCAATGGATATTTTTAAGGCTGAAATAGATAGATTCTTGATTACTACGGGTGTCAGGGGTTATGGGCAGATGGCAGGAGAATGGGGTTGGGAGGGAGAGATAGATCAGCCATGATTGAATGGCGGAGTAGACTTGATGGGCCGAATGGCCTAGTTCTGCTCCTATCACTTATGACCTTATGAAATGGTTACATAATTCAAACTGTAATAGAACGGTGACCTCCTCTGTGAAGGACATGACTGAAGCAGATGGGCTTTTCAGATAGAAAGTGAAAATATTCAGGAGGTTCAGCAGCATCTGTTCGAGATAAAGGTCATTGGTCCCCAATACCAAAACCAGCTTTTTAATTACATATTGATTTAATTACTTTAATTTAAATTTCCCATCTGCTGTGCTGAGATTCAGTTCAAGCTCTGGGTAAAAATGAGTTGTCTGACCACGATGTTTCCACAATTCATGTTCACATATCCCAGTTCAACATAAATTTAAGGATTTTCTCAAACATTTTCTCAAACTCTCAGAGTCTGGTTACATATATAACTGATAATATATTGCATTATTTTTAATTGTATGTTTATTCATTTTATTGTTGCATTAAAATGGATGTTGCATACATGGCATTTAATAAAGTCGTCCAGGGTAGATTAAGTTGCTTGGAAATAGCTTGGTTGTTTGGATACAGAGCTGGCATACTTATAGAAAACAGCTTGTGGTGAAAGGATGCTACTCTGGAAGGAGGTCTGTGATGGTGGAGCTCAGCGGACATCAAATCTGAGAAAGAGTGACAAAAAGATGTCAGAAGAGATGGATAGGACAAAGGGAATATCTGAACTGGTGAAGAATGAGATGTAGCGGTCGTCTGGTCAATTATTAATGGGGACAGTTTGAAGTTACTTGTTGTTTTGTAATCAACTCCAATTGGAGGCATGGGTTCGAATCCCACTTCAAACACCATGTTTTGTAATCACTCCATTACAAAGTATTAGGTGAACCACAAGGCTTTTATTAAAAAGTATGCAGAGAGAATCTATATACTTATAAAACTCTCATCTTGTCTTCTTCCAGTTTGCGTTGTTTTTACATTTGCGCAAAAACGGTACCCGATAGCGCTACGATTTTTTGCCACCTTACTTGCCATTCTCCTGTGCTGCAAGTGCAACAAGTTTTGTTCCGATCGGTGGAATATTACAAATATGAAGGTTTAAAAATCGTAAAATCCGCCTCTTCCGGCACCCGCTGTCAATCACCGTCGGCGAGGAGAATAAAGCTGTAGGAGCGGAGTGAGCAGAGTGTATTGAGCGAGTGAGCAGCATACGGGGAGAGAGCAGCATGAGGGGAGAGTGCAGCGTGCGGGCTGCTTCTGCGGCGACCAGCACGACCAGCTGGGAGTCGCTGAGTGAACCGGGAGCCGTAAGTGAAGCCAAAAGCTGAAGGTGGGGGGTGAGCAGAGTGCGGCGACTACCCCTCCCCACCCCCCCCCCTCACCCCACACCCCACACATCCCCCACCCTGCCCTGCCCCACACCCCCCTCCCTCCACACACCCCCCTTCCCACATCGTCCCTCCAACACACCCCCTTCCCCAAACCATCCTCCCCCTCCCCCACACCTTCTCCCCCTCCTCCAGACCCCCCCCCCTATCCCACACCCCTCCCCCCCCCCCCCCACAACCCCAACCCCCCACACCTACCCCTCCCCAGAACCCCTCCCCACACCTACCCTCCCCCACACTCCTCCCCACCCCCCCCTCCCCCATCCACCACACCTCCACCCCAAACACCCCCTCCCCCACACACACCCCTCCCCTCCACCACCCCCACATCCACCCCCTCCCCCACACTCTTCCGCATACTGCCCCTCCCCCACATGTCCCCCTCCAATATCCTCATCCCCCACTCTGCCACACACCCCCCCCCCCCCCCCATCTTGCGAGACGGGGCGACTCCAGGCAGGGTCCGGTGGGGGAGGAGTGCCCTGCAGTGGGGGAGGTTGAGAGGTTGAGACTTCAGGAGGATGCTGTGGGGGGGGGGGGGGGGGATGGGTGGGGGGGGGGGGGGGGGGGGGGGTGGGGTACTTCAGTGGTAGGCTACGGCAGCGCTACCCCACCGGCTCCGCTGAAGCCGTCCCCTCCCATGTGCCGTGTGCAGGATGATTTTTCTCTCCCACCCCATGCTCCCCCCACCTCCACTCCCCTGCCCACACACACTCCCACTCCCCTCCCGCCACACACCCGCCTTCCCTCCTCTCCTCCCACACATGAACAGGAGGAAGGGGGGGAGGGGGGTGAGTGCTGGGGGATATGGGGAAATGAGCTGCACCTGCGCAGTTAGGGGTTATGGGTGAGTGGTGGAATATTGCTTTGGGGGAACGGGTTGCATTGGGGGAACAGGTGAGTGAGGAATGGGTTGCGTTGGGCGACCAGGCCTCCCATGTGACTGGGACACAACGGGTCCCACTTAGTCTAGCAATACACACTACTGCACTGGTATCATCTTACAGACTGCCGAGCTAGGGACAAGCAGGGTTGTTATCAGTAACTGCATTCCTTACTCAAGCCCCGGACAAGATTACATAGCACGGCAAAATGTGTATCATGCATAGTGTATGTGATGAAGGTTATATTGGCAGAGATTAATATGGTTAATCTACACTTGTACAGATAAAGAAAGCAAGATGTTTTGCTAAATCTGGGACTGTGGGACATGACCAGCAGATCATGCTGTACTTTAAAAATAATTTAGTTTAGTTTAGTGATACAGCGTGGAAACAGTTCCTCGGCCATCGAGTCGGCACTGACCAGCTATCCCCGCAAATGAACACTAGCACATTAACATTATCCTACACAATCTAGGGACAATTTTACACACACACACACCAAGCCAATTAACCTACATACCTGTACATCTTTGGAATGTGTGAGGAAGCCGAAGATCTCTGAGAAAACCCACGTGGTCACAAACATCATACAGACAGCACCCGTTGTGGGAATTGAACTATGGTCTCTGGCGCTGCAAGTGCAGCAACTCTACCACTGTACCATTGTGGCCACCCGGTTGGAGAAAGAAAAAAACGGACTCGATATCACAGTTGCCAAAAGCAAAAAATGTCCAGTTGTGATACAGACTGAGAAAGCGAGCTACCTACAGGTGTAGACTTTGACATATAGCACACAGTGAGGGATTGTTCCTCAAATTTGCATTGGGCCTCATTGTGACTGCACAGGAGGCTGCAGAGAACAAATCATTATTTAGTTTTTCTATGAGAGAACAAACGATTTCAAGAATTATGAAAGGCCAGGATTGAGAGACTGTGCAGAGATTATTTCCACTAGTGGGAGAGTTAAACCTCTGTCCCACGGTGCAAGTTCATTCCAAGAGCTCTCCCGAGTTTGCCCTGATTCGAAATCGGAGATTTACGGTAATGGCCGCTCGTTGGTACTCGGGGCTCTCATGGACATTTTGCAACATGTTGAAAAATCTTCACAAGTCTTCCCGTGCTTACCTGCCATTAGCGAGTCTTCCCGAGCACCTGCCGTTAGCGTTACGAGCCGCTAAGAGACGTCCCCGAGCTCATACGTTCATTCTCCGTGCTTCAAGAGATTCAAGATTCAAGATTCAAGATTCAATTTATTTGTCATTTGGACCCCTTGAGGTCCAAACGAAATGCCGTTTCTGCAGCCATACATTACAAACAAATAGACCCAAGACACAACATAATTTACATAAACATCCATCACATCGCTGTGATGGAAGGCCAAAAAAACTTCTCTCTCCACTGCACTCTCCCCCCCCCCCCCCCCCCCCCGATGTCAGAGTCAAAGTCAAAGCCCCCGAGCTGGCGATGGCGATTGTCCCGCGGCCATTAAGCCACGCCGGGTGGTGCAAGGTCGCACACCGGGTCTTGATGTTAGAGCCCCTGGCGTGCGCTCGCAGAGTCCCGTGGCCATTCCAAGCCGCACGGGGCGGTGCTGTAAGGCTCCGCTCCAGGAGCTCTTCGACCCCACAACTCGGGCGGGAGAAGTCGCGTTGCGGGAGCCCTGAAAAGCGGTCTCCCTCCAGGGACCCGCGGGCTCCCGGTGCCGCCGTCCGCCAGACCCGCAGTTGCAGCCTCCGAATCTCCAGAGGTCGGGCCGCAGCAGCAGCAGCGCTCCACCACCGCTCCGGACCGCTCCGGAATCGACCAGCTCCGCGACGGTGAGGTGAGTCGTCGGCACCAGAGCCCCCGGTCTTCTCCTGCAAGACAGGGAGTGATTGTTGGAGGCCGCTCCTCGTTGCAGCCCCAACGACAACGGAGACCCGACAAAGAAAAGGTCGGGTCTCCCGTGCAGGGAGAGATTTAAAAGTTACCCCCCTCCCCCCACCCCACCCCCCCCCCCCCCCCACACACACACACCCCAACAAAAAATAACAACAACTACATAAAAACATAGACAAAAAATAATAAAAACGCAGACGGGCTGCAGAGGCTGCTGCTGACGAGAGTCGCGCCACCTACCGGTTAACTCATGCTTACCACTAGTTTGATTTTTTTTAAACTCGGGAGAGCTCTTGGAATGAACTCGTACCGTGGGACAGGACTATTAAGGACCAGGGGTCACAGCCTCAGAATGAAAGGACATACCTTTAGAAAGGAAACAAGGAGGAATTTCTTTATGCAGTGTGTGGTGAACCTGTGGAAATCTTTGCTCTAAACGACTGTGGAGGACAATAGAAGTTTTTATGCTGGAGATTGACACATTCTTGGTCAGTAAGGGTGTCAGGTGTTGAGGGTCAAAGGCAGGAGAATGAGGTTGAGAGGGAAATACTGAGCAGCCATGATTGAATGGCATAGTAGACTTGATGGGCCGAATTGCCTAATTCTGCTCCAAGAGCTTGTGACAAAGAGGCCAGGCTGGGGCTGGGGGTGTGGGGCATGGTTGGAGTAGCAGCAATAAAAATTTAGGGTCACTCCTGTAATTTGAGCTCAGGTGATCTGCAAAGCAATCTCTCTACCATCTAATAGTCTCTAATCCAGGCATCATCCAAGTGAACCTCTTCTCCAAAGCCTCCACACCCATCCTGTTATGCAGGACTGCAAACATTACTCCAAATGTTTACTCCAAACCATACTCCATAGTTTTATGAAGCTGCAACGCTACTCCCCGGCCTGTACTCAACACCCTGACTTATGGGAACAAGCATGCCGTATGCCTTCTTTACTCCCCCCCCCCCACAATTTACTTGAGTTGTCACTTTCATGGAGTAACGGAATTGCACTCCAGGATCATGGGAGTCCATTTTGAATACATGGTCGATACACTAGATTGGAACAAGTGCAGGTGAATTACTGTTTTACCTGGAAGATCTATTAGAGTCTGTGGGTGGTGGTAAGGGATGAGGTGAGAGAACACGTTTTGTTCCGTTTTCGGTTGCATGGGGAAGTGCTGCAAGACAGGGAGTGATTGATGGGGGTGGGAGAGCAGACTATCCCTCCGAACATGTGGAATGTGAGGAGAAGGCAAGATGTGTCTAGATCTTGCGGCAGTCGGCATAACTGTAAAGAGATGATCCGTTGAATGTAAAGGCCGATGGTGTAGAAGGTGAGGACCAGGGAAAATCTGTCCAGGATCTATAGAGGAGAAAAAGGGGGATAAGAACAGAAATATTAAGAATAGGTGAAGTGCGGTCAAGGACTTGGTCCACTATGATAGTGAGGAAACATGGTACAGGTGGAGGAAGATATTTTAGAGATATCTATGGAGTCTTTTATTATTTTGACCAAAAGCCACTCAAACTAGGAGAAGAATGGAATGCTTTTCTTATTAATGTTTTTTCCCATGGCTTTATGTTTTAATATTTTGCCTACAGTAATTGAGGGAACGAATATCCTGTGGTAAAGGCATCCCAATCAATGCTTCAAAAAAACCCTCAACAGCCTGGTTAACGACCGAATGTGAGGACGAGGATGTTGCCAGGAATAGAGGGTATGAGCTATAGGGAGAGGTTGAGCAGGCTGGGTCTCTATTCATTGGAGCGCAGGAGGATGAGGGCTGATCTTACAGAGGTGTATAAAATCATGAGAGGAATAGATCAGGTAGATGCACAAAATCTCTTGTCCAGAGTAGGGGAATCGAGGACCAGAGGACATGGGTTCAAGGTGAAGGGGAAATGATTTAATAGGAATCTGAGAGGTAACTTTTTCACACAAAGGGTGGTGGATGCATGGGACAAGCTGCCAGAGGAGGTAGTTGAGGCTGGGACTATCCCACCATTTAAGAAACAGTTGGCCAGGTACATGGATAGAACAGGTAAGGAGGGATATGTCCCAATCTCAGGCAGGTGGGACTAGTGTAGCTGGGACATGCTGGCCAGTATGGGCAAGTTGGGCTGATTTAGCCTGTTTCCACACTGTATCACTCTATGACTCTATGACTACGATAGTTTTGTATCAGGACCCGCTGCCCTGCCTCGGGAAATGTGCTATGACACAGACAACACCACATTACGGATTGTGTAATAGAGGGCTGAGGAACACTAGAGCTATTGGGTGGAACGCTTCAGAATATATAGATGGATTGTAAACTTCTTCTGCACTTCCGATCATTCTGAATTAGAGGTAGCTTTGCCAAGCAAAATTGAGTACAACTATAAAGATTGGGTAAGTTTAAGTTACATCAAACATTTAATCCTGGTTTAAAATGTAATTCACATACTATGGCCCCTGGCACAAAGCTACCTAGTTCCCAGGCTGAAATATAATTTGCACAGATTACCTGTTTGAGCTAATTCATCTGTTTGCACAATGGTTTCCCTGGCTGAGGAATACAGTGTCAAGGGTCACAGGCTCAAAATCAAAGTATGCGATTGAGAACTGAAGCATGGAGGTATTTCTTTATTCAGAGCACAGTGAGCTGTTGGGATTCTCCATCTCGGAAGACTGTGGTGATTTAGTCATTCAAAGCAGGGCTTGATAGAGTTCTGGACATTAAGGCAATCAACGAATACGGGACTAGTGTTAGACATAAAATTCTGAAATAACTCAGTGGGACAGGCAGCATCTCTGGAGAGAAGGAATGGGGGACGTTTCGGGTTGAGACCCTTCTTCAGTCTGATATCGGGAGTGAGGGGTACAGAAATAGAATGTAGTCGGAGACAGTAAGACTGGTGGGAGAACTGGGAAGGGGGAGGGGATGGAGAGAGAGGGAAAGCAAGGGCTACTTGAAGTTAGAGAAGTCAATGTTCATACCGCTGGGGTGTAAGCTGTCCAAGCGAAATATGAGGTGCTGTTCCTCCAATTTGTGCTGGGCCTCACACTGACCACGGACTAGAGTTAGAGTTGGCTTAAAGGACAATATGGCCAACTCCTGCTCTCAATTCTTAGGAGATTAGCTAGGGTCATACAATCATACAGCACAAAAACAAATCCTTTGTGCCATCTAGTCCACACTGACCATCAACCACCCACACTGATCCTCCTTTAATCCCATATTCCGCAATTAATTCCCCCCCCCCCCCCCCCCCCCTTTCTCACCCCCCCCCCCCCCCACCCCCCCCCACCCTCTCAGCACCCTTATGTCACCTTATGACACAAATTGCTGGAGTAACTTAGCGGGTCAGGCAGTATCTCTGGAGTACATGGATCGGTGATGTTTCAAACTGAAAAAAGGTCCTGACTCAAAATATCACCTATCTATGTTCTCCAAAGATGCTGCTTGACCCGTTGAAGTACTCCAGCTCTTTGGGTCTTTTTTTTGTAAACCAGCATCTACAGTTTCTTGTATCTCCTTACGTCATCTTATATCAATCCTATTAGTGCTTCATTTAACAATTTCTGAGGCTGCCTCCATTTGTACAGGAGTGAAGACACAAAATGCTAGAGTAACTCAGCGGGACAAGCAGCATCTCTGGAGAGAAGGAATGGGTGACGTTTTGGGTCAGAAGAACAAGAAAAATAGAGATGTGGAAGGGCAAGGTGTGAAAAGGACAGATCAAAGCAGATGATGCTCAAGGAAATGTAGAATGGTTCATTGTTGGTTGAGGGGAAGGTGACAACGAGGCATACAAACAGTAAAATGAATCAGGAGGACAGTGAAACTAGTCGGAGAATGAGGGTGGGGGAGAGACGGTGAGAGCGGGAATGCAAGGGTTACTGAAGTTGGAGAAATCAATATTCATACCGCTGGGTTGTAAAGTGTCCAAGTGAGTGCGCCTGTCTTGTTGTCCATGATCAAGAAGTCTAGTCTCTTCTTCCATCGTCCGATTCATAATTTTATTAATATTGTTTCTGGCTTCATTGGTAATACATTTAGAATGCATGCATGCATTTAGAAAAGGCAATTATAGTTTGTAATTAGTATCTGTCACTGTTTTCTTTAAACATTTCATGGAAATTCTTAGTTATCAGACTCATGTACACTGGTTCATAGAAATATAGAAACATAGAAAATAGGTGCTGGAGTAGTAGGCCATTCGGCCCTTCGAGCCAGCACCGCCATTCAATACGATCATGGCTGATCATTTAGAATCAGTACCCCATTCCTGCTTTCTCCCTATATCCCTTGATGTACTCCCCAGGTTCCATCAGCATGTTTCCTGCCCAACCAGAGGAACAATGTGCTGGACTTAGTTTACACTAATATTACTGAAGCCTACAAAGCCCTCCCCCTCCCCCACCTTGGACAGTCTGACCACCTCTCCCTGTTCCTGCTCCCCAAATACACACCTCTGATCAGACGTGTGAAAAGGTTTTTCCTCATCTCTGTCCTAAATGGTCTACCCTTATTCTTAAACTGTGACCCCTGGTTCTGGACTCCCCCAATATGGGGAATATTTTTACTGCATCTAGCCTGTGCAATCCCTTAAGAATGTTATATTTCTATAAATTCACCTTTAATCCTTCTAAATTCCAGTGAATATAAGCCCAGTCGTTCCTGCGGGCAGGTCATGGAAATGGTGTTAAGGTAGATCAGAATAGACTGAGGTAGAACAGGAGGAGGCAACTGGCCTACTTCTGCCCCTGTTCCTGTACCCTTTTGTTCAAGGTGGTATTCCTGTTAACCCCATTTATTTAGGTATCCAGGCACCTGCAGGCATATATTACTGTATTCAAGCCACATAATTTACAAAGAAATCGATTAATTCAATCACATGAAATTAACGGAGAGTTTAACATATTCCCAATTCATTTCCTGGGATTTTAATATGAGATTTCTGACAAGCAAAGG
Source organism: Leucoraja erinaceus (assembly GCF_028641065.1). NCBI lineage: Eukaryota > Metazoa > Chordata > Chondrichthyes > Rajiformes > Rajidae > Leucoraja > Leucoraja erinaceus. The sequence continues at coordinate 5,304,550 of NC_073397.1, read as the reverse complement.
ACTAAATCTTCAAAATGTCCATTTCTTACGATAAGCCTTTTTCTTCAACTGTGTTAAAAATTGGGTCAGATCATGGCTCCGTAACACATTGAAGTAATATTAAAAATGAAGTCATTACTTTGTCCACGTCTATAATGGTACATGGCAGATTTCTTATTAATGCTCAGATAAATCTATTTGACTGGAGTCTTGAAATGAAGTAATGAAACACCATTCCGGGTGGAATTTGCATCCTCCTTTCCATGTGCATATGAAGTCAAGATGTGCTGACTGGAGCTTTACATGCTCTTGGAACTAATATTATTAGCAGGAAATTACAGTTTTATGGGTTGGAAAGATTTTTGTCATCGGGGATTGGATTGCTTGTGGAATCCAGGACCCCATACTGGATGGGGGAGAGGTCATTCATGAGATGTAGTTAACTCTGGAAAAGAGCATCAAGGCGTGTAAGGCTGTGGGGCTACCTAAAGATAAACGTGAATGTGGGATGATCTACGGAAGGAAGTGTGTGAGGAGAAACTAGAGGTAAAAGATAGAAGAGACAAACACAGTTCAGGTTCTTTCAAAGATGCAGGAATTGTAGACGGCAACACAAGGCAGAAACAAAATGTCCCGCATATTAGTATTGATTTATTATTGTCACATTATTTATTGTTTATTAGGGCAGCACAGTGGCGTAGATACTGCAACTGTTGAGCTACTGCCTTACAGCGCCAGAGGCCCAGGTTCGATCCTGACTACGAATGCTTATCTGCATGGACTTTATACGTTCTCCCCATAACTCCTATGGGTTTTCTCCGAGATCTCCGGTTTCCTCCCACACTCCAAAGACTTACAGGTTTGTAGGTTAATTGGCTTGGTAGAAATGTAAAATTGACCCTAGTGTGTGTCGGGTAATGTTAATGTGCGGGGATCGCTGATCGGTGCGGACTCAATGGGCCGAAGGGACTGTTTCCACGCTGTATCTCCAAACCAAACTGAACTAAACATGTACTGAGATACAGTGAAAAAGTTTGTTTTGTGTGCTGTGAATGAAGATTCGTGCAAACTTGAATACATCAGGTAATAATAAAAGAGTAAACAGAACAATGTGCAGAATTATAGCCTTACAAGCTGCAGAGAAATTGCAGATTAAAAATAACTGCAAGGGCGACAACGTTAGATTGGAAGATTAAGACCATGTTTATGTTAATATGTGTTTTGTGTGTTCCGTTGCTTTTTATTTGTGACTGACTTGGCAAATGAAATTCCTCGTACGTTGCAAAACATGCTTGGCTGATGGAGTATTATTGTGATTGTGTTTGCGAGATGCATCGTGATGTGTCAAATTTAGTACTCAATGCCCTTCCCAATGAAGACAAGCATGGCAATGCTTTTGTCCACACATTGTCCACATGGTTTTCCACTTCTATGGAACCATGCCCCTGGACTCCCAGGCCACTATTCTGCAACTCTCTCTCTCTGGTTCTACCATTTATTGTGTAAGTCCTGCCCTGGTTTTACACACCAACACCTCACACTTGTCAGAGTTAAATTCCATTTGCCATTCCTTGCCACACCATTCCAACTGATCTGCATCCTATTGTAAACTTAAGCCGCTGTCCCGACCTTTCACGACCAAATTGGCGATCTCTGCCGAGTTTGCCCTTGACTCACACTCGCAGGTCCTAGGAGGTCATAGGAGGTCTTCGTAATTCTTCCTCATGCTCGTGAGTGGTCTCCGCGTACTCGTGGCCTCAAGTAGGTTGCGCCGTTTTTTCCAGCCTGATAAAAAATGTCCACGAGTAAAAAAAAGGTCGGCATGGAAAAAATTGATACTTTTTACTCGTTGGTAGGTCATAGGTAGGTTGTAGTAGGTCATGATGGTAGTGGTAGGTACTCGTAGATAGTCATAGGTCGGTAAATGGCCTGAGAAAAAAAATGCAAACATGACATGTGATCATTTTCCACTCGTAGCTAGTCGTAGTTGGTCTTAGGTGTGGAAGACTGAGGTCGAGGAGGGTCGTAGGAGGTCGTAGAGGTCGTAGAGATAGTTGTAGGAGGTCATAGGAGCTATATTTAAGAGGGAGTTAGATGTGGCCCTTGTGGCTAAAGGGATCAGGGGGTATGGAGAGAAGGCAGGTACGGGATACTGAGTTGGATGCTCAGCCATGATCATTTTGAACGGCAGTGCAGGCTCGAAGGGCCGAATGGCCTACTCCTGCACCTATTTTCTATGTTTCTATGTTTCTATACGAGGTCTTTTACTTTGGCGAGTCAACAGAACCTTGACTTTTTTTCAACTTGTCTAGGGTCTTCAAAACTCGTGGATTAGGTCGTCCAAGTGGGACAGGCCCTTTAGATATACTTTCTCACTGTCCACTATACCACTATAGTGGCACAGAGGTAGCATTACAGCATTACTGCCTTACAGCGCCAGAGACCCGGATTCAATCCCGACTACGGGTGCTGTCCATACGGAGTTTGTACTTTCTCCCTTCTACTGCGTGGATTTCCTCCGGGTATTCCGGTTTCCTTCCACATTCCAAAGACATGCAGGTTTGTAGGTTAGTTGGCTTCTGTAAATTATTCCTAGTGTGTAGGTTAGAACTAGTGCATGCAGGATTGGTGGTCAGCAGGACTCGATGGACCGAAGGGCCTGTTTCCGAGCTGCATCTCCAAACTAAATATAAACTAAACGCACACCACCAATTCTGTTGTCATCTGCAAATTTGCCAATAATGTTTACTACATTGTCATCCAAATCAATAGTGTATACAATAAACAGTAGTGGACCCAGCAGCTAGCTCTGTGCCACATCACTGGTTATATGCCACCTATCAGGAAAGCAACCCTGTACAACTACCCTCTCTTCCTTTCTTTGTTCTCCCGCTGTTGGGAGCCTCGAGCTTTCCGCTGACAGGACGATCTTGGCTCCCGTAGCCTGCGGCGTTTGGGCCCTCCATGTCAGAGTGATCACTCCTGCATCGGGGGGGTTCTCAGCTCCCCCACACCGAGCGATCATACCCCAGGGTAGGCTTGTCGACCTTTCTGCGTCGGTGGAGCTCCAGACATCCACGGTCTCTACCGAGACTGCAAGCTCTCGATGGTGAAGTCCGCAGGCCACAGTTGGAGCATCGATCCCAGGCAAGGGATCGGCTCTGATTGTAAGTCCACATCCCCGGCAGTGGGGCTCAAAGTCAGTCCTGAGCGAGGCCTCCAGCTCCAAGATGTTAGGCCGCAGAGCAACCGGAGACACGATCCGAAAAACACTCGCATCTCCGGCAGGGTAAGAGATTTCCCCGACCCCATTGCCCTCCCACCACATAAAACAAACCAGAGAACATTAAAACAAACTTTTAAAACAAACTAAAAATAACAAAACAATGACAAAAAAACAGACAAACTGCTGGCGAGGCTGCCAATCGCACGGTGCCTCTGGTGGTATTCTTTCCTCAGACCAGGCCTTTAGTTTTAGAGACCCTTACCCAGGGAGCAAGACTATATCCACCCACATTACCATCCTCCATCATGATGTTCTGTTCTCTGTCCCGATCAATGGTGTTTTCAGTGTTCTCAGCCATTCCTTGATATCATACAGTCAATCCAATTGTTTGAAGTCTGGCTTCTGACTGGTGGGATCTCATTAGCAATGATTAACTGAACAAGGCTACGAATGTTTCACCTTTTCCTTTAGCGTTCACATCTGCTGTTCAATTGTCCATCACCACTCATGACTAGATGTGGTTGGACAGCAGAGCCTTGATAGAATCTGTGGGTTGTGCGGTCACTTAGCTCCGTCAGTTGGATGCAGCTTTTGTGGGTGAGCACACAAGTTATTCTGTTTTGTAGCATCATTGAGTCAGCTCCTCCAGAAATCCCTTCTGCACTCCTCATTCCATGAGGGTTAATCCCTTTGTTTGACTGTAATGGTAGAGTGTGTTGATATGCTCCACTATGATGTTATGGTGTGTGCAAGGAGCCAGCACCATCTCAAGAAGACCATCAAAAAGTCTAGTTTCACTGCCCCCTGAATAATTTTACTGATTGTATGCCTCGTGTTCATCTTCCCCTCAGCTAACACCACATTTCCTTGGTCATCATCTGCTTTGATCTGTTGTTTTCACACCTTACCATTCCATATCTCTAGACTCCCTCCTCCATGATTCTCAGTCTGAAGAAGGGTCTCAACCCGAAACATCACCCGTTCCTTGTCTCCAGAGATGCTGCCTGTCCCGTTGAGTTACTCCAGAATTTTGTGTCTAACTTCAGTTTAAAGCAGCGTCCTAGGCATCAAAGACTCTTTCTGGATGTACTGGAAAAACGTGGTACATCTTGACCCTGCAATTATTTTTTGATTTTATTTTGCCTTGTATTCCATTATTAAAAAAGATGATGATCAATGTGCAATAGATAATACAGTCATGTTGTTTCATTGCTGTTTCCAATTCATCTAACACACCCGCGGAGTCATTGAGATAACATCATAAGATCAGGAGTGATAGGAGCAGAATTAGGCCATTCAGCCCATCAAGTCTACTCCACCATTCAATCATGGCTGATCAATCTCTCCATGCTAACCCCATTCTCCTTCCTTCTCCCCATATCCTCTGACACCCGTACTAATCAGCGATACAGTACAAATACAGGTTCCTCGACCCTTCAAGTCCCTGCTGACTATTAACTACTCATTTGCAGTAATCCCCCCTGAACCCATTTTATTTCTGCTACATTCCCGTGAAGGTGCATCTTGATGCCTCTACTCATATTGTATCATTCACCTACACAATAGAGGCAATCAACCTGACCTGATTAACCTGACAACCATAGAAACATAGAAACATAGAAATTAGGTGCAGGAGTAGGCCATTCGGCCCTTCGAGCCTGTACCGCCATTCAATATGATCATGGCTGATCATCCAACTCATTATCCCGTACCTGCTTTCTCTCCATACCCCCTGATCCCCTTAGCCACAAGGGCCACATCTAACTCCCTCTTAAATATAGCCAATGAACTGACCTCGACTACCCTCTGTGGCAGAGAGTTCCAGAGATTCACCACTCTCTGCGTGAAGAAAGTTCTTCTCATCTCGGTTTTAAAGGATTTCCCCTTTATCCTTAAGCTGTGACCCCTTGTCCTGGACCTCCCTAACATCGGGAACAATCTTCCTGCATCTAGCCTGTCCAACCCCTTAAGAATTTTGTAAGTTTCTATAAGATCCCCTCTCAATCTTCTAAATTCTAGCGAGTATAAACCAAGTCTATCCAGTCTTTCTTCATAAGACAGTCCTGACATCCCAGGAATCAGTCTGGTGAACCGCCTCTGCACTCCCTCTATGGCAATAATGTCCTTCCTCAGATTTGGAGACCAAAACTGTATGCAATACTCCAGGTGTGGTCTCACCAAGACCCTGTACAACTGCAGTAGAACCTCTCTGCTCCTATACTCAAATCCTTTTGCAATGAAAGCTAACATACCATTCGCTTTCTTTACTGCCTGCTGCACCTGCATGCCTACCTTCAATGACTGGTGTACCATGACACCCAGGTCTCGCTGCATCTCCCCCTTTCCCAATCGGCCACCATTTAGATAATAGTCTGCTTTCCTGTTTTTGCCACCAAAATGGATAACCTCACATTTATCCACATTATACTGCATCTGTCAAACATTTGCCCACTCACCCAGCCTATCCGAGTCACCCTGCAGTCTCCTAGCATCCTCCTCACAGCTAACACTGCCCCCCAGCTTAGTGTCATCCGCAAACTTGGAGATATTGCCTTCAATTCCCTCATCCAGATCATTAATATATATTGTAAATAGCTGGGGTCCCAGTACTGAGCCTTGGGGTACCCCACTAGTCACTGCCTGCCATTGTGAAAAGGACCCATTTACTCCTACTTTGCTTCCTGTTTGCCAGCCAGTTCTCTATCCACATCAATACTGAACCCCCAATGCCTTGTGCTTTAAGTTTGTATACTAATTTCTTATGTGGGACCTTGTCGAAAGCCTTCTGGAAGTCCAGATACACCACATCCACTGGTTCTCCCCTATCCACGCTACTAGTTACATCCTCGAAAAATTCTATAAGATTCGTCAGACATGATTTACCTTTCGTAAATCCATGCTGACTTTGTCCAATGATTTCACCACTTTCCAAATGTGCTGCTATCCCATCTTTAATAACTGACTCTAGCAGTTTCCCCACTACCGATGTTAGACTAACTGGTCTGTAATTCCCCATTTTCTCTCTCCCTCCCTTCTTAAAAAGTGGGGTTACGTTTGCTACCCGCCAATCTTCAGGAACTACTCCAGAATCTAAAGAGTTTTGAAAGATTATTACTAATGCATCCACTATTTCTGGAGCTACTTCCTTAAGTACTCTGGGATGCAGCCTATCTGGCCCTGGGGATTTATCGGCCTTTAATCCATTCAATTTACCCAACACCACTAACCTGGATTTCACTCAATTCCTCCAACTCCTTTGACCCGCACAACCACACACATTATTGAGATAAAACGGGACGTTCCCAGTTAGCCGCGGAGAAGCCAGACGCAGGGTCCCCATGGTCGGACTCTGGGCCATGGAGCCATCAGAAGAGACACGGCAGCGGTCATAAGTGATACGAGTTAACTTATGCCATTCAGCCCATCAGGTCTCCTCCGCCATTCAATCATGGCTAATCTATCTCTCCCTCCTAACCACATTCGTCTGTCTTCTCCCCATAACCCCTGACACCTGCACTAATCATGAATCTATCTACTGTATCTCTGCCTTAAAAATATCCATTGACTTGGCCTCCAAAGCTTTCTGTGACAAAGAATTCCACAGATTCACCACCCTCCTTCCTAAAGGAACGTCCTTTAATTCAGAAGTCGAGATCGGGTGCCCACAATCAGGAACGGAGCCGGTGGTCGGAGATGAGGAGGGCGCAAGTGGACAAGGTTCAGGGCGGGCCACGTGGGTGCCAGGGGTCAGACGTGCCCCCGTGACCAAAGGGAGACCAACCTTGGGGGCGGCTGCCAAGAGCAAAAGTAGCCATTGGGGACTAGATAGAATACTGTGTAAACTAAGATAATCACAAAATGCTGGAGTAACAGCAGGATAGGTAGCATCTCTGGAGAGAAGGAATGAGTGACGTTTCAGGTCGAGACCCTTCTTCAGAGGGATAAGGGAAACGAGAGATATAGACAATGATGTCGAGAAATAAAGAACAATGAATGAAAGATATGCAAAACGGTAACAATGATAAAGGAAACAGGCCATTGTTAGCTGTTTGTTGGGTGAAAACGAGCAGCTAGTGTAACAATGTTGGCGCCCTATATGTAGCAGCTATTTGCATACCTTGGGTACAACCCCTGTGGTCACAGGAAAAATGTGCAAACTGTACACAGAAGTACTGGAGGTCAGGGTTGAACATCAGTCACTGAAACTACCTGCTGCAGCACTGTGCAAACTTGATGCCAGCGGACTATCAGTGTGGAAAATTCCAAAAGCAGTCTGCTGGGGGAAAGAAAGCAGTACAATAACTATACTATTGCATGGCAATCTAATTTCTTTCATTAATAAAATCACTCGGCAGTTTAAATGATTGACTATCTCTAGTATTGCAGATATGATTATGGTTTTGAAAAATTCACTTTCAGTTTAGTTTATTGTCACGTGTACCGAGGTACAGTGAAAAGCTTTTGTTGCGTGCTGTCCAGTCAGCGGAAAGACAATAGATGATTACAATCGAGCCATTTACAGTGTATCAATACATGATAAGGGAATAACGTTAAGTGCAAAGATAAGCCGAAAAACCCCATGGGCAGATATATGGATAGGAAGCGTTAAGAAGGATGTAGACCAAATGTAGGCAGTTATGACTATTCCCGAAAACCAACTTGGACAGGTTTGGCTGAAGGATGTATTTCCATGCTGTATAGCTCTTTGACTCTGATTCTATGAGACCTAGTAGGTGAATTAACTGCTACAGCATTTTCCCATGTCCACCATATGCACCTGGGGTCTCTCACAGTCCCTGCTGGATGACCCAGTTATAGTAAACCTGAATATATATCAGTACTAGACAGGCGTGGGGGGTATAGGAGTGAAGGAGATGATAAGTGTGTAGGAAGGAACTGCAGATGTTGGTTCACACTGAAGATAGACACAAAACGCTTGGTCATACACCCCGGCGGTATGAACATTGACCTCCAATTTCAGGTAGTCCTTGCTTTCTCCCTCTTTCCCTTCCCCTTCCCAGCTCTCCCACAGCCCACTGTCTCCACCTCTTCTTTTCTTCTTTCCCCCCCCCCCCCCCCCCCCCCATCCCCTTACCAGTCTGAAGAAGGGTCTCGACCCGAAACGTCACCCATTTCTTCGCTCCATGGATGCTGCCTCCAGGTTCTCCAGCATTTTTGTCTACCTTTGATTGTTCCAGCATCTGCAGTTCCTTCTTGAACAAAAAATTCTGGATTAACTCAGCGGAACAGGCGGCATTTCTGGAGAGAAGGAATGGATGACGTTTCAGGTCGAGACCCTTCTTCAGACTGAGTCCGAAGATACAGAGATAAAGAAGTGTAAGGTGTGAAAACGAGACATCAAAGGGGAGTAAATTAGATTATCGTTATTGTTATAGACTATAGATTATTGTTAGCTGGGAGAAGTTAACAACAAAGCAAACAGAAATAAAATGTCATTGGGGACAGTCAGACTGGTTGGGGAACTGGGAAGGGGGAGGGATGTAGAGAGAGAGAGAGAAAGAGAGAAAGCAAGGGGTTACTTGAAGTTAGAGAAGTTAATATTCACACGCTGGGGTGTAAGGTGCCCAAGTGAAATATGAGGTTTATATTTAAAAATAAGGGTGGTGGTTGGTATCTTCATCAAACCCGACTTTCCTTCCAAACGGTTGTTTACAGGAAGCGGGAGCTTTCTGGAAGAGTTTGTATCCGTGCTCTGTAGCTTCTTGCTGCATGTTTGGGCAGACAGTGGCTGTAATCGAATCCATTCTGTCTAATTTCTTAAGATAGACACAAAATGCTGTAGTCACTCAGCGGGACCGGCAGCATCTCTGGAGAGAAGGTATGGGTGATGTTTCAGGTCGAGACCCTTCTTCAGACTGGTCTTGCTGACCAGTTCTCCCCCCTCTCTCTGGACTGCTTCCTTTGCCCCCTCACCGCTCTTCGGGAGCTTCTCCAGCGAGCCACACTCACATCAAATACATCATTCAGCAGAAGTAACTTTCCTTTCCGCTCTCCACACATAATGGCAAAGACAGTTAAGAGCAGTTATGGCAGTGACAATTAGGTTACAGAAAAAATTGACATTACGTAAGTTATGCTCGCCTTTGCACATCTAAACCTGTCAGCTTTTTAACTTTGTTCACATAAGACTTCTATACACTGGGCTGACAGCTGTTCAGCAGAAATGAGCACTGATTTCCTATCATATAGCATCATCCCTTTGAGTAATAAACGCTCCCTGCAGTGTTCCAAATGCCAATGGTTTTACAATGTGACAGCTTCAGGCGTGGTTTATTTTTGAAAACCTTTTGTGCTGTTTTCTTGCAACGTTTAATTGGAAGAATTCAAGGAGCCGCATATTTATTGGCGTGGGCTTTTGTTTAAAGTGACACAAATTTCAGCTTACAAATTAATGATTTACGTAAACATAGTCACACACAAAAGACCCCATATTTATTCCCTGGCCTGAGTGCAAAGAGCCGAATCCAAGGTTTAGAACAATAATAGAAATAATATATTTCAATATCATCTTTACAGCAAGCCCAAAGGTCTTCGCATCCATGTCTAGTGTGTAGTCAAATATGTCTTACCTTGCCGAAACTAATAAGATCCCCCACATATAATCACCTTCATGGGCAGATGATGGGCTAGACTTTAGAGAAAAGCCCTGTGTATTAATAATGGAATTTACCATGGGATTTCTAGGTCAATAAGGTGATTTCATGGCAATTGTGCAGCTGCTAAAGATCTAGTCAGCACGTTTGGTTTGTTCAGTGGATGTTGGATACGCGATATAGACAAGGCTAGGTCCTGTGCAACGTCATCCGTTCCTTCTCTCCAGAGATGCTGACAGTCCTGCTGAGTTATTCCAGCATTTTGTGTCTACCTTCAGTTCAACACTCCTGTTGAGCCTTGTCAGATTGGGACAAAGAGAAGTATTTCATTTCCGATGCAAAAACCAATCCAGAAGAAGAGAGATGAGGATATGTATAGGTTTTCAAGATTCCTTGTGGCTGTGGCATACCGCATGTATATTACATTGAATGAATTCTGCCCTTATAAATTGAAAGGGGTTTATTCATTCAACGTACAACCGACGCTGGGCTCAAACAGGACATCACAGAGGGAAGTAGCTGTAATCACAGGTTCACATGTTATAAGAGTAGAGTTAGATCATTCGGCCCATCAAATCCACTCTGTCATTCAATCATGGCTGACCTCTGCCTCCGAATCCCATTTTCCTGCCTTCTCCCCATAACCCTTGACACCCGTTCTAATCAAGAATTTGTCTGTCTCTGCCTTAAAAATATCCACTGACTTGGCCTCCACAGCCCTCTGAGGCAATGAGTTCCAGGGATTAACTTCCCTCTGACTAAAGAAGTTCCTCCCCACCTCCTTTCTAAAAGAGTGCCCTTTAATTCTGAGGCTTTGTCTCTGGTCCTATGCTTTTCAGTATTCTGTAAGTTTCAATGAGGAACCTCTCAACCTTCTAAATTCCAGCGAGTACCAGCCCAGTGCTGTCAAACGCTCATCATATGCTAACTCACTCATTCCTGGAATTATTCTTGTATCCTTGAGGCCATTCATTGTTGGCATGAAGCAGATCCAGCCCTTGGATCCTAGCTCCACGCTCCACGCTAGTCTGGGCTGAAGCATTCTGGGTGACGACATGCATGGAACTGTGGCGGCTCTGGGGATTAGGTGGAATGGAATTTTCCTCAGTCCAAGCAAGTGATGCTGCAGTAATGGCACAATCAGACCTGTGCATCCTCTCTCCGCTGTGAGGGGTGCACATCACACCTACTGGGAAAACCATTCGAGGAAGCCTATTTTTATCGGCATGAAATCTTGATGTTCTGAATTGGTCATGGGCCCTGAATCAATGGCAGGAATACAAAGTTTAGTTTGGTTTAGAGATGCAGTGTGGAAACAGGCCCTTTGGCCCACCGATTACGCACCGACCGGTGATCCCCGCACACTTACACTATCCTAAACACACTAGGGGCAATTTACACATACACCAAGCCAATTACCCTACAAGCCTGTACGCTTTTGGAGTGTGGAAGGAAACTGAAGATAACCATATAACCATATAACCATATAACAACTACAGCACGGAAACAGGCCATCTCGGCCCTTCTAGTCCATGCCGAACATGTATTCTCCCCTAGTCCCATCTACCTGCACTCAGACCATAACCCTCCATTCCTTTCCCATCCATATACCTATCCAATTTATTTTTAAATTATAAAATCGAACCTGCCTCCACCACTTCCACTGGAAGCTCATTCCACACAGCTACCACTCTCTGAGTAAAGAAGTTCCCCCTCATGTTACCCCTAAACTTCTGTCCCTTAATTCTCAAGTCATGTCCTCTTGTTTGAATCTTCCCTACTCTCAATGGGAAAAGCTTATCCACGTCAACTCTGTCTATCCCTCTCATCATTTTAAAGACCTCTATCAAATCCCCCCTTAACCTTCTGCGCTCCAAAGAATAAAGACCTAACTTATTCAACCTTTCTCTGTAACTTAGTTGCTGAAACCCAGGCAACATTCTAATAAATCTCCTCTGTACTCTCTCTATTTTGTTGACATCCTTCCTATAATTGGACAACCAAAATTGTACACCATACTCCAGAATTGGTCTCACCAATGCCTTGTACAATTTTAACATTACATCCCAACTTCTATACTCTATGCTCTGATTTATAAAGGCCAGCACACCAAATGCTTTCTTTACCGCCCTATCTACATGAGATTCCACCTTCAGGGAACTATGCACAGTTATTCCTAGATCCCTCTGTTCAACTGCATTCCTCAATTTGTTACCATTTACCATGTACGTCCTATTTTGATTTGTCCTGCCAAGATGTAGCACCTCACACTTATCAGCATTAAACTCCATCTGCCATCTTTCAGCCCACTCTTCCAAATGGCCTAAATCTCTCTGTAGACTTTGGAAATCTACTTCATTATCCACAACACCACCTATCTTAGTAATATCTGCATACGTACTAATCCAATTTACCACACCATCATCCAGATCATTGATGTACATGACAAACAACAGTGGACCCAACATAGATCCCTGAGGCACCCCACTAGTCACTGGCCTCCAACCTGACAAACAGCCATCCACCATTACTCTCTGACATCTCCCATTCAGCCACTGTTGAATCCATCTTGCAACTCTTGCATTAATACCCAACAATTGAACCTTCTTAACCAATCTTCCATGAGGAACCTTGTCAAAGGCCTTACTAAAGTCCATATTTGTGGCAACTGCAGTTGTTTAAAGTGCTTTATAAATAATATTATTATTATTATTATTATTATTATTATTATTATTATTATTATTATTATTATTATTATTATTATTATATAGACAACATCCTAGTAACCTCTTCAAAAAATTCAAGAAGATTAGTCAAACATGACCTTCCAGGCACAAATCCATGTTGACTGTTCCTAATCAGACCATGTTTATCCAGAAGCTTATATATATTATCTCTAAGTATCCTTTCCATTAATTTGCCCACCACTGACATCAAACTAACAGGTCTATAATTGCTAGGTTTACTCTTAGAACCCTTTTTAAACAATGGAACAACATGCGCAGTTCGCCAATCTTCCGGCACTATTCCCGTTTCTAATGAAATTTGAAATATTTCTGTCATAGCCCCTGCTATTTCTACACTAACTTCCCTCAATGTCCTAGGGAATATCCTGTCAGTACCTGGAGACTTATCCACTTTTATATTTTTCAAACGTGTCAGTACTTCTTTTTCTTTGAATCTCATAGTTTCCATAGCTACTCTACTAATTTCCCTTACCTCACATAATTCAATATCCTTCTCCTTGGTGAATACCGAAAAAAAGAAATTGTTCAAAATCTTTTGGCTCTGCAGATAGCTGTCCACTCTGTCTCTCTAATGGACCAATTGTATCCCTTGTTATCCTTTTGCTATTAATATAGCTGTAGAAACCCTTTGGATTTACTTTCACCTTAAAGCAACCTCATATCTTCTTTTAGCTTTTCTAATTTCTTTCTTAAGATTCTTTTTACTATCTTTATACTCCTCAAGCACCTTATTTACTCCATGCTGCCTATAATTATGGTAGATCTCTCTCTTTTTCAGAACCAAGTGTTCAATTTCCCTTGAAAACCATGGCTCTTTCCAATTTTTACTATTTCCTTTCAACTGAACAGGGACATAAAGATTCTGTACTCTTAAAATGTCACCTTTAAATGTCCTCCTTTCCTCTTCTACATCCTTCCCATAAAACAAAATGTCCCAATTCACTCCTTTTAAATCCTTTCACATCTCATCAAAGTTAGCCCTTCTCCAATCAAAAATCTCAACCCTAGGTCCAGTTCTGACCCTCTCCATAATTATATTGAAACTAATGGTATTGTGATCACTGGACCCGAACTGTTCCCCAACGCATACCTCCGCCACCTAACCTGTCTCATTTCCTAACAGGAGGTCCAGCACTGCCCCTTCTCTAGTAGGTACCTCCATTTATTGCTGCAAAAAAATATCCTGCACACATTTTACAAACTCCAAACCATCCAGCCCATTTACAGAATGTGTTTCCCAGTCTATGTGTGGAAAATTAAAATCTCCCACAATCACTACCTTGTGCTTACTACTAATATCTGCTATCTCCTTACATATTTGCTCTTCCAATTCTCGCTCCCCATTTGGCGGTCTATAATACGCCCCTATAAGTGTTGCTACCCCTTTCTCACTTCTCAGTTCCACCCAAATAGCCTCCCTAGACAAGCCCTCTAATCTATCCTGCCAAAGCACTGCTGTAATATCTTCCCTGACAAGCAATGCAACACCTCCACCTCTTGCCCCTCCAATTCTATTACACCTGAAGCAACGAAATCCTGGAATATTTAGTTTCCAATCACAGCACTCCTGCAACCATGTTTCACTGATCGCCACAACATCATACTTCCAAGTGTCAATCCAGGCTCTAAGCTCATCCACCTTTCTTACAATGCTCCTAGCATTAAAATATACACATTTAAGAAACCCACCGCCTCTTATTCTCTGTTTATTGTCATTTCTTCCTTCTCCCCTAGATTTTGGGTCCGAGTGCTTCCCTTCTCTGCCTCCTGCCTCACACACTGCCTACTAGCTTTCCCTATTTGAGTCCCTCCCCCCAGCCGTTCTAGTTTAAAGTCTCCCCAGTAGCCTTTGCATATCTCCCCGCCAGGATATTGGTCCCCCTTGGGTTCAAGTGCAACCCGTCCTTTCTGTACAGGTCACACCTTCCCCAAAAAAGGTCCCAATGAACCAGAAACTTGAATCCCTGCCCACTGCACCAATCCCTCAGCCACGCATTTATCCTCCACCTCGCTCCATTCCTACTCTCACTGTCGCGTGGCACAGGCAGTAATCCTGAGATTGTTACTTTTCCTTCATGCCCCTGTCCCACTTAGGAAACCTGAACGGAAACCTCTGGAGACTTTGCTCCCCACCCAAGGTTTCCGTGCGGTTCCCGGAGGTTCCCGGAGGTTTTTGTCAGTCTCCCTAACCTGCTTCCACTACCTGCAACCTCCGGAAACCACCTGCAACCTCCGGGAACCACACGGAAACCTTGGATGAGGCACAAAGTCGCCAGAGGTTTCCGTTCAGGTTTCCTAAGTGGGACAGGGGCATAACTCTCCTCCCAACTCCATACATTCTCCCTTCAGGACCTCTTCTCTTTTTTTACCTATGTCATTGGTACTTATATGTACCACGACCTCAGGCTCCTCTCCCTCTGATTTCAGGATATCTTGGACACGTTGAGACACATCTGAGACCCTGGCACCAGGGAGGCAAACTTCCATCCGGGTCTCCTGACTGCATCCACAGAATCGCCTATCCGACCCCCTAACTAGAGTCCCCAATTACTATTGCCCTCCTCTTCTTTTCTCTACCTTTCTGGGCAACAGGACTGGTCTCTGTACTAGAGGCCCAGTCGCTGTCGCTACCCACGGGCAGACTGTCTTCCCCAACAGTAGTCAAACAGGAATACTTATTTCCAAGGTGTACAGCCACCGGGGTACTCTCAAGTCCCTGCCACTGCCCCTTGCCCTTCCTAACCGTGACCCACTTGCCTGCCTCCCGTGGTCTTGGAGTGACCACCTCCCTATAACTCCTCTCTATGACCTCCTCACTCTCCCTGACCAGACAGAAGTCATCGAGCTGCTGCTCCAGGTTCCTAATACGGTCCCTTAGGAGCCCCATCTCTACGCACCTGGTGCAGATGTGGACGTCTGGAGGGCTCTCCGACTCCATGACCTCCCACATCTGACATCCAGAACAGTAAACTGCCCTGGCCCTCATTCTCCCGCCTTACCCTGGATACAATACAGGTACAATACAATACAAACTGCTGGAAGAAATCAGCAGGGATCTGACTCACAATCAGCTGCTCCCTCTTGTCCTTTAAACTGTACCTTTACTAAAACAAAAGCACTGCACCTTAGGGCCGGCCTTAGGGGTTGCGGGGCCCAATTGGGAACAATTTTGGTGAACCCCAGATTCCCAGCCAAGGTGTGTCAGCCCAGTTATTCAGTATATATTATGAAATTGTACACTAGGTGCTATGGATTATACACTGTGAATCTCTCCTGCTCCCTCCCGTTTGACTGTCAGTAGCTCCGCTGGCTTCCAACATTTACCGTAGCTGCTAATTATGTGATTGGACTCAATGTCCTTGGAGATAGCGGCTGATTGGACGGGAGGAGACCTATTTGTTGATTGGACGGGAATTTTAAGGCAAGCTGGTTAGTGATTGGATGCAACCCCCTTAGAGACAGCGTTTGATTTTACGCCAAATAAATTTGTCAAATCTGTAACAAAAATCGCTGGTCGGTGCGAACTCAGTGGACTATCTGGTTGTATCTCCAAACTAAACAGTATAACATGCAGGTACATTCATTTAAAATTAAATTCAGTGATTATTTCACATGATTTCTCACTGTGTGAAGCTCAATATCTGACCAATTTCTGTTTAACACGTTTGGTCCGCCGTGGGCATTTTTCTCTCCCAAAACAGTTCATATCTCGCAAACCGATCAACGAACCAGACTGCAGTTGGACGCAGTCATAGAACCATAGACAATAGGTGCGGGAGTAGAGGCCATTCGGCCCTTCGGGCTTGCACAGCCATTCATGGCTGATCATTGTAAGTTATTGGGGCAATTCCTCCAAAATTATGGAAGAACTCGGATAAGGACATGGACATTTTAAAACAGACTGGCTGGCTGCAAAGGGAAAAAACCCCAATCCACAAACGAAGAACCAGTTTCGAACCTGTCTGTGGGCTTGGGCATGCAGGAAAGGCTGAGATGGAGATAACAAGATTATCTTGGATACACAAAGGAAGGAACGGAGCCTTAGCAGACGGGGGTGAACAGCCCAACAGCAAAACATATCACCATCGTGGATGACCCATCCATCGGGACAATGGGAGCCCATCTAGGCGATGGGATAATGATCAGGCTGAGGGATCATGACATCAGCAAACCCCTTATCATCGGAAGCCTATTGTTCATGCCAGATCGAAACTGGGAATCATCAAAAGACCCTTTTGTCCAGAGGACCACCTGGGGGGTTTCAAGGGAGAAACTCAGATATAAAAAGCAGGAGTCAAGCCAGAACTCGCTCTCTCTTTCTGCTCTGCTGGACGGCTCGTGACCCTGCATCAATCTAGCTGTAAGTACCCCAGTGACCTGGTGTAATTCCCGAAATAGGATAGAGGTTAAGAGAAGAAGAGGAAAGGGGGGGTGTACTTGCAAGTAAAATTGTGTAACGTAAGTTTTACGACGTGCCCGATAGTTTTCCTTCCATAGTCTTAGTTTAAAGCATAAGTTTAGCCACGTATTATGTAGTGTTGGTGAGATTCGATTTTGCATTGTTTAATAAAGCCTGTAAATTTTAGACTTGCTTTGAGTCCGTCTTGGTTTCTGTTTTCTCTCATCAGCACACTCTGGTCAAGTCAACCTTTTATCATATCCCACCATAATTCCAAGGTCTAGAACCCAGGGGAATCCCTTTTGTTGTATTCTCTCTCTTGGAAACCGCTCGAGTGGAGTGGTGACCGTTTTACCCTCCTACAAGGGAGAGAATAACTCGGGCAGTTGGGCCCGAAGTGGAGTAAAGGGAAACTAAACCCCTACATCATCCCACTCAGTATCCTGCACCTGCCTTCTCTCCATACCCCCTGATCCCTTTAGCCACAAGGGCCACATCCAACTCCCTCTTAAATATAGCCAATGAACTGGCCTCAACTACCTTCTGTGGCAGAGAATTCCACAGATTCACCACTCTGTGTAAAAAAACATTTTTCTCATCTCAGTCCTAATAGATTTCCCCTTTATCCTTAACCTGTGACCCCTTGTTCTGGACTTCCACCAACATCGGGAACAATCTTCCAGCATCTAGCCTGTCCAACCCCATAAGAATTTTATAAGTTTCTATAATCTTCTAAATTCTAGCGAGAACAAGCCAAGTCTATCCACTCTTTTTTCATATGAAAGTCCTGACATCCCAGGAATCAGTCTGGTGAACCTTCTCTGTACTCCCTCTATGGCAAGATTAAGAGCCCAAAACTGTACCAATACTCCAGGTGTGGTCTCACCAAGACCCTCTACAACTGCAGTAGAACCTCCCTGCTCCTATACTCAAATCCTTTTGCTATGAATGCTAACATACCATTCGCTTTCTTCACATCCTGTTGCACCTGCGTGCCTCCTTTCAATGACTGGTGAACCATGACACCCAGGTCTCGTTGCATCTCCCCTTTTCCTAATCGGCCACAATTCAGATAACAGTCTACTTTCCTGGTTTTGCCAACAAAGTGGATAACCTCACATTTATCCACATTATACTGCATCTGCCATGCATTTGCCCACTCACCCAGCCTATCCAAGTCAGCTTGCAGCCTCCTAGTTTAGAGGGGTTTAAACGGTTTAGAGATGTTTAGAGGGCTTCAGATGGGTTCAGGTGTGTTTAGAATTGTTTAGAGGGGAATAGGGGGGGGCTAGAGGGGTTTTAGAGGGGGTTTAGAGGTGTTCAGAGAGTCCCAGAGGGGTTTAGAGACGTTATAAGCCCCCCGTGAGAAATTGTAATTCTCTGAAATTGAAGATAGACATAAAGCTGGAGTAACTCAGCAGGACAGGCAGCGCAGCTGAGAAAGCTGAGAGAAGACCCTTCTTCAGACTGAACTGAACTTGCGTCGGTGAGAGTACTTGTGATTGTCTGAAGAAGGGTCTCGACCAGAAACGCAACCCTCTCCCCAGAGCCGCTGCCTGTCCCGCTGAGCCACCTTCAACTTCAGAGCCAAACAAAAAACACAGTGTGCTGGAGGAACTCAGGGGGCCAGGCGGCTGCCTCACCCGCTGGGTTTCTCCAGCATTTTTGTCTACCGCAAAACGTCAATTGTTCCGGGAATGCTGAGGCGACAGGGAGTGGGAGAGCTAGAGAGAGACGAGATGGGGAGCGGGAGAGAGAGCGCGAGAGAAAGAGGGAGGGAGGGAAAGAGCAAAAGACAGAGAGACACAACGTGGGTCGGTAGGTGAATGACTAACCTGCACACCAGGAAGAAGCCCCATCTCGCGGTCCGGGACCCTCACTCATGATGGTGAGTTTAATGAAATTCTCAACGTGTCATTGATCTACATTCCTCAGTAAATGTAATTGTGTTTTAAACAAGTATTAATGACGCCGCGTGAATTTTATTCAAAGGAACACGGCGTCATTAATACTTGTTCAAAACACAATAACATTTACTGAGGAATGCGGATGGATGCAGATTGATGACATTGCATAACAAGGTGTTAAGTACTTGCTGTTAAGAAGTGCTAACAGTACTAGTTAACAAATCGTTTGTGTCTGATGGCCGTGCAGCGGTTGTTATACATGTTCGTTTAAAAAAAATCCGGATGGCGAATTTAAAAAATCTTTATTTACCAAAGAGGATTCATACGAAATACGGAACATTAGTGCGGGGGCCCGCTTAGGAGCGGGGCCCAATTGGGAGCAATCGGTCAAATCGGCTTAAGGCCGGCCCTGCTGTACCTTTAACCAGAAAGCAGAAATGCTAACCTGAGGTAGCACCCAATCAGCTGCTTCCTCTAGTCTGCTTCCCCCAATCAGCGGCTTCCACCAGAACCCTTCCTATGAAGTGTGGAACGTTACAGATTTCGGTAAAAGCCCCGCGTTCGATTTAAAAACTCACCTCCCAGAAACTCCTCCTCTTGCTCCAACGACTCCCGGCCCTCTCGGAGAAAACCGGAGAAGATCTTGGAGAAAACCCATGCGGTCACGTGGAGAATGTACAAACTCTGTACAGACAAGCACCCGTAGTCAGGATCGACCCGGGCCTTCGGTGCTGCAAGCGATGTAAGGGAGAAACTCCACCGCTGTGCCACCGTGTCGCCCTACTTTGGGCTGCTAAAATGCTTTGTGAAACAGCTGGATATATGGATCATTGCTACTTACAGGGTCTAAGATTACATTGCAATTCAGACAAATGCAGCTGCTTTAAAGTCAATTTACTGCTGCACAAATTTTAAATGTATTAACTAGAAGTAATAAAGTACGTGTGATACACCAGCACCGTAGTTTATTCAGTGTTAAATGAAGGATGGTTGAGGAATAGTCTGTGCAGGAACATGAAAGCGAGTGTTGGCCCTTTGAGCCCATAATACTATTCAATTAGTTCACACAATTATCTCCATACACCTGCTCCAAATTGAAGCACTAATTAAAATTCAAGCAATCTCAGTAAGTGACTCAAGAAAGCACAAGCTCCATATTTCATAAGAATTTGAAGGAGTTTTACAAGCGGAATTTATCATTCCTTGGCACATTTTATCATTCAAACTCACGGAAAGGGCAATAGGAATGAGGACAATCAATTTCAACAAGTCAGAGCTCAAGGTGCACGTGATATTACTCCCATCGTTACAAATACTCGAGTCACCCAAATCAGACTGTCTGAGGAGCAACATCACACCAGAAAAATATGCGGAAAGCGGCAGATCAGGCGGCATTGGTGGGAAGAGAAATCGTTAACCTTTGGCCCCCTTCATAGTTGGGAAACTAAACTCAGATTGTGTTGAACATGTGGTCAGTTTGCAGGAGTAACCCTGAGCTGGGGTGGGAGATTGCAACCTTCACGTGGTCCGCCCTGTTTCGACGAATGCAATCAACCTGGCATGCACATTCAAATCAGATCAAATAGACCAAGTTGGACCCATACGCAAGAAGAACCCTGAGCTTCCAATACTTGCCTCTCCACCATCTTTTAGCCTGTCCTCTCTGTCTACATTGGATTAGACCACTTTACCCTTCCATCACTATCCTTCCATTTGTCTTCCTCTGAATAATTTGACTTGCTGGACATGTTGTTCTAGCCAGGCTACGACATTAACAGACAAAGGATAGTGATGTACAAAACATGTTTATAATGTAGAAATAATGTAAGTAATCATCATACTGTGCATTTTTGACATTCTTGGGATGTTTATTGAGGAAGATAAAAAGTGATTAATTGTGAGAAAATCTTTGAAAAAACACATTAATGCTGCTTTGCCATTGAGACCGTTTTTAATTTTAGTTTTAGTTTTTGGAGATCCAGCTAGAAAACAAGCCTTTCGGCCCACCAAGTCCGCACCGACCAGCGATCCCCCCCATATTAACACAAACACGCACACACAAGGGATAAGTTACACTTTATACCAAGTATACAAACCCAAGCCAAACAACCTATAATAATAATAATAATAATAATAATAATAATAATAATAATAATTTTATTTATAGAGCACTTTAAAAACAAACATAGCTGCAACAAAGTGCTGTATATCACTAATCATTGACAAAAAAAAGTTAATACACACCAAAAATAACAATCAAAAGAAATAGTAGGAAAAGACATGTAAAATAAAGAAACATCAAAAACACCACAAACAGAAGCAAAGCCTCAGGCATGGTCAAAAGCCAGGGAGTACAAACATGTACCAATGTGTTTTAACACTGGATTTGAAGATGGACAGTGAGGGGGCCTGTCTGATGTGCAACGGCAGGGTGTTCCAGAGTGCCGGAGAAGCAACAGAGAAGGCTCTATCCCCTCTGAGCCTCCGAATAGACCTCGGTACCTCCAGGAGCGGCTGACCAGCTGACCTGAGGGACCGGGCAGGAGCGTATGGGTGGAGCAGCTCAGAGAGGTAAGGCGGGGCGAGCCCATTCAGAGATTTAAAAACAAATAACAGTATCTTAAAATGAACCCGAAAGTGCACCGGGAGCCAGTGTAGGGAGGCCAGAATTGGCGATATGTGCTCCCTCTTTCGAGTCCCTGTTAAAAGGCGAGCAGCAGCATTCTGAACCAACTGGAGACGAGCCAGTGAAGAACGAGCAACACCAAAATAGAGCGCGTTACAGTAATCCAGCCTAGATGTAATAAAGGCATGGATTACTGTCTCAAAATGCTACCGCTCGAGAATGGGCTTCACCTTCGCCAGCTTCCTTAGGTGAAAGAAGCTGGACTTAACCACCGCGCATATTTTGGCGATCTAATTTAAAGTCACATGTCCATCCTAAAACCCAGGTTCACAACTGTTTGTGCTTCACGTACCTTGACAATGGACCTAAATCAACAAATGGAGGTTCACGGCAGCCATTGGGATCAAATAAAATCACCTCTGTCTTCTTTTCATTAAATCCAAGAAAGTTTAGGGCCAACCAGGACTTAATGTCATCAAGACAAGACAGAAGCGATTTTACAGAAAAGGCATCTTCCCCCCTCAGCGGCAAATAAAGCTGGGTATCATCTGCATAACAGTGGAAGGAGATGCCATGCTTTCTAAGGATGGAACCCAGAGGAAGTATGTACAGCGAGAAAAGCAGGGGCCCCAGAATCGAACCCTGTGGAACCCCATATGGCAGGGGAGCAGAAGAGGATTCAAACCCAGCAAGGCTAACACACATGGTTCTGCCCGCCAGATAGGACCTGAACCATCCCAGGGCACTGCCGCAGATGCCCACTAACTGCTGTAGCCGAGATAATAAGATATTATGGTCCACCGTATCAAAGGCGGCAGACAAGTCCAGCAGGACAAGAACCACACAATCCCCAGAATCATTAGCCAGGAGGATATAGTTAAAAACCCTTAGCAATGCTATAAACCTGCATGTCTTTGGAGTGTGGGAGGAAACCGAAGATCTCAGAGAAAACCCACGCAGTTACGGGGAAAATGTACAAACTCAGTACAGACAGCAACTGTAGTCGGGATGGAACCCGGGTCTCTTGCGCTGCAAGGTGCTCAAGCGCTGTAAGGCAGCTACTATACTACTGTGCCACCACGTTGCCGCCCATGTTGAAAATTTAAAAAGAGGAGGATGTATTTTCTAGCCACCAACTTTTATATTACTTTTGTCCAGTCAGCCAGATATCTGCATTTATCTTTGACATTTGTTTTATTAACATTCCCCATTTTCATTTGTAATGTTAGCTCTATAATTGATGTCTCTGGCAGGATCAATTTTCAATTCTTAATAACTTGTTTTTATCGTGCACAAATAAAACTAACATTCATCAATTGCCAATTACATTGATACATTTCTAAAATTACGGGTGAAAGTACAGCAACCAATCCAAGTAAATGGAGTTTAGAAGGATGAGGGGGACCTCATTATATAGTGAAAGGCTTGATAGAATGGATGTGGAGAGGATTTTTCCACTAGTGAGAGAGTCTAGGACTGGAGGTCATAGCGCAGAATTAAAGGATGTTCCTTTAGGAAGGAGATGAGGAGGAATTTCAACTGCTCCACATCGGTGAGACCAAGCGTAAGCTTGGCGATCACTTTGCCCACACCTCCGCACAGTTCAAATTAATCAACATGACCTCCCAATGGCTCAGCACTTCAACTCCCCTTCCCATTCCGAATCTGACCTTTCTGTCCTGGGCCTCCTCCACGGCCAGAGTGAGTCCCACCACAAATTGGAGGAGCAGCCCCTCATATTTCGCTTGGGTAGTTTACACCCCAGCGGTATGAACATTGACTTCTCCAATTTCAGGTAGTCCTTGCTTTCTCCCTCGTTCCCCTCCCCTTCCCAGCTCTCCCACAGCCTACTGTCTCCGCCTCTCCCTTTCTTCTTCCTTTCTTCTTCCCGCCCCCCCCCCCCCCCCCGACATCAATCTGAAGAAGGGTTTCGACCCGAAACGTCACCTATTCCTTCGCTCCATAGATGCTGCCTCACCCGCAGAGTTTCTCCAGCATTTTTGTATCCCTAGTTTAACAGGCGGTCAAGTAAATCTAATATGAGACTCCACTGCCATAACGTCCCATCCACTGGTTCCAAAAGCTGACAACTGAGTTGGGGACAATCTAGACTGGGAATAATTGTTCATCAACTAATTCTGAAAAGTAAGATGGAAAGACCCATTAAAACAAAGTTACTTGATGTTGAATGAGCTTGAAGTTGCTCAAGCAGAGACAGAACATAACATATAAGTCATCGTCCTTGTCTGCTTTGATTTATCCAGTGTGATGGGTGCAGTGATGGGTAAATGGGCTGGACTATATTTGTGCAGTTCGTGCATGACTCGGGGCTGGTCAAACAAACACTGATGATGCGATAACAACAACAATTGTGTACTTTACTTTCAAAGGCATATTGTAGCAATGAAAAGGGAAGGGAAATTCTGGGACTGGAAATGAGTAAGGTGGCAAAATTGGATTTGTTCTCTGAGGAGAAGAACAATTTAGACCTGGCATGATTCATGTTGTTAAAATGCAAAAAGAAATGGGTAATTTAAAAGATGGGATTATTATTTTTTTGAGCTGAGATCACAGGGCCAGAGGATATAAGTACAAAGTAGATGAGCCTCAAATGAGAGGGAAATTAGAAGGCTCTCCACTGCTACAGCACCATGAGCTACATGGAGAAGAACAACATTAAAGGTCGCTAATGTTATTTCAATTAACTCCTCAAAAGACCCAACAAATGTCTGATTAGAAAGACTGACTGTTCCACCGATGTTATAACCAATAACAATCAAATACTTTGGGGAACAAATTGTTTTCTTCCTGTTTAATGGCTGTCTCACATGACTGTCCAAACCTGCCCTAGCCCTGTCTCAATCTGTCAACCAGTCACTTTCTCCCCCTTGGATGTTTCTGTATGTTCATCCTGTTTGCTGTGAAAAATTGTCCTTCTCAATATTCAAGCCAGTATCTTATTGCCTTTTTTCAGCATGTTAAGCACCATTCAACGTAAACGTTATTCTAAGCTCTCGTACCTTCTGGGCACAAGGAGTGCCTGGGATCAGCTATCCCTATCTCTATCTCTCTGTCTGTAAACAGGTGACTTCCATCCTGACCCTGCGCATTTGTTTTTATCATTGTGGAATCACATGAGATTCCCCCTACCATGTACATTCACCCCCACCCCACCCCACCCCACCGGGAAGCCTGGATTTGACCAAGAAGAAAGCGCACCATTGCACATGACAGCCATCCTGTTCCTGGCATCTGGCAAAATATGAAAGTTGATGCATGCTTAGTTGATGCTACTGAGATGTAACCGAGCGAGGGTCTTGGGCCAGCGGTGGGTCAACTCCCTGCCCACAGTACAATGCTGCACTAGTTCTCCTGCACTGAGGACAATGATGGGCAGAACTCCATTAAACAGCTGATATCGTGATTTTTAGCACATTATCCAAGCACGTGGCAAAGTATATCAAAGGATGTGGATACTCTGGAAAGAGGCCATGGGGTGAGGAGAGATTCCGGGTGTTGCCCGGATTGAAGGGTTTTGTCCTGGAGAGAAATTGGATACGCTGGGCTTGTTTTCCCAGGACCAAAGGAGACAAGGGATGCCCTGATGGAGGTATATGAAAGTATGACAGGCATAAATAGAGAGATGTTCAGATTCTTTATCCTGTGCTTTGTGGTTCAAAAACAAGAGGGCATTGGTTTATGGTGAAGGTTTTAAAGTGTTTTGTTAACTGTTTTAAAGTTTAGAACAGTCCTGAACTACTATCTACCTCATTGGCGACCCTCGGACTATCTTTGATCGGATTTTACTGACTTTACCTTGCACTAAACGTTCTTCCCTTATCATGTATCTATGGCTTGATTGTAATCATGTATTGTCTTTCCACTGACTGGTTAACACATAACAAAGATTTTTCTCTGTACCTTGGTACACGTGACAATAAACTAAACTGAACTGAATTGAAGCTGAACTGAACTGGATTTGAAGGGAAAGATATTTACACACAAATCTGGAACTTGCTGCCTGGTGAGGTTGTTGAATCGGATAAAATTGCGATGTTTAATAGTAAGATTAAACGAGAACTTACCAGTTTGAAGTTTGATCTTGATTTTTATGAGGAGTTACGATGAGCGATTATGTGAAGAAGGGTTGTCCGTCTGCGTGCGCGTCAATCTTCAAAGCAGCGGTGTTAAATCACAGATAAAAAGAAGACCTGAGAATAGTAAGATTGTGAAGAAACTAGAACTTCCATATGACCTTGATAGTATGAGGGTGGGAGCAGTGGGCACGTAATCGCTCATCGTAACTCCTCATAAAATCAAGATCAAACTTCAAACTGGTAAGTTCTCGTTTAATCTTACTATTTTACTTCGGAGTCACGTGAGTGACTATGTGAAGATTTCAAAGCTCTGTGATTTTACGCCGGTTACGAATCCAGGCGTCACACACTGAATGGATTGACCATGGATGAGTGTAATCATTAAAGCATTCAGACATTACGAAGTTAAGTAAAGAAACTGATGCTTTAAATGAAAGAAAAGTTTTTTAAAAAGTTACCCCTCCCAACCTTGGGGGGGAAACGAAGGGACAGAACTTAAAATGGTACGCGCAGTCCGGTTATGGGTTTGTTATAAGACCGGTGGGCCGTTATTTAATTCATCCATCATGCAGCCACTAGGATGTCGTCAAGGGGCACGTCCATAGCTCTTGCTGCCGACGTAGATGCAGCCCTGGTGGAGTGGGATTTAAACATATAAATGTATACTCCTGCTACCGCCATTACCTCTTTTGACCATCTGGAGATGGTTTGGTGTGGTTTTGTATGGCTGATGAGGACCGATTGTTCTGAGCCTCTGAGGTTCTCCGTAACTCTCAGATAGTGGTGTTAATATGTTACCACCCACACAACCATTGGTCCTCTGGATAGGCCAAGAACTGGATCTCCATCCCTGGCATTCCTGGCCCGCTCTGTTTTATCAGGTTCCTGATTAGGAATGTTATGTTGTTCATATTGGTGGTCATGTAGTCCAACCGTAGCTTTTGCAGTGTCTGGACTCTTTGTCAGCATACCACCTTCAGGGTTAGTTATAGGCGGTCCCCACTGTCAAAGTAGGGTTTGTACCACGCTCACATCCCATGTGTCAGTGTACCTTGGCCTTGGAGGTCTTAAATTGTAAATTCCCTTCATGGATTTTGTTGTAATGGGGTGCGTTCCTATCGAACGTGCCCTGCTTCCGGCATCAGATTGGAGGAGAGTGCGCCTCTGGCACTATAGATGCACAATAACTTAGTTTATAGTTATAGTACAGAGTTGATAGGAACTCCAAGACATCCGTTATCCAAACTGTGTTGTATTTGTTCGGACAATCCTATGCCTTGAAATGGCTTCCTCAGAATCTGCAGACCAACAAGTTATACGTTCATGTAGTGGATGATTGCTCCCTGCAACTGGGTTCACTTGGAGGTCCCTGCTCTTGGGTACAGCCATTACTGGCTGGACTATAATTCCCAAACTTTTTGGGAACCAGGCTTGAGTAGGCCAATCTGGCACTACCAATATGCCTGTGGCTTAGTCTTGCTTGATTTTTGTCAAGCATCGGTTTGTGAGACAAATTGGCGGAAAGCATACATAAACATTCCTCCCCAATTGAGGGAGAAAGCATCCAATGCCTTGTTCCTGGATCCAGCTCACAGGACACATATCTGTGTAACTAATGGTTAGTCTAGATGCAAATGGATCAACATCTGGTATGCCAAATCATGTAGTTATTTTGTTAAATACTGTCTGATTCAACATCCATTCTGTGTTGTTATTAAACATTCATGATCCAGCATCTGTCACCGTGTTATATCTACCTCGTAGATTTCCCAAATATTCCTCTCGATACACCAGTGCCAAATGAGGTTCAACAATCTGTCGTAAGATATAGATTTTACAACGCCCTTGTTAATGGATATATGCCACCGCAGTGGTGTTATCAATCTGAATTTGAACAAGCACCGGTTGCATATCGCTACAGAGAACCTTGAGTCCATATTGTGCCCCCAACAATTCTGGGTAATTGATTCCATGTGTTGGGGAATTACAGACTCCTGCTCATTCCATCTGCCCCCACAGCTTTAGACTGTGTTGGTGTCTCCCCATCCTTAGCCGCTTGCATAGGTCTGAAGAACCCTCGATGGCTTTCGAGCAAAATTTCCCTGAGCTGTCTCCCATTCGTTATCCACCATAGTTATTCAACAATGGCCTCTGCTGGCAATCCATAGTTTGCCAATTCGGCCTGCATGTAATCTGAGTGTTCGTTCCTTTGCTTGCTGTAAGTTCTGGTAATGCAAAGGCCCGTACTGCTGGGAATGCAGCTACTATTTGCCAATTACACTCGCTGTTTGCCTGATAGATGGCTAGAATTTGACTATCAGGTCATAGCAGGCTTAATTAAATATTGTTGTTTGCCCCTAGGCAAAGTCACCAACATATTTACTGTTTTTGATAGTAAATTCTAGGTAATCAATTACCCTTGTAGGTGTCAATTTTGATTTAACTGGATGGATGAGGTAACCAATTCTTTCACACAGGGTTTTGGTTTGCTTGACTGATGCTTCTGCCAATTCTTGGTGACTCCAAAATGAAAATGTCCTCCAAATATGCCATTACTATGTGGTTTTGAGACCTTTGTAGTCCCAGAAT
Organism: Leucoraja erinaceus; assembly: GCF_028641065.1. Taxonomy (NCBI): domain Eukaryota; kingdom Metazoa; phylum Chordata; class Chondrichthyes; order Rajiformes; family Rajidae; genus Leucoraja; species Leucoraja erinaceus. Next base: position 5,276,366 of record NC_073397.1, on the reverse strand, counting down.
TGATTTCTGTAGTTTAGTCAATAGTCTAGGAGCTGATGTCAACCCATTTGGCAGAGCCATGCCATCCAGTTAAACTTCAAATATCTCCTGTTCTTAATGAATAGTCACCGAATAGTATGCATCTTTGAAGTCGATGCATGCCATGTGACCATTTTATAGGAAGCTCCTATAAAACAGTAGTTAGACCGTAACAGAAATTGCTGTTTCTAAAAGTCTGTACTGCACAAATGAGTTAAACCTGGATGAAGTGACATCCTCCATCTGTCACCTGTCCTGGAAGGCAATCCTGCCCAAAATACTGGGCCTGCCTTGAAGACAATTCCGGTCCGAGTTCCAAGTCTGCTTGGAACCTATGTATGTTGTGCAGTAAAAAATAATCACATGTTGTTATCTGTTTTTTAAAACCAGATCTGAAATTCATGTCATTGTCATTTTGAACAAAAAAACAAGAGTAAAATTAGCAACATGTAACTGGTCCACAATCCCTTGTTTCAGTAAACCCAGACCCACCTACCTCCATGGCTACCGGTTGTCTTGTGGTAAGCCCAAAGGCCCCTGATGCGGGTTCCTTTTCTCTCCTTGATTGGGAGTAGGACTGGTAGGGAGTGTGGATTCCATGTTTCTCCTGACCTCTGCTTGGGTCTTAGTCTGAAACCTTATCATACTGAGCCTGCCTTGTCGGACAATTCTGGCCATAATTCTGAGTCTGCCTTGAAAGACGACTCTGATCATATTTCCGTGCCCAGATTTCAAGCTACCACCGGCTTCAGTGAACTGCTTACCCCCTATGGAGGTGTGGGGTGTGTTGTCGCCTACTGATTAAATTTGCTTGTCGTTGGTACCTTGATTGGTCCGACAGCTTTTGCTTCCTTCATCTGGTCTTACCTGAAGAGAGGATTCGGCGGCTGGTTTCTCCAAAGTCACCCTGATAGCGCTGTTCTCTTGCCGGCATTTGTGCGGATATTCTGCCAACTGCTGTCTCTTGAGGCCATATGCATGTGCTTCAGTATGTTCATACTCTAATTCGAGATCAGTTACCTACTGATCACTCACACTTCCCTCCATTGAGAGTAAGATTTGTAGGTAGCCCTGAAAACAGGTGCTGCCGCAGGCCCCTGAGGATACCTGCGCTGACATGGCCCCTCCAGCGGGCCTAAATGAGATTCTTGCTTTGGGTCAGACTGAAACTGACCGTGAATGCTCCTCTCCTCAGAGCAGGAGACATTTTCTAGATCTCTATCCAGGGAAGCACCCAGTGGAACCTGGATGATTGCAGAAGTATTTATTTTCTTTTGTGCTTATTATTTATTTTATGTAAAGCTCTTTGGTGCAAGTTAACTTAAACAGTGCTATATAAGTAAAAGTTACTTACTTACTTCCTTTCTTCTGCTTGTCCCTCTCCTCCTGCAACAAGTCCCCTGCCAGTTCAGCTGCCGGCGCTAAATGTCGGGAAACACAGTTGCCCGCTACTGGGAAATGCTGCGGTCTTCGGCAGCCGACTTCCCCGCCGACCGTCTCCTCGACATCTGGGCTCTGAAACTACAAAAAGTTTCAAGCCCGAAAGAATGCAGGTAAGTGATTCAACTTTCCTTACCTGCCCATCCTAACGGCCTGGGAAGACGCAGTGCCTCTGCCAGTCCGTCGCGCGTTTGCGTTCACACGTAATGACGCGCACGCAGACGGACGGCCCTTCTTCACGTAGTCACTCACGTGACTCCGAAGTAAAATAGGTATTTAGATGGACACTTAATTTTGTAGAAAGGTACAGATATAATGTGAGCAATGGGATTAGTGTAAATGGGTTGTCAGGTCAGCGTGGACATGGTGGGATAAAGGGCCTGTTTCTGTGCGGTACTGTGCCATGACTCTGTGGCTCAGCGGGAATCCGTCTCCAGTCTATCTCATGGCTTCAGCTGGGGTCTGACACCATCATTTTTATTCAGCAGGTGGTGGGCTCCACTGTGTCAACGGGTATATGCCCAGTCCAGGTACAGTGCTGATGGCAGACATGCACAGATGTATTCCAGGAAGATCACATCTGCTATTCTCAAGCCATCCACACATGGACCATTGATGAGGGCTTGAGGCCGTGACTGCAGCAGTTGGTCTGGGCTCCCCCAGAATGCAAACCCACTTGATAATCTGGCACTGAGCAGGATGCCTAACGCATCAGTCTATTCACCCTGGAACCCATCCACACACAACATAGAAACCTAGAAACAGGAGTAGACCATTCGTCCCTTCGAGCCTGCATTGCCATTCAATATCCAACGGCTGATCATCCAAAATCCATACCCCGTTCCGGCTTTTTCCCCCATATCCCTAAAGAGCTAAATCTGACTCTTTCTTGAAAACATCCAGCTGATTGGCCTCCACTGCCTTCTGTGGGAGATAATTCCACAGATTCACAACTCTCTGGGTGAAAAAGTTCATCCTCGTCTCAGACCTAAATGGCCTACCCCTTATTCTTAAACTATGGCCCCTGGCTCCCCCAACATCGGGAACATTTTTCCTGCATCTAACCTGTCCATCCCCTTCAAAATAACAACCATGGACTACGCATGTCCAGTGACGTCCACTGCAGGAGAAGGGAACGGAGGCCCCCTGTCGTTAACAGCAAGCATGTCTAGCATCCCTAATGCAGTGGCAAGCTGCAAGCTCTAAATATGTCAGGGATCAAGTGGCAAGAGAGTGTTTTATTGTCATATGTCCCAGACAGAACGGTGACATTCTTACTTGCGGCAGCACAACAGAATATGTAAACATAGTACTCTGTAAACAATATAATAAGCAAGAGAGAAACAAGTTCAGTGTGAGTGTATATACACATACTCACATATACACTGTGTAGGAAGGAACTACTGATGCTGGTTTAAAATTGAAAAAAGACACAAAATGCTGGAGTAACTCAGCAGGACAGGCAGCATCTCTGGAAAGAAGGAAAGGGTGATGTTTGCTGCCTGCGCTGAGTTACTCCAGTATTTTGTGTCAACTCACATGTATTTTCAGGCTCCTGTTCCTTCTTCCCGATGGCAGGGTGAAATTTCTGCATGACCAGGGTGATGTCAGTCTCTGATGATGCTGGCTGCCTTTGAGACAGCCAGTTGATGTGCCTTCTTTACAATTGCATCAGCGTGCTGGGTCCAGGAAACATCTTCTGAAATATACACACCCTGGAATTTGAAGATTTTGACTCTCTCCACCATTGTCCCATCGATATAGATAGATAGATAGATCAATGATTGAATGGTTCAATGGTACTTTATTGTCATGTGTACAGAGGTACAGTGAAACTTGATTTACCATACAGCCACACATAAAAGCAACAAGATACAAAACTACATAAAAATTAAATATAAACAGCCGCTCCACCACAGCGATGTGCGAGGATCCCCATGGCACACAGCATAAGCGGAGACCCACAGCCATCAGATCAATGTCCGGGTCACACACACGCTCCTTCACCGTGATTTGACCAGAGTTGTACGGATCGCTATCACTCTCTCTGCAGTCCCTTACCGCCCGAACAGTCAGAAAGCCGTCCACACTCGCACCAGACTCCAGGATGTCCTCATGGTGCAATGTTCCCACAAACAACGAGGTCACGGCACTCACGGCACTCCCTCCGAGTCTCCACCAGCACAGGCAGCACGTCCATCTTGTTTTTCGGCAACCTCACAATCCCCACTGTGATGGAAGGTGAATAACATTTACCTGCTTCCTCCTTTTCTCCCGCCGTCAGGGAGATCGAACCATCCACAGACAGGGCAATCAGAGCCCCTGCAGTCGGCGATCGAGGCTCCCGCGATCGTGGTGGTCGAAGCTCCTGCAGTTGGAGCTCCCGAATTTGATCCCTAACAAAGGGACCGCAAAATAGTTCAAGTCGGCAGTTGCAATGACACAGGAAGCAATATAGTAGAAATATTACAAGTGACCATGTCTTTTATTTAAAACAAACCATCTGAGGTGCATAAGAGTGCGGTCATAACATAAACGGACATCAGCACCACGAGGAAAATATTAAAAGAGATGCACATAATCGTGATGAAAAAGACAGTGCATAAAAAAGCAAAACAAGTGAGAATGAGGTATGTGGCCATGAAACCAGCAGATTCTGGTTAAAAAGTCATTTAATTCAATGACATCCATAAAATCAATGGCGATTGTAACAGCAACTGCTAATAATGGCTTCAGTCTTGTCCATTACAACTGAGAGAAGAGAGCACAAGCATCTCAATCTTCTCCCAATGAACATAAGTATACTTAGTTTGGAGACACGGCATGGAAACAGACCTTATAGCCCTCACCTGTTCACAAGAGTTCTGTGTTACCCCACTTTCGTGTCCACTCCCTTAACACCAAGGGCATCCTATAAGAGACCAATTCACCTCCAAACCCTGCACATCTTTGGGATGTGGGTGGAAGCCGGAAGCATCCGGAAGAATGTGTAAACTCCACACAGGCAGGATCCAAGGTCAAGATTCAACCCAGGTCTCCAGCAGATCCACGGGGCTGGAGAAAGCCAGCAGAGCCATGGTGCTGGAGAAAGCCAGCTGATCCACGGGGCTGGAGACCGCCACCGGAGCCATGGAGGCGCGGAGCAACGGAGCGGCAGAACACCAGCGCGCACCAAGCCAGCTCGGCCGACCGGAAGCACCAACAGACGGCGACACGTACGAAAGCACCGCCGGGGACGCAGAGGTGGGTTAAAGGCCAGGTTAGAGCTAGTCCCACACAGGCCAGGTTAGAGCTAGTCCCACACAGGCCAGGTTAGAGCTAGCCCCACACAGGCCAGGTTAGAGCTAGTCCCACACAGGCCAGGTTAGAGCTAGTCCCACACAGGGCAGGTTAGAGCTAGTCCCACACAGGGCAGCGATTCCTAGCCTTTTCCTCGCCAACGTGCGCTCACTGGCAACCAAAATGGACGAACTCCGGCTAAGGATCACCTCCCACAACTGGATCAAGGACTGCAACATCCTGATCTTCACGGAAACTTGGCTCAACATCGACGTTCCTGATAGTGCCATCCAGCTAACGGGGCGTCATTTACTCCGAGCGGACAGGACAACAGACTCCGGTAAGACCAGAGGCGGGGGTCTGTGCATTTATGTAAATAAAGCATGGTGCATGGACTCCACCACCATCGAGAGTCACTGCTCAGCTAACCTTGAGTTCCTCTTGGTTAGATGCAGGCCGTTCTATCTGCCCAGAGAGTTTACCTCCACTGTTGTGACTGCAGCCTATATCCCTCCTGGTGCTAATGCCAAGCTTGCAATGAAAGAGCTGCATACTGCCATTAGCAAACAACAGACGCACAACCCCGAGGCAGCCTTCATTGTTGCGGGTGACTTCAATCACTCCAACCTGAAGACTGTACTCCCCAAATTCCACCAACATGTCTCCTTCGCCACTAGAGAAGACAAGGCACTGGACAAAGTCTGCACCAACATGGCTGAAGCTTACAAAGCCGTCCCCCTCCCCCACCTTGGTCAGTCTGATCACCTCTCATTGTTCCTGCTCCCTAAGTACTCCCCACTCATCAGATGGGTAAAACCCACTGTGAGGACAGTTAAAGTCTGGTCAGAGGAAGCTGACTCCACACTTCAGCAGTGTTTTGGAAACACTGACTGGAAGGCGTTTGCAGCCCAGGCCACCCTTGTCTTCCACACGGACATTGATTCCTACACATCCTCTGTTCTGGACTTATAAACTCCACCATCAATAGTGTCACCTCCCTCAAACAGGTGACCATATACCCGAATCAGAAGCCATGGATGAACAGCGAGGTCAGGCTACTGCTGAAACCACGGGACACCGCTTTCAGGTCAGGCGATGCTCAAGCCTACAGTTCATCCAGGGCTAACCTGAAGAGGGGCATCAGGAAGGCCAAGCACTGCCATAAGCTCAGGATTGAGGAGCACTTCAACAACAACTTCGACCCCCGACGCATGTGGCAAGGCATCCAGGCCATCACGGACTACAGACCCTCCAACATCACCCCCACATCCAGCGACGCCTCCTTCCTTGAGGAGCTTAATCACTTCTATGGCCGCTTCGACAGGGACAATCTAGAGACAGCCATCAAGGCTGTGCTACCTGCTGATCACCAACCCCTCACACTCACCCCCTACGACGTGTACGTGGCACTGAGTAGGACTAATGCACGTAAAGCTGCTGGCCCTGACGGCATCCCCGGGCGCGTGCTCAGGGCCTGTGCTGCGCAGCTGACAGACGTCTGGACTGACATCTTCAACCTGTCACTTGCCCAAGCAGTTGTCCCCACGTGCCTTAAAACCACCTCCATCGTGCCGGTGCCAAAACACTCCACTGCGGCAAGCCTCAATGACTTCTGCCCAGTTGCACTTACCCCCATCATCACCAAGTGCTTCGAGAGGCTGGTCCTGGCACACCTCAAAAGCTGCCTACCCCCCACACTGGATCCCTATCAGTTTGCCTACCGCAAGAACAGGAGTACGGAGGATGCCATCTCAACGGCACTTCACTCCGCCCTCTCCCACCTCGACAACAAAGACACTTACGTAAGAATGCTGTTCATCGATTACAGCTCAGCATTCAACACCATTATACCATCAAAACTGATCACCAAACTCGGCAACCTGGGCATCGACCCCTCCCTCTGCAACTGGATACTGGACTTTCTAACCAACAGACCCCAGTCTGTGAGGTTAGACAAGCACACCTCTTCAACCCTCACCCTGAACACCAGCGTTCCACAGGGCTGTGTGCTGAGCCCCCTCCTCTACTCCCTCTTCACCTATGACTGCACACCTGTACATGGTACTAACACCATCATCAAGTATGCAGATGATACAACGGTGATTGGCCTCATCAGCATCAACGATGAGTCGGCCTATAGGGAGGAGGTCCAGCTCCTAGCAGCATGGTGCGCTGACAACAACCTGGCCCTTAACTCCAAGAAGACCAAGGAGCTCATTGTAGACTTCAGGAAGTCTAGGGGCGGCATGCACACCCCCATCCACATTAACGGGACGGAGGTGGAACGGGTTTCCAGCTTCAGGTTCCTGGGGGTCAACATCTCCGATGACCTCTCTTGGACTCACAATACCTCAACTCTGGTCAAGAAGGCTCACCAGCGTCTCTTCTTCCTGAGGAGACTGAAGAAGGTCCATCTGTCTCCTCAGATCCTGGTGAACTTCTACCGCTGCACCATCGAGAGCATCCTTACCAACTGTATCTCAGTATGGTATGGCAACTGCTCTGTCTCTGACCGGAAGGCACTGCAGAGGGTGGTGAAAATTGCCCAACGCATCACCGGTTTCTCGCTCCCCTCCATTGAGTCTGTCCAAAGCAAGCGTTGTCTGCGGAGGGCGCTCAGCATCGCCAAGGACTGCTCTCACCCCAACCATGGACTGTTTACCCTCCTACCATCCGGGAGGCGCTACAGGTCTCTCCGTTGCCGGACCAGCAGGTCCAGGAACAGCTTCTTCCCTGCGGCTGTCACACTACTCAACAATGTACCTCGGTGACTGCCAATCACCCGCCCCCCCCCTCCCTCCGACACTCCTCCCACAGGAAAAAATAAGTCTATGACTGTATGCATGTAAATAGATTTATTTATTGAAATCATATTCTATGTCGCTCTTCGAGGGAGATGCTAACTGCATTTCGTTGTCTCTGTACTGTACATTGACAATGACAATTAAAGTTGAATCTGAATCTGAATCTGAATCTGAATCTGAATCTGGTGCTGTGAGGCAGCAGCCCTACCAACTGTGCTGCGCTGAACTATATACCTGAGGGAACAGTAGGGATCCCACCACTGTTGTAAAGTTTGTAGTTGTTGCCAATGCCGGAGTATTTCACTATAAGAATTGCAAAGTTACCAAATCCTTGTCTAGTTTAGTAGTTTATTAATAGGAAAAACATTTGTAACAAAATGTCCGTGGCTGTCATTCCCATGATTGTATGATGATTAATTCAAAACTGGGTTTTGATTGAAAAGATGCACAAACTGGATGAGATTATGTGGCATCAATTCATTCCAGGATTCGAATTGATGTAAGAATTCTGACAAACGCTCACAATCAATACTTTTCAAGGAACTCTGAGTTTGAAACTGTCATTTCTGTTTCATCTCCCTAAACATAAGTCGTGAACTCACAATAATCATTTAACTAGAAAACCATCAAACTACTGAACCATATGCCAATTACCTGACTTGTATTGTTCAGTCAACTGACGGTTACACTCAAATCTCCACGGCACAAATTACACAGTTCAACAGGCACCTTCTATTGGCAGTTCGATCAATACATTGCCATTGTTTCGCACTGCCACACAACATGTTGTCCTTTGTTGACTGGCAGATGAGATTTGAGACGGTGCAAATGATAGGAAAGTTTCTAATAAATTCAAATTCGGACAAAGTTTACGTTGTCTACTGAACACACTGCTAAAGTGCTCCTTGTATTCGAAAGGAGCAAGAATGAGGAACGTTGAGGAATCGAGTTCTGTCTTTTGACAAAGTAGTGTAGCTCCTGTTTTTCTAAGCCAGTATTTTAATGTATTTTGATGAGAAGATTATATTTTAGCTGTGAGTGTATGTACCGTGCAGAAATGTCTGCCACTTGGCCTTTTCAGATAAGAAGAATCAATTCAGCCAACATCAGTAGGCCATTAACTTTCAATACCCTGCTGGTTCCTGTCTGGATACCCTTGGTTGAACAGAACTCAAGCCTCTTAGTAACAGCCTGAAAGATGACAGAAAATGGATGGCTGCCAGTTTGTTTCTTTGATAACTAATTACTTTTTTTGACCATTGCAGCAGCATGATCAACCAGATCTTTGATATGCAAACTGTTGCCAGAAGAGCCTTTTGAAATTTGCGTGGGGATTAAGCACCCATCTGCTATCTTCACCTTGTACAGATGACCACAAAAGTTAAAAGGTAGTAATTCTGTCCCTCATTCTGTGCACCCTTGAATTACCCCTCCATTTTGCTCCAAGCCCCATAGTAACCTTCCTTCACCGGTCCGAAGGTAGAGAAGAAGCAGCCAGAAACAGCGAGAGCGAGTCGTGGCTGTAAGAAGGTGAGTCAGAGTGAACAGAGATTTTAAAAGAGCTCCAAATGCACTCGGCGAGGAGGCTGAGGCAAGGATTGATTCAAAAATTTTTGGCAGGCAGGTTGGTACAGTGTGTTTCCTGCAGGATGTGGGAAGTCAGGGCCACGGCTGGTGCTTCTGACAATTACACCTGCAGAAATTGTATCCGGGTGCAGCTCCTGAATGAACATGTTGGGGAACTGGAGCAGCAGCTGGATGACCTCAGGACCACCAAGGATACAGGAAGAGAGAAGGTGGGTGACTATGAGAAGGAGGAGTGAATATGGAGTGCAGGAGACCCCGGTGGCTGTACCTATTGAAAACAGGTACACCCTCTTGGGAGCGGACGACACGACAAGATTGAATGGCAGCCAGGGCTGTGATTCCAAACCTGGTGCCGAGGTTTCATGGGGAAGAGTGACGTCAGGCAGAGCCATAGTGGTGGGAGACTCCATCGTCAGAGGTGCGAACAGGAGATTCTCCGGCAGTGGGCGAGACTCCACGATTGTGTGTTGACTCCCTAGAGCATGTCTCGGAACGGCTGCACGGCATCCTCAAGAGTGAGGGGGAGCAGCCATAGGTTGTTGTGCATGTTGGCACAAATGATATAGGTCGGAAGAGGAAGGAGGTTCTGTAACAAGAATTTACGGAATTGGGTAGAAGACTGAAAAGCAGGACCTGCAGGGTACCGATCTCTGGATTGCTTCCAGTACCTCGTGCTAGTGAAGGTGAGAATAGGAAGATAGGGGAAGTGAATATGTGACTGAGGAGTTGGTGCAGGGGACAGGGATTCAGATTCTGAATTATTGGGATCTCTTCCGGGGCATGGGTGACCTGTATAAAAGGGACGGGTTGCACCTAAACTGGAGGGGGACCAACATCCTAGCGGGAAGGTTTGCTAATGCTATATGGGAGGGTTTAAACTAGATTGGCAGGGGGTGGGATCTCGTGCAGGACGTGAGAGGCTAGAAGTTGGTATGGAGGGTGGTGTGGGAACGGTTAGTGAACAGAATAGGCAGGTGAAAGGCAGAGAGCGGGGAAGGAGAGTTGGTTTAAACTGCACGTATTTTAATGCAAGGGGCCTGACGGGTAAGGCAGATGAGCTTAGGGTGTGGATAGGTACGAGTGACTGGGACGTTGTAGCCATGACTGAAACCTGGTTAAGAGAGGGGCAGGACTGGCAGGACTGGCAGCGCAATGTTCCAGGATACAGGAGCTTCAGGAGAGACAGGGGTGAGGGGAAAAGAGGAGGGGGGGAGGTGGGGGCTGCAGGGTTGGGTTGTTGGTTAAAGAGGATGTCACGGCCGTGTTCAGAGGTGACGGACAGTTCGTCTAGTGAGGCTATATGGGTGGAGCTGAGGAACAAGAAAGGGATGATCACCTTGTTGGGGGTGTACTACAGTTCCCCGAATAGTCAATGGGAATTATAAGAACAAATGTGCAAGGAGAATGCAGGCAGCTGCAGGTCAAATAAGATTGTTGTAGTAGGAAATGTTAACTTTCCCAATATAGAGTTCTCTTAAGCAGCATGTGGAGGCCCCCACACGTGAGAGGGCAATGCTGGATTTAGTATTGAGAACTGGGGATGGGCAAGTTAATGAAGTGTGTGTGGAGGAGCCTTTTGGGACCAGTCACCACAGTTCAATTAAGTTTAATAATAATAATAATAATAATAATAATTTTATTTATAGAGCACTTTAAAAACAAACATAGCTGCAACAAAGTGCTGTACATCACTAATCATTGACAAAAAAATTAATACACACCAAAAATAACAATCAAAAAAAATAGTAGGAAAAGACATGTAAAATAAAGAAACATCAAAAACACCACAAACAGAAGCAAAGCCTCAGGCATGGTCAAAAGCCAGGGAGTACAAATGCGTTTTAACTCTGGATTTGAAAATGGACAGTGAGGGGGCCTGTCTGATGTGCAACGGCAGGGTGTTCCAGAGTGCCGGAGCAGCAACAGAGAAGGCTCTATCCCCTCTGAGCCTCCGATTAGACCTCGGTACCTCCAGGAGCAGCTGACCAGCTGACCTGAGGGACCGGGCAGGAGCGTATGGGTGGAGCAGCTCAGAGAGGTAAGGCGGGGCGAGCCCATTCAGAGATTTAAAAACAAATAACAGTATCTTAAAATGAACCCGAAAGTGCACCGGGAGCCAGTGTAGGGAGGCCAGAATTGGCGATATGTGCTCCCTCTTTCGAGTCTTAAGCTCGTTATAGAATAGTGTGACAAGGCAAGGCACAGTAAGACTCTTTGCTGCATACACAATGTATACAAATAGCAGCCACCTACGGAGCTGACAAAGTTACACAGCACGCCAAATCCTCCTTTTGCAGCCACCCAAAGGATTCCCTAAATAATTCTAAATCCCAAAAGAATTTATAAATACATAAGGGCGAAAGGGTAACTAGAGAGAGAATGGGAACCCTCAGGAATCAAAGCGGTCACCTCTGCGTTGAGCCACAAGAGATGGGCAAAGTCCTAAATGAGTATTTCTCCTCTGTATTTACTGAGGAGAAAGACAGTAGGACGGAGGAAATTGGAGCAGTCACTGGAAGTGTCATGAACAACAGGTTGTTAATCCAAATGAAGCGGAAAATTGCATAATTTTATAATGTGGTCACCTTCTTCCTGTTGTCCTTAAGTGCCACACAAGGGGCAGGGAAGGCCCTGGGCTGTTTATCTTTTAATTAATGGTCTCTTACCGACCCTGCTCACTGCGCCAATCCTGTCGTGGTTTTAAGACTCGATTTTGGATAAGATGACAGACGCGGAGAATTCTTCAAGAAGACAAAAGCATTTATTTGCAAATATTCAGCTGGAACATTCAGAGATGACAACCCCTGTCTGCTCTCTAATTGTTCTCTGATTCATAAAAGCAGACAGCTTTTATTACAGTTTCAGCCTTATCGTCTGCTACTTTGTCATGCATGCTTCTGTCCTTGGTTCAATCTTATTAAAACTTTACATTCCCTCGTATCTCTCTTCGACTCGCCACCCTTAAATTTAACTTTAATCTCTCAGCTATGTCCTTGCCCTTTAACTTTAATCTCAGCTATGTCTTTACCACCATTATGTTCCAGCTAAAGCAACAGAAACTTTATGCCCAGGTTACACACATGATTACACACAAAGATACAAAATGTGCAAAAGTAAAAATAAGAAGCAACTTGTTTATAACTTCCATAAGAGCAGTCAGGGTTACCTTCGTAGAAGTACTGAAGGTATTATCGTGTATGAAACTGGACAAATATCCAGGGCCTGTTCAGATATGTCCGAGGACATTGTGGAAAACAAGGAAATTCCTGGAGCCCTGTTTGAAATTTACGAGTCGTCCTTAAATACTGGAGAGGTGCTGGAAGACTGGAGGGTGGCAAATGTTGTGCCTCTTTTCAAGAAGGGCTGCAGGGAAAATGCTGGGAACTATAGGCCGGTAAGGTTAACATCTGTAGTTGGTAAATTACTGGAGAATGGTCTGAGGGATATGTTATACAGGCATTTGGAAGGGCAAGGGCTGATTAGGGATAGTCAGCATGGTTTTATATGTGGGAGGTCATGTCTCACAAATCTGATTGATTTTTTTGAAGACGTGATCAAAAAGGTTGATGAGGGCAGAGCAGTAGATGTTGTATACATGGATTTCAGTGAGGCGTTCAACAAGGTTCCGCATGGTAGGCTGCTCTGGAAGATTGGATCGCATGGGATCCAAGGAGAGATAGCTGAATGGATAGCAATACAGATAAGTGTGGGGTGTTGCATTTTGGGATGTCGAACAAGGACAGGACCTAAACAGTAAATGGTAGGCCTCTGGGTAGTGTTGTAGAGCAGAGGGATCTAGGAGTACAGGTGCATGGTTCCTTGAAGGTCGAGTCGCAGGTAGATAAGGTGGTTAAAAAGGCTTTTGACACGTTGGCCTTCATCAGGGAGATCATGTTGCAGTTGTATAAAGACATTGGTGAGACCGCATTTAGAATATTGTGTTCAGTTCTGGGCACCATGTTATAGGAAATATATTGTCAAGCTTGAAAGGGTTCAGAGAATATTTATAAGGATGTTGCCAGGACTATAGGGTATAAGCTATAGGGAGAGGTTGAGGAGTCTGGGTCTCTGTTCCATGGAGCGCAGGAGGATGAAGGGAGATCTTATAGAGGTATACAAAATCATGAGAGGAATAGATCGGGTAGATACACAGATTCTTTTACCCAGTAGGGGATCGATGACCAGAGGTTGAAGGTGAAGGGGAAAAGATTTAATAGGAATCTGAGAGATAACTTTTTCACACAAAGGGTGGTTGGTGAATGGAACAAGCTGCCAGAGGAGGTAATTGAGCCTGGGACTATCCCATTGTTTAAGAAACAATTAGATAGGTACATGGATAGGACAGGTTTGGAGGGATATGGGCCAAGCGCAGGCAAGTGGGACTAGTGTAGCTGGGACATCGTTGGCCGGTGTTGGCGAGTTTGGCCAAAGGGCCTGTTTCCACACTGTATCACTTTATGACTGTATGTATATTAACACCCATTTTGGATTTTTTTTTAATTGATCCAGCTTTAATACCACTTGTGGGATCGGATCCAGATTTGTACTGCACTCTATGTATGAATCATAAAATGGTGCATTACATTTCGCTCAATTTTGCATCAGCCCTTTTCAAAAGAAATGTACTTTCTCCATATCTCTACGGCTTTATCCCCTTCAAATATTTATCCATTGCCTTTTGATGAAATTGTAACCATTGCATTATCTGGCAGTGCATTCCAAATACTTACTACCAGTGCTACTTAAAAATGTTTAACCTCATATCAATTCTGGTACTTTTGTTGATCACGTACCTGCTTGGTTTTGACCATTTCAACACTGGCACTAAATTTTTGATGTGCAGATTGCATTGCCAACAGATCAAATGAAATTCTTTTGGGCAAGCTGGTAAGTGACAGGGTTGGTAAGATTAGGAGGAGAGATTAAAATGGAGATGAAGGTGTTTAATGAACAACATGGAGGATAACTGGCACACTGGGAGATAATAAAACTCCCGATCCATAAAGATTGCACTCATGTATATTAAAACAAATTGGGGATATGACAGTCAAGGTGCCAGAATTACACACAGAGGAGTGAAATGCCAGAGTTCAGTTAGACTGCTAACTGATTCTGATTAAAGTGGTGATATTGTAGATACAACTATCAAGAATTTGAATAATCTGAAGCAAGAATTGCCCTCTTTAAGGCCAACATTTTACCTAAAATTGGGCATCGTATTCAGAAAAATATGAAACTCACAATCAAGACCAGGATATATTGTCTACAATGCAGACATCTTGAATAAGTTACTGTACAGCAACGAAGCTTGGATGTCTGACCTGCATGAAGAATGGAAAATAAATCATTTTCATTACTGCTGTTGTCTTCGCATCCTGGGAGTTTCTTGGCAGGATAAAATCAGCAACGAAAGCTGTCCTCTCCCTGCTCCCTGACCGACATGCCGAGCAACCCTGCGAACCTCAAACAGATGCATCTCCATTGGCTTGGTCAAGTGCACTGGATGGAAAATGGCCGCATCTCCAAAGACACAATCTTACACGGGGAAGCTGCCAATGCACGGAGGACAAGAGGAAGACCAAAGCTTCAAGGATACGAGTGAAAGTGAGATGACATATTTTAACATTGACACTGACAATTGGGAAGAGGCTGCTGAGGACCCGGGAGAGGTGGGGAAAAGACCTCCAGGTGGGTCTGAACCATCACAACACCGGACACCAGGCGCCAACGCCTCAAAATGGTCAAGGGCAATAGCAATCCCCAATCTAACAGCCAGAGACAACTTCACCCGTGGAAGCTGTGGGAGGGTCTACCTGTCGAGGATGGGCCTAGTCAGCTGCAGCAGGAAATGCAACCACAGATGAGACATTCCCCTCTCCAAGCAGGACAAGGTCAAAGCCACACCATCATCTCTCGCAGGTGGATGCATGCCAACGTGGGCACACAAAGGCGGTGTCTGCATTCCCTGGTGGTTCATGGCTGCAGTGAGCCATAGCTCCACCTGCCTGCATCAACTTCACCACTCCAAATTGTGATTCTCAGAACACGTAGCAGTCCCACTCTGCAGAGGCATCAAATACCATGCAGCACGAGGAGATAATGTATTCACAATGCTCAACAAAAGTAAAACTAATGTTTAATACAACTCACTATTGTTTTAAACATCTCTTAAGGCTAACATTCCTGAAGGGTATTTCCTTCTTGCAGGTATCACATTTTGCCAACCCACATTAATTACATATGTCCACATCAGAATCACATCCTTCCTATTTAAGTATCTGTCTGAATGCTTCTTGAATATACCCTTTGCTGAGGTGGAGCATTTCAGATATTAATCACTCTCTATGTCAAACTTTCCCCTCAAATCTCCTTTAAAACCTCTCCTCTCACCATAAACCTACGCTCTCTTGTTTGTGAGAACCCAAACATGGGGGAAACAAACTGACTATCTACCCTCTTAAAATTTCATATATATCTATGTGTAGGAAGGACCTGCTGATGCTGGTTTATACTGAAGATAGACACAAAACCCTGGAGTAACTCGGCTGGTCATCTGTTTTCGGGCCGAGACCCTTCTTCAGATGGAAAAGGAATAGGTGAAGATGGGTCTCGACCAGAAACATCTCCTATTTAGTTTCTCCTGAGATGCTGTCTGACCCGCTGAGTTACTCCAGCATTTTGTGCCTATCTTGGGTGTAAACCAGCATTTCCAGTTCCTTCCGAAACAGTCTTTATACATACTGTATCTATTACGTCATCTCTCAACCTCTTTCCCTTCACCCTTCAGGATAAAGAAACCCAACCTAGTCCATCTCTCCCCATAGCTAATGTCCTTCAGTCCGAGCAAGAATCAGTACAACCCTATCCTTCAGAAAATCAACTGGACATATTCACTGGAATTTAGGATGAGAGGGAATCTTATAGAAACATATAAAATTCTTAAGGGATTGGACAGGCTAGATGCAGGAAAAATGGCCTGATGTTCGGGGGTTCCAGAACCAGGGGTCACAGTTTAAGAATAAGGTGGAGGCCATTTGGACTGAGATGAGGATTTTTTTTTCACCCAGAGAATTGTGAATCTGTGGAATACTCCGCCACTGAAGGTAGTTGAAGCCAGTTCATTGGCTGGATTTAAGAGGGTGTTAGATGTGGCCCTTGTGGCTAAAGGGATCAGGGGGTATGGATAGAAAGCAGGTAAAGGATACTGAGTTGGGAGATCAGCCATGATCATATTGAATGGCGGTAGATTTAGCTCATAAGGCTAATGGAATCAAGGGATATGGGAAGAAAGCAGCAACAGGGTACTGATTTTAGATGATCAGCCATTCTCATATTGAATGGTAGTGGCTGGCTCGAAGGGCAGAATGGCTCATTCCTGCACCTATTTTCTATGTTTCTAACCTCCTTATCTCTTTATTTATGTATTTATTTATTTATTTGTTTTTTAATATTTTCATAATACATTTTATGTACAACTTCTTTTTTTTTTGTTACATTGAAAAAAGATGAGAATAAGAAAAAGAAGTTAGATAGCAAAGGATAGAAAGATGTGAAATATATAGTGTGTGAAGAAAGAAAACGAGTAAATGAAGAAAGTTGAGAGAGAAAATAGTGAAAATAAAATAAAATAAAAAAGAAAAGGAGATCATTATTTATAATCTTGACCAACCCCCGTCCAGTCCTGAAATTGTTATTTTTTACAATTGTGTTGCACCATATGATTCCAAAAAAACGACGAATGGAGACCAACTCGTTATGAATTGGTCTGATTTATCCATTAGGAGGAATCGCATTTCCTCAAGATGAGCGGTGTCCAACATACTTGCAATCCACATTTTAAGCATTGGTATTGATGTACCATTCCAAAATTTAAGTATTAATTTTTTTGCTATTATTAAACCATAGTTAAGGAATAGATTTTGAGACGTGCTCAATTTATTCCCATCTTCCATTACACCAAATATAATCATTTCAGTATTAGGTTCCATTCTTGTCTTGAATAATTTTGTAAATATTTCAAAAATATCATTCCAAAATCTATAAAGTTTTATGCAGGAAACTAAGGAGTGTATTATAGTTGCCTTTTTGGCTAGACATTTATCACAAGTGGCAGATATATTTGGATAAACTTTGTTCAATCTTGTTTTTGAATAATATAATCTATGTACAATTTTAAATTGAATTAGATTATGTCTTACATTAATTGAAGATTTGTGAATATATATCAGGTATTTTCCCATTTAACCTTCGTAATTTTTATCATTAATTCCCGTTCCCACTCTTCTCTAAGTACCTCTGTCGATGGTAGGTCTATATTTAGAATACTATTATATAAATAGGATATTAATTTTTGCGAGTCGGCTTCAATATTCATTGCTTCTTCCAATAAGTCAGGAGTTACTTTTTTATACCCTTGTATATATTTTTTCACAAAGTCGCAAATCTGAAGATATTTAAAATATTGGCTGTTTTTCAATTTAAATTTTAATTGTAGTTGTTGGAATGATAGTAGGTTTCCCATTTCGTACATATCCCCGATCCTTCTAATTCCGAGACTTTCCAATTGGTTACATGTCTTATCAATAAGAGATGGTTTAAATAAAGGGTTGTTCGCTATTGGCATTAACAGTGATAGATTTCTTAATTTTAAAGATAATTTTATTTGTTTCCAAATTCTTATTGTACCATATATAATTGGGTTCTTCTTATATATTGTGTTATTCAGTTTTTTGGGGGAAAATAGGATCGTTCCTATATTACAAGGATGGCAATCCTCCTTCTCCATTTTTATCCATTCTGTCTGCTGGGTAGAACTATCCAACCAATAAATCATATTCTTAATATGCACCTCCTTATCTCTTTATATCAATATCCCTGAGCACCTTACCATTTTCCCATGCCCATTTAACTTCTCAGAATGCAGTACTTTCTACTTGTCTGGATTAACTTCCATCTACCAATGCTCCAACCAACTTTCCATCTAATCTATATCCTGCTGTATCCTTCGAAGGCCTCCACAATCCAAAACACAACCAATATTTGTCTCATCATCATTGTGCCTCCACCATTCACATCCTTAAAGTGCTGATGAAGGGATTTCAAACTAAAACTCCTTCACTGATGCTGCCTGACCCGCTGAGTGCTTCCAGCGTTCTCTGGTTTCATATAAGCAATAAACTTATTCCATTTGGTTTCTCAATTCTAATCTTGCCTAGTGGGGTTGCATAAGAGGAATCTAGAAAATAAAGTCACCAAACTACCAGAGCTGTGTAGGAAGGAACTACAGATGCTGGTTTAAACCAAAGATAGACACAAAATGCTGGAGTAACTCAGCGTGACAGGTAGCTTCCCTGGAGAGAAGGGTGATGTTTCGGGTCGAGACCCTTCTTCGAATTGGACCTGGGACTGAAAGCAGTCTGAGGAAGGGTCTCTACCCGAAACGTCACCCATTCCTTCTCTCCAGAGATGCTGCCAGGCCCGCTGAGTTACTCCATCATTTTGAAATTACCAGAGCTCACAGTGTTAATCCATGCTTCTCCACTTATGTTGTTATTGAGGTCATTGGAGTGTGATTTGACATCAGTGAATGGCAAGGATCAACCTTCTACTGTCATTTGATGTCAATGAATGCGAGCAAGCAGAAACTAGTGATTGGTGGAGGAAGACAATGCACATTCACAATGAATTTAGAGGATAATTCAATGTTATATTACACGGTCACCACAGTTTGTAAAACAACTCATCTCTAGAAAGTAGTTTTCACCATCAATGAGCATTTTTCAAAATCATTTAGTTTGATGGACTGGTTCACAGTTATTTATTTTTATCTTTCACGGATTTTATTTAACTGCAAAAATGGATTCATTACACTGGTTAGAGAGATGCTGCTTCTGCTGCTGAATGAATTAAGATTATTACCTTAAAATTAGAGTTAGCTTGCGAAGGAGCAACATCACGAGGCAGTCTGGCTCGCAATGGGACTAAGGATTTGGAACTGTCTCTGCAAACTAAGCATGAAAGGTCTGGGAAAGGTAAGGTTATTAAAAGATAAATTGGTGGAGTTGAGTGAAGGTCAGCTACGATGTGATGAAGAAACTGTGCAGGTTGGGACAACCAGGTGTGCTGTCTTCCTCTGTATATGTAAGGAGGTTCCCTGTGTGATGCAGCACAGCTCAGCCGAGAGCCTCAGGTTCAGCTGGATGAAAATGGAAACAATCAAGAAAATGGTTAGCAAGAAACTGCTGATGCTGGTTTGAACCGAAGATAGACACAAAATGCTGGAGTAACTCAGTGGGACAGGCAGCACCTCTGGAGAGAAGGAATGGTTGACATTTCGGAGCGAGACCCTTCGTCAGACTTCCTGATGGTTCGAGAGATTGGATGGAGTTTCTTATCTGTAACTTTAATCTATTTTTAACTGTTGATGGGACCTAAATTGAAGCATGCTCTGCTGGATTCATGATTTGATTTGTCAGTTTGAGTGAATTAAGAATTCCTTGTATTATCTGTGAAGGCCATCCTGCACACGGGGCTATTGGGCATATTTCACTGCACCAATACTAGCCACCTCCATAACTCACCATCATTGCCACAAAGCAGCTACCCAGCTCCACAACCCACCACTCCATGTACCCAACACAACTCTGTTGTGCTGCCGCAACTCACGGCGCGGCGCGACTCACCCGTTGCAGCGGCCCCTACTGGTTGTCTGTCTTTTTTTTATTTTGTGTCTAGTTAAATGTAGTGTTGGTGTTTTTTAATACTGGTTTTAAATGTGTATATGTGGGGGGTTGGAGTGGATGGGGGGAGGGGGAAACTATTTAAAATCTCTTCCCTGTACGGGAGACCCGACCTTTTCCCTGTCGGGTCTCCGTTGTCGTTGGGGCCTAGCACTGTGGAGCGGACTCCAACCTGAACGACCCGGGGGCTCGGGAGACTGCGGAGCTGCGGACTACTCACCATCGTGGGGCTGGCCGGCCTCGGAGCGTGGGGAGCGGCGGTGACTCGCTGCTGCGACTCGACTCCTGGGGCTCGGAGGCTCCAGCAACGGTGGATATCCCAGTCCGGTGGGATATCCGGTGGACTGGGATATCGGGAGCTCGCGGGTCCGGTTGAGGAGACCGCATCCCGGAGCTCCCGCAACGCGACTTTTCCAGCCCGTGTTGAATGGGTTGGAACGACCCGGAGCGGGGTCATACATCGCCCGGCACGGCCTAAAATGGCCGTGGGACTTATCATCGCCCGCCTGGGGCTTGGACATCGGGAGAGGCATGGAGAACAGGGGAGAGAAAAGACTTTGCCTTCCATCACAGTGGGTTCACTGTGATAGATGTTTTTGTGAATTAAATTGTGTGTATGTCTGTAGGAAATTGTCTTTGTTTGTATGGCTGTGGAAACGGAGTTTCGTTTGAGCCTCACTGGGGATCAAATGACAATAAATATTGTATTGAATTGTATTGCAAGTAAGAATGGCATTGTTCTATCTGGGACATCTATCTATCTATCTTCTATACTATTACTAAAACTCTCATCTTGACTACTGCGTTGTTTTAAAATGTGTGCAAAGATGCTAACCTATATCGCTAGGATTACTCGCCACCTTACTCACCGCTTTCCTCTGCTCCAAGCGACCAAGTTTTGTTCCGATCAGTGGAAGATTACAAAAGTTATGAAGGTTTAAAAAATTGTGAGATTACTAGATTGGTCTGAAGCTGAAGCAGCGGAGTGTGGGCTGTGTTTGTGGGCGGGGCTGTGGGCGGGACAGGCGCTGGGGGCAGGAGCAGCTGATTGAGTCCGGAGCCGGGTCCAGGAGCCAGGAGTGTGGTCGGGGCAGGGTCTGGGGACCAGTGAGCCCACGCACACCCCCTCACACACACCCCACCCTCCACACCCCCCCCCCCACACACCCCCCTCCCACACACACCCCCCCAACCCCCCCCTCTACACACCCCCCTCCCACACCCCCCTTCCCCCACACACACCCCCCCTCCCCAACCACCCCCCTCCCCCACACCCCCCCTCCCTACCACACCCCCTCCCACACACCCCTCCCCCCCCACACCCCTCCCTCCTCACACCCCCCTACCCCCCCACACTCAACCCCTCCCACTACACCCCCCTCCCCAACCCCCACAACACCCACCACACACCCCCCCACACACCCCCCTCCCCTCTACACCCCCTCCCCCACCACTCACCCTCTCCCCACACACCACCCCCTCCCCACACCTCCTCTACACCCCCCCTCCCCCCGCACCCCCTCCCCAACACCCCCCCTCCCCCACACCCCCCTCCTCTACACCCCCCCCCCCCCCACACACACACCCCCCCCCCACACACCAGCCCCCCCCACACACACACCCTCCCCCACACACACCCCCCCACCCACACCCCCCTCTCCCACACACACACACCATCCCCACTCCCCACACACTCCCCCCACCACACACCCCCTCCCCCCACCCACCTCACCCCCACACCCCTACCCCCACAACACACAACCCCCCCCCCACACACCCACAAACCCCTCCCCCCCACACCCCTCCTACCCAGCCCCACCCTCCCCCTCCCCCACACACCCCCTCCCCCACACACACACCCCCCCCCCACACACACCCACCCACCCCCCCCCACCCCCCCCCCCCTTCCTCACACTCTTGACTCTTGACATCCCACCACTCCACTGCCCTCCAGCATGTGCCCATCCCAATAACTAACTACTTCATTGGCACACAGCATTTCCCTCTCAACCCCATTCTCATGTCCTCTCCCCGTAACCTTTGACATTTTTACTAATCAGGAAGCCGGCAACCTCTGCTTTACCCACCTCCACCACCTGCTCTGAAGAAGGGTCACGACCCGAAATATCACCCATACCTTCTATCCAGAGATGCTGCCTGTCCCGCTGAGTTACTCCAGCATTTTGTGTCTCTCTCCACTACCACACAGTAAGTACCCGTCTACTACCCACCAGTCATTGCCACACAGCAGGTACCCACCTCGATAACCATCAGTTAATTACCGCACAACATGTACCCAATCTATTCGAAATCTTTGAGGAAGCAAACAGCAGGAAGGGAGGCTGCTAAACAAGATAAGGGCGTATGGTGTTAGTGGGAACATATTAGCATGGGTGGAACATTGGCAGAAGGCAAAGAGTGGAGAATAAAGGAGGCTTCTGCTGGTTGGCTGTCGCAGTGGTCGATGTTGGGACCGCTACTTCTCACATTGTACATTAATGATTTGAATGATGGAATTGATGGCCTTGTAGCCTAGTTTGCAGATGATACAATGACAGGTGGTGGGGCAGGTAGTGTAGAGCAAGCGGCGAGTCTGCAGAGGGACTTGGTCAGGTTGGGAGAGTGGACAAGAAGTGGCAGATGACATACAGCGTAGCAAAGTGTGCAGTCATGCATTTCGGTCGTAGGAAGAAAGGCGTAGGCTATTTTCTAAATGGGGAAAGGATTCAGAATTCGTAGGTGCAAAGAGAATTAGGAGTGCTAGTGCACGATTCCCAAAAGGGTATTGTGCAAGTTAAATCATAGAAACATAGAAACATATGAAAATAGGTGCAGGAGTAGGCCATTCGGCCCTTCGAGCCTGCACAGCCATTCAATATGATCATGGCTGATCATCCAACTCAGTATCCTGTACCTGCCTTCTCGCCATACCCCCTGATCCCTTTAGCCACAAGGGCCACATCTAATTCCCTCTTAAATATAGCCAATGAACTGGCCTCAACTACTCTCTGTGTGAATTATTTTTTTCTCATCTCCTAAATCTTCCTAAAAGACATTCCCCTTATCCTTAAACTGTGACCCCTTGTTCTGGACTTCCCCAACATCGAGAACAATCTTCCTGCATCTAGCCTGTCCCACCCCTTAAGAATTTTATAAGTAAGTTTCAATAAGATCCCCCTCAATCTTCTAAATTCTAGCGAATACAAGCCGAGTCTATCCAGTCTTTCTTCATATGAATGTCTGGTGAACCTTCTCTGTACTCCCTCTATGGCAAGAATGTCTTTCCTCAGATTAGGAGACCAAAGCTGTACACAATAATCCAGGTGTGGTCTCACTAAGGCCCTGTACAACTGCAGTAGAATCTCCCTGCTCCTATACTCAAATCCCTGTGCTTTGAAAGCTGACATACCATTCACTTTCTTCACTGCCTGCTGCACCTGCATGCCTACTTTCAATGACTGGTGTACCATGACACCCAGGTCTCGTTGCATCTCCCCTTTTCCTATTCGGCCACCATTCAGATAATAGTCTACTTTCCTGCTTTTGCCATCAAAGTGGATAACCACACCCTGCAGCCTCCTAGCATCCTCCTCACAGCTAACACTGCCCCCCAGCTTTGTGTCATCCGCAAACCTGGGGATGTTGCATTCAATTCCCTCATCCAAATCATTAATGTATATTGTAAATAGCTGGGGTCCCAGAGCTGAGCCTTGCGGTACCCCACTAGTCACTGCCTGCAATTATGAAAAGGACCAGTTTACTCCTACTCTTTGCTTCCTGTCTGCCAGCCAGTTCTCTATCCACGTCAATACTGAACCCCCAATACCGTGTTCTTTAAGTTTGTATACTAATCTCTTATGTGGGACCTTGTCGAAAGCCTTCTGAAAGTCCAGATATAACACATCCACTGGTTCTCCCTTATCCACTCTACTAGTTACATCCTCGAAAAATTCTCTAAGATTCGTCAGACATGATTTACCTTTCATAAATCCATGCTGACTTTGTCCAATGATTTCACCACTTTCCAAATGTGCTGCTATCCCATCTTTAATAAATGACTCTAGCATTTTCCCCACTACCGATGTTAGACTAACTGGTCTGCAATTCCTCGTTTTCACTCTCTCTCCCTTTTTAAAAAGTGGGGTTACATTAGCTACCCTCCAATCCTCAGGAAATGCTCCAGAATCTAAAGAGTTTTGAAAAATTATCACTAATGCTTCCACTATTTCTGGGGTTCTTCCTTAAATACTCTGGGATGCAGCCTATCTGGCCCTGGAGATTTATCGGTCTTTAATCCATTCAATTTACCTAACATCACTTCCCGACTAACCTGGATTTCACTCTGTTCCTCCATCTCATTTGACCCCGGTCCCCTGCTATTTCCGGCAGATTACTTATGTCTTCCTTAGTGAAGACAGAACCAAAGTAGTTATTTAATTGGTCTGCCATGTCCTTGTTCCCCATGATCAATTCACTTGTTTCTGACTGCAAGGGACCTACATTTGATTTAACTAATCTTTTTCTCTTCACATATCTATAAAAACTTTTGCAGTCAGTTTTTATGTTCCCTGCCAGTTTTCTTTCATAATCTATTTTCCCTTTCCTAATTAAGCCCTTTGTCCTCCTCTGCTGGACTCTGAATTTCTCCATGTCCTCTGGTAGGCTGCTTATTCCGGATAATTTGTATGCCTCATCTTTTGTTTTGGCACTATCCCTGATTTCCCTTGTTATCCATTGATGCACTACCTTCCCTGATTTATTCTTTTGCCAAACTGGGATGAACAATTGTTGTAGCTCATCCATGCAGTCTTTAAATGCCTTCCATTGCATATCCACCGTCAACCCCTTAAGAATTGCCAGTTTATCTTGGCCAATTCACGTCTCATACCGTCAAAGTTACCATTTTTTAAGTTCAGATCCCTTGTTTCTGAATTAACAATGTCACTCTCCATCCTAATGAAGAACTCAAACATATTATGGTCTCTCTTGCCAAGGGGCCACGCACAACAAGACTGCTAACTAACAATTCCTCATTACTCAATACCCAGTCTAGAATAGCCTGCACCCTCGTTGGTTCCTCTACATGTTGGTTTAGAAAACTATCCCGCATGCATTCCAAGAAATCCTCTTCCTCAGCACCCCAGCCAATTTGATTCGCCCAATCTATATGTAGATTGAAGTCACCCATTATAACTGTTTTACCTTTGTTGCACGCATTTCTAATTTCCTGTTTGGTGCCATCCCCAACTCCATTACTACTGTTAGGTGGCCTGTACACAATTCCCACTAGCGTTTTCTGCCCCTCAGTGTTTCGCAGCTCTACCCATATCGATTCCACATCCTCCAATCTAATGTCCTTCCTTTCTATTGCGTTAATCTCCTCTCTAGCCAGCAACGCTACCCCACCTCCTTTTCCTTTCTGTCTATCCCTCCTGAATATTGAATATCCCTGGATGTTCAGCTCCCAGCCTTGGTCACCCTGGAGCCATGTCTCCATCATCCCAACTATATCATAGTTATTAGTCATTAGTAAGGAAGGCAAACACTAAAATCATTAGTAAGGAAGACAAAATGCAATGTTAGCATTCATTTCAAGGAGGTTAATGAGAATGATCCTGGGCATGGTTGGGTTAAAGTATTATAGTAGTTTCACAGCTCTGGGCCTGTGCTCGCTGGAGTTTAAAAGGATGAGAAGGTATCTCAGTGAAACGAGAACCAAATAATGAAAGGCCTGGAGAGAGTGGATATGGGGCGGACGTTTCCATTAGTGGGAAAGTCTGAGACCAGAGGGCTCAGCCTCAGAATAAAAGGATGTGCCTTGAGAACGAGGAGAAATTCCTTTAGCCAGAAGGTGGTAAATCTGTGGAATTCATTGCCGCAGATAGCTTTGGAGGTCAAATCTTTGGATATGTTTAAAGTAGAGATTGACAGATTCTTGATTAGTAAGGGTGCCAAAGGCTACAGGGAGAAAGCAGGGGGCTTGGGTTGAAAGGGAAATATCGATTAGCCATGATTGAATGGGCTAGTATGCTCATTGGGCTGAATGGCCTAATTCTGCTCCTATGGCTTGTTAACAGCACAAGCTACTAATCTACTGTTCAAATGATGTACCGAATCTGTGACACCTGCTTTTTGCAAGACTCTATGACAATGGATTTGACTATCTTACATCTATCTACCTTTACTATTCAAATTATTTTGACAGATTTGAGTCACCCACGATGCCACACCTGTTCCATCCAAATTGGCATTGGCCAATTTAGGATGACAAATGATGAGGGACAACCACACTATTGTATTTTAGTGTAGTTTAGTTTAGATTAGCTTAGAGATACAGCAGGGAAACAGGCTCTTCAGCCCACCGAGCCTGCACTGGGCAGCAATCCCGCACACTAACACTATCCTACACACACTAGACACAATTTTACATTTGCACCAAGCCAAGTCTACAAACCTGTACGTCTTTGGAGTGTGGGAGGAAACCGAGAATCTCGGAGAAAACCCACGGAGGTCATGGGGAGAACGTACAAACTCCGTGCAGACAAACACCCGTAGAAGGATCGAACCCGGGTCTCTGGCGCTGTAAGGCAGTAGCTCATCTGCTGCACCACCTTGCCATGCCTTTAGGTTCGATGATGCACCATATATGAAGTGTTGCACTATGTGAGAGAAAGCATTATTTTGGAGAAGGTCAAGCTATAAAGGATCTGTAATGAATGAATGAATAAGTTTACTTGGCCAATAAACTTATTCATACATTCATTCATTCATTCATTACAGATCCTCTTTAGCTTGACCTTCCAGTGCATGACAGTGAGAGAGTTGTGGTGCTGTACTGTCAATGATGTTGTTTGTCAAGTAGATACATTAAGATGAGCCCTAAACTACTATCTTCGATGAACATAGAAGGTTCAATGGGACATGAATAAAAGTACCCCACAAAACCATGTAGAACACAAAATAGTGATTGTGTACAATAACAAAGTGACCACACTTCAAGAGCAATCCCTTATTGACTCTAAAGGCATCATATATCGGTTTTCTTATTCTCTTTAGAATATCTTAAACAGCAAAAATACCTGAGTGACAGAAGAAATAGGCAGAGGGGGAGGTTGTTCAACCCACCACCCATGTGTTATATTCGGTGACATCGCAAAGTTCCGCACGGTAGGCTGCTCTGGAAGGTTAGAGCGCATGAAAACCAAGGAGAGATAGCTGGATGGATGGAAAAGTGGCTTCATGGAAGGAAGAAGAGGATAACGGTGGAAGGTTGCTTCTCGGACTGGAGGCCCGTGGACCAGTGGAGTATCTCAGAGTTCGGTGCTGGGCACATTGCTGTCCGTCATTTATATCAATGATTTGGATGTGAATGTACTTGACATGATTAGCAAGTTTGCGGATGACACAAAAGTGGGAGGTATTGTAGATAGTGAAGATGGTTGTCAAAAACCGCAGCACGATCTTGATCGGTTGGCCAGGTGGGCTGAGAAATGGCTGATGGAATTTAGTACAGAGAAACATGAGATGTTGCATTTTGTGAAGCTCAACATGGGCAGGACCTACACAGTGAATGGGGAATATTGTTGAGCAGAGGAATCTAGGAGTGCAGGTACATAGTTCTTTGAAGGTGGTGTCATGGGTAAATAGGGTGCTCAAAAAGGCTTTCAACACTTTGGCCTTCATCAGTAAAAGTATTGAGTATAGAAGTTGGGGGGGTCATGTTGCAGTTATATAAGACATTGGTGAGGCAACATTTAAAGTATTGTGTTCATTTCTGGGCACCATGTTATAGGAAAGATGTTGTCAAGTTGGAAAGGGTGCAGAGAAGATTTACAAGGATGTTGCCAGGACTTGAGGGCCTGAGCTATTGGGGGCGGTTGAGCAGGCTAGGATTCTATTCCTTGGTGCGCAGGAGGATAAGTGGTGATCTTATAGAAGTGTACAAAATCGTGCAAGGGATAGTCGAGTAGATGCACTCTTGCTTGGACCAAGGGAATTGAGAACCAGAGGACATAGGTTTCAGGTGAGGGGAGCAAAATTTAGTAGGAACCTGAAGGTTGACTTTTTTTACACAAAGGGTGGTGGGTATATGGAACCCGCTGCTGGAGAAGACAGTTGGAGCAGTTACAATTGCAGGATTTAAGAAACTTTGAGACAGGTACATGGATAGGACAGGTTTAGAGGGATATGGGCCAAATGCAGGCAGTGGGACTAGCGTAGCTGGGACATGTTGGTCGGTGTGGGCAAGTTGAGCCAATGAGCCTTTTTCCACACAGTGTGACTCTATGACTCTATCATTGCTGAACCTATATGCCACTTTCCCGCTCTAACCACATGTCCCTTGGAGACTTTAGAATCTAAAAGTCAATCGAACTCTGTCCTGGACATGATTGATCACTTAGTGGCAGCGTCTCCCTAACCCTCTTGGTGACAGCATTAGTGAAAAACCACCACCCCCAGGTGTGAGCTATTCATTGTCATCTTGCCTGAATAGACAACCCTTCATTTTGATTCTGAGACCAAAAATGATCCGGTTGAAATGACCCAGCCGTTAAAAACATCGACGTCACATCTCACCTGTCAAACTGCATAAAAATATTATACATTTCAATGAGATCACCTCTCAATCTTCTAAACTCAACGGTCCACCTTCATTTGACACACCTGCCACCCCTCGATTCAAACTACTCTCCACATATTGCATGTATTCCTTCCATAGGCTAGAGGTCTGACATACCCAATATCTCACATGTAATTTCAAAAAGACCCTATTTAATTTAGCAATATTGCATTGGAAGCCTCTTTCATTAAAGCCCACACTTCCCCAATGCTTGCTGAACCTGCACAGTGACATGTATGTACCACAACACCCAGGTCCTTTTGAAGACCAAAACTTATCAACTTATCACCAATAGTTCATCTTTTTATTTTTCTCCATAGTGGATGCCCTATTATTTCTTGCTTGTCCTTTTCCAACACTAGTTTAGTTTAGTTTAGAGATGCAGCGCAGAAGCAGGCCATTCGGCCCACTAAGTCCGCGCCGGCCAGCGAGCCCCGCACATCAACACTATCCCACACACAGTAGGGACAGTTTACATTTATAGAAATGCCAATAAACAAATTAGCAAACCTGTACGTCTTTGGAGTGTGGGAGGAAACCGAAGATCTCGGAGAAAACACATGCGGTCACAGGTAGAACGTACAGACTCCATATAGACGGCAACACTAGTCGGGATCGAACCCAGGTCTCTGGCGCTGAAAGCGCTGTAAGGATGCAACCCTACTGCAGCGCCACCATGCTAGTGATGTGCTTACAACCTTCCAATCTTTAGAAGCTATTCTAGAACCTAAGGAATTTTGAAGCACGACACCCAGTGCACCTGCCACCTGCACAGCTAC
This sequence comes from Leucoraja erinaceus, assembly GCF_028641065.1. NCBI lineage: Eukaryota > Metazoa > Chordata > Chondrichthyes > Rajiformes > Rajidae > Leucoraja > Leucoraja erinaceus. The sequence continues at coordinate 5,247,100 of NC_073397.1, read as the reverse complement.
TCCAAATTATTCGGAGGCAGATCACTAAGTCATGAGGTGCAGAGATAGGGTAGATGGTAACGATACAACTCCCCCTGGTGGTGGTGTCTAAGGCCAGAGCGTGTAGGTTTAAATGGGTTGGAAAGAGCTGCAGATACTGGTTTAAACCAAATATAGACACAAAAAGCTGGAGTAACTCAGAGGAACAGGCAGCATCTCTGGAGAGGGTCTCATCCTGAAATGTTACCCATTCCTTCTATCCAGGGATGCTGCCTGGCCCTCTGAGTATAGGTTTAAAGTCTGGTTTGGAGAGGATCTGAAGAACATTTTTTTCACCCAGAGGGTTATTGCAATCTAGGAATGCATTGACTGAGAAGGTGGTGGAGGCAGGTACCAACAACATTTAAGAAGCACCTATCTGGACAAGCACCTGAAATCCCAAAGCATAAAATTCTATGGGCCAACTGCTGGTAAATAGAATTAGTATTAATATGTACTTGATGGTTGGCATGTCATGGATGGCCAAAAGGCCCTATTTCGGTTCCGTATGACTATGATTTTAAAGTCATAGCCATGGAGTTATATAGCATGGAAACGGGCCCATTAGGCCACCTTGATCATTCTAACCAAAGTATCTTCCATAGCCAGTCACATCGACCTGCATTTGCCCCCTATCCCTGTAAACCTTGTCTATCCATGTACCAGTGTGCCCACTCTGGCAGCTTGTACCATATATCCACGATCTGAATGAAAAAGTTGCCCTTTCAGCCATATAAAATCTCATGTCATAGTAATCTTGCTGAAGAAGGGTCCCGACCCAAAACGTCACCCATTCCTTCTCTCCAGTGATGCTGCCTGTCCCACTGAGTTACTCCAGCATTGTATATCTAACTTTAATCTTGCCCCTCTCAGCTTAAACATATGTTCTCAAGTTGGAACACAGGATGGCCAACGTTTGAAAAGTTATCTTAATAACAATATATGTACTACTGTTATCCCATGTGCTCTATAATCAATAATTTACTACTTGAAATATGTTAAGTACCATCTGTTAATTATTATTATAACAAAGATCTCCAGATAAACATTGCTCGAATTACGTCATTAATTCATTATTAGGCTGTTTTTATGGGACTTACAGTGATTGAATCAGTTACTAAATGGTTTTGTTAATTGTTCTCCATTGTATTCCAATACCTCTCTCCCAATCGAATCGATCTCTACCCCAAGCAGCTCCATGGAGAAAGACCAATCTGCTCCTGACACAAGGAAACATACTCACGTTGCTTATTGCAAATGTAATGTTTTTATGAAAGACTCCAGCCCTGTAAACATGTTACCAGCATTTTCTATGCATATACATTGGTGTGTGATCAATTATCATCTGCAAAGTCAAAGATTTATGTATACCTTTGCCATCTTGAGCTTAGATGAAACCTGCTTTAATGTTTGTAAATGGGGATTAATTCATCTACTTTCTGTGTAGGTGCTAATAGACCACATTCACTGCTTAGTATCACAACATCATTAAAAACATCATGTTAGGACACAGAGAGCTGGAGTAACTCAGGCAACATCCCTGGAGAACACGGACAGGTAATGTTTCAGACACTTCCATCTGTTCTAGTAATCTGAAGAAGGGTGTTGACCCGAAACGTCACCTATCCAGGTTCTCCAGAAAAGCTGCCTCAGCCGCTGAGTTACTCCAGTACTTTGTGTCCTTTTGTGTATTAACCAGCATCTGCAGTTCTTTGTTTGTACATTTAAAACACGTTGCTTGTACAACAATAAAGGAAGCTCCGTCGGTTTTGAAGGCATTTCTGAATCAATATTTTAAATATTCCCTGCTGAAATCACAGCCCCAAAATCCTATTATTAATCTAAGCAGATGCGTCACCATGGCTCAAGAATTAGACCTTCTGTTTCTTGACCTTTCAGTAGGAAGTTTGAAAAACATGAGTCAGCAAGTTGAGCTGGTGACTCATTGAAAATTGTTTAGCAGGGCCTTGCAATTTTCATTGGGGGCATTTTACTGAATAGGAATAATTTCAAATAGATAAGGTTGTATAGAAACATAGAATATAGGTGCAGGAGTAGGCCATTCAGCCCTTTGAACCAGCACCGCAATTCAATATGATCATCGGCTGATCATCCAAAATCAGTGCCCGGCTTTCTCCCCATATCCTTTGATTCTGTTAGCCCTAACAGCTATATCTAACACTCTCTTGAAAACATCCGGTGAATTGGCCTCCACAGATTCACAACTCTCTGGTTGAAAAAAGGTTTTTCCTCATCTCAGTCCTAAATGGCTTACCCCTTGTTCTTAAACTGTGACCCCTGGTTCTGGACTCCCCCAACATCGGGAACATTTTTCCTGCATCTAGCCTGTCCAATCCCTTAAGAACTTTATATGTTTCTATAAGATATCCTGTCATCCTTCTGAATTCCTGAATATAAGCCCAGTCGATCCATTCTTTCATCATATGTCAGTCCTGCCATCCCGGGAATTAACCTGGTGAACCTGCGCTGCACTCCTTCAATAGCATGAATGGCCTTTCTCAAATGTAGTGTTCTGAATTGTGTTGACCTGTTGAGTCATTTGCTTTTTTGGAGATCTTAATATGTAACAAGCAGCTAAACAAGAATATTTTTGATACACCAGAAATAGTGCAAAAATGGGGCATCATTTGGCAGAGCCTCTTGCTTCCCTTTTAAGGGTTTGAAATGGCTGTGTGCCTCAGCTGGCTTAAAGCATGTGTGAAATTGTATATAAATATGGTGAGAGAGGGATACGGGACTAATCGTAAATAAATACAACTTATTATTCCTTCGTGGGCATCTTTGCTCAGCCAGGATTTATTACACATTCAATGTTGCCCCTGTATCGGCTGCTTCAGGGAACAATAAATTCCACAAGTATTTCAGCCAGTCTGGAGTCACATAAAGATGCGGATGGCAGAGTTCTTTCCCTGAAGAACACCTGTGATTTATAACTATCCAGTGGCTTCATGCTCAATGGCGATTTTTCAATTCCAAAATAATTTAAGTGAATTCTAAAAAAAAATCCACAAGCGTGGGGATGAAACGAGATTCATTAGGTTTTGAGATCTAACTTCTGGAAGTGAATCCTGTAGCCACTTGGATACTATAAAGTTAGTTCAGAAAATAGATGAGGTGATCATGATTTACCTGGTCCCTAACCAGTCTGAAGAGGGGTCTCGACCCGTAAGGTCACCCTTTCATCCTCTCCAGAGAGAGAACGTCACCCATTCCTTCTCTCCATTCCTGCCTGTCCCTCTGAGTTACTCCAGCTTTTTGCAACTATCTTCGGTTTAGACGAGCATCTGCAGTTCCTTGCTACTACACTTCCTGCAATTGTGAACTAATGGCATAAAATCTTAAATACTCAACGTCCAGCAGCTTCTGTGGGGGGGAAACAAGGTTAATGTTTTAAGTTAATGGCCTGCCATCTGATGAAATATCATCAACTGGACCATTGACTACATTTCTCGCTCTGCATGTAGTCTCTGACCTGACAGATATTTCTAGCATTTGCTGATTTTATTGAATTATCGAGTCGACTGCATGGGATGGGACTGGAGTCATGCAGAATGGAGTAGAAATTACGGTAATGGAATGGGAGTCACAGGGGGGACATTGAGTAACGATGGCTAATTTCAGAACAGGAAATGGGAGCAGTAACAGGCCACATGGTCTGAGTAACCTGCTCTGCCATTCAATAATATTTTAGCCAATCTGATCTTAGAGCTCCACGCTCTGCCCTTCCCATATCTTTAATCTCCTTCAGGGTGGCACGGTGGCGCAGCGGTAGAGTTGCTGCCTTAGAGTGCTTGCAACGCCGGAGACCCGGGTTTGATCCCATCTATGGGTGCAGCCTGTACGAAGTTTGTATGTTCTCCCCGTGACCTATGTGGGTTTTCTCCGAGATCTTCGGTTTCCTCCCACACTCCAAAGATGTACGGGTTTGTTGGTTAATTAACTTGGTATGTAGGTAAATTGTCCCTAGTGTACGTAGGATAGTGTTAATGTGCGGGGATCGTTGGACGGCGTGGACCAAAAGTCTTGTTTCCGTGCTGTATCTCTAAGCTAAAGTAAACTAAACCAATTCACCTATTGAACAAAGATCAGCCATAAACACATCCGATGATTCAACCTGCTCGGCCTCTGGACTGGAAAATTCCAACAATTTACAACAATCTGAGAGAAGAAATTCCTCTTTTCTGATTTTAAATGGATGTCCCCTCAGTCTGAGACTATGTAACCCAGGTGGGGAATCACCGTCCTTGCATCTGCTCAGTTAACCCCGCTCAGAATCTTGTCCGTTTCAATAACTATAGGTATTCCTTTAGAAGCGGGGCAGTGTCGAGGATCCACAAACCAATGTTCATCAATGGGTCGGCGGTGGAGAGAGTCATCAACTTCAACTTCCTGAGGCTGCATATCTCTGAAGATCTCTCCTGGGCCCAGCTCTTTGGCTCAATCGTAAAGAAAGCCTGTCAACGTCTCTACTTCCTTGGAAGTTTGAGGAGATTTTGTGTATCGACGAACTCTGCCAGGTGTGTACAGTACAGAGCGTATTGACTGAGTACATGGTTCAGTTACTCGAACAGCAGGAATGAAGGAGATTACAAAAAGTGGTGCATCACAGCCTGATGCATCACAGGTACTGACCTCCCCACCATAGAAGGCATTTGATCGCGATGCATCACAGCATGGTTTGGGAACAGCTCCATCAGACCGCAAGAAATTGCAGAGAATTGTGGACGCAGCCTAGACCATCACACAAATCAACCTCCCTTCCATTGACACCTCACGCTGCCTCAGCAAGGCCAGCAGCATATTCAAAGATGAGTCGCAACCTGGTCACTCTCTCTACCCTCTCCCATCAGGCAAAAGGTATAGAAGTGTGAAAACGTACACCTCCAGATTCAAGGACAGTTTCTTCCCAGCTGTTATCAGGCAACTGAACCATCCTACCACAACCAGAGAGCACTCCTGAACTACCTCACTGGAGCCCCTGGGACAATCTTTGATCAGACTTTACTGGGTTTATCTTGCACTAAACGTTATTCATATGATTCGCTTTATCACATATCTGTACACTGTGGATGGCTCGATCTTTTCACTGACAGGTGAGCACACAACAAAAGATTTTCGCTGTAGCTCAGTACACGTGACTTTAATCTAAACTCAAACTCAAACCATCGTAGGGACCTATAGGAGGTGCTGCCACAAAAGGTCAACCACCATCGTTAAGGATCCGCACCACCCTGGTCACACTGGCATTTCACTCCTGCCATTGGGAAGTAGGTACAGGAGTCTGAAAACAGTGACAACCAGGTTCAAGAACAGCTTTCCACCAACCTTCAGGCTCGCGAACAACACAAACACCAACTAAACCAAGAACTAACTGGCTTGATCGCACTATGGACTTTGGGCCTTTTTGCACTATCGTTCTTTTTGTTTATTGAACATTTCAACTTATTACGTTATCTATAGCAGTACCTGCTATGCTGTTGCCATTCAGAATTTCGGTACATATGGCATGTAAACACTCTTGACCCTCCCTCTTGTCAACCTTTATGCTATGCAATAAAACACATATATTTAATGATCTAATTCCTTGCTCTACCTGAATGTGCTTCGGGGTATGAGGAAGCTCAGGACTTTCTGTCTAGGAGCATTGTGTTCTCTCTTCATTTTAGCACCACTCTGTTTTTCAATACTTCCAACCAAAGTAGAGCACCTGTCATTTACCCTATCACAGTGAGGAGGTGCGTGGTGAACTCACTGGGGTGGATGTTAATTTGTGTTTATTATGTGTTTTTGTTATTTATTATTACATGTATGACCGCAGGCACGAAATTTTGTTCAAACCAAAAGGTCTGAATGACAATAAAGGAATTTAAATTCAAATTTGCCAATTGTTTTCCTCCCCAGTTTACGCTATTGATGTTCCTTTGTTCAGACTGTGTCATCCTTAGAGCTTGCTTTCCTAATTACTTCTGTATTGTCAGAAGACATGGCTACTGTATATCCCCGTCAATAATATAGATTCTGGAAAGGGCATTAGTGACCAACTGGCCGTTTTCCCCGCGGTTACTTTTCCTTGCGACTCCAGTTCATTTCCTCCTTTCTCTGTGTTGAATTCATACTTTCTGCACACGATAAGATGAAACATACAGATAGACACAAAATGCTGGAGTAACTCAACGGGACAGGCAGCATCTCTGCATCTGAAAAAGGATCTCGACCCAAGAGGTCACCCATTCCTTCTCTCCAGAGATGCTGCCTGTCCCGCTGAGTGACTCCAGCATTTTGTGCCTAAATTCAGTTAAAACCAGCATCTGCAGTTCCTCCCTTCACATTTAGTCATGGCATGTAAGATTCATGTTATATCAACTACAAGACATAGAGTTGGAGCATGATAAAATAAATCCCGCTTCTATGGATGAATATAACTTATGTAAGATGTCGGTGAGGCCACACTTGGGTTTTGTGTTCAGATTTGCCACCCTGCTATATAAAGATCCCATCAAACTGGAAAGAGTACAGAAAATATTGACAGGATTTTGCTAGGGCCAGAGGGCTGAGCTATACGGAGACGTTGGGCAGGCTAGGACTTTGGTCCTAGGACACTGTGGAGTAACCTCAAAGGGATAATCTTGTGGAAGTGGTATAGACAGGGTGAATACACAGTCTTTCTCTAATGGTTGGAGAATTAAGAACTTGAGGGAGCATGTTTAATGTGAAGAGATAGATTTAACAGGAACCTGAGGTACAATGTTATCGCACAATGGATAGCATGTATATGAAATTAGTTGCCAGTAGGATATGGATTCGGACATAGATAGAAATCGTTTATAGGGATATGGATCAAACATGGGCAAATGGCACTAGCTTAGATGGGGCATCTTGGTCGGCATGGATGAGTAGGGCCGAAGGGTCTGTTTCCATCTGCCTAACTCTCTGACTCTCTGACTATTTCACTCTCACGAAGCACAACATGGTGGCACAGCGGTAGAGCTACTGTCTTACAGCGCCAGAGACCCGGGTTCGATCCTGACTACGGATGCTTATCTGTCCGTTCTCCCCATGACCTGCGTAGGTTTTTTCTAAGATCTTCGGTTTCCTCCCACACTCCAAAGGCGTACAGGTTTGTAGGTTAATTAACTTGAATTAAATGTAAATTTGTCCCTAATGTGTAGGGTAGTGTTAATGTGCGAGGATCGCTGGTCGGCGCGGACTCAGTGGGCTGACGGGCCTGTTTCCGAGCTGTATCTCTAAACTAAACTAAACTAAACCTTCCAGAAGGCAGTAGTCCATTTGTTTGGCACCTCGTGAAACACTAAACAGAAACACTAAACAGTCATTCTCCCCACAACCCCTGCACAGTTGCTACAGTGAATATCATCTATAAAATACACTGCGTTTATTCATCCCCTTGGTTCCGCAGTTCCCGTGCCATCTTCCTCATATATAACCTTTATCACCAGAAAAGGGAAAGGGCTTCAGGGTCACTTCACATGATGCACCATCAGGGAAATATATCACTGGTCCGAGGACTTCATTGACTCTAAGCCTGGAAACACCTCTCCAGTAGCACAAAGGGAGCATCATTCATCAGGATTGCAACAGTTCAAGTGGGTTACTCAACACCATCTTCCCGAGAGCAATTCCAAGATGACTTAACTACTGTCTTTAGCAGCATAATCCACAATCCAAAATATAAGGGCGGTAAGTGTCAGTGTGGTCACCTTGTTCAATGATCTGACAGTGTTGTGGAGTTCGATGTGTTCTGATGCTGGTGTCTATTTCTCTTTTGCATATGGCCACTGAGTTCACGTTACTGTGTGTGTGCATCCACAGAGACAGTGGTGGATGGTATGTTTCATCATCTTCCAGTTACTGGAGTAAAGATAGGTGATGCAAAATAATGCCGACGCACTGAGGCGAGTTCCTGTGATTGCATAAAAGATCTGCTCTCATTCATCAAAAGCCTATTGGAATATTATTGGATATCTTATTTTCAAAAGGCCATCTGAGTTAAACATGTGTGCAGAATAATTATAATTAAATATTCAAATGGTTTTAAAATCTTTTTTAAATATGCGTGCAGTTTGGCCAGATTGCACACATCTCATCTACAGTAATTGTATTTTTTTAACATATGGTCCTGTGTAACTGTGCTGTACACTGATCACAGCAAGGGGTTGACACGTCTATTTGTTAATCTCAGTAACTATCTGAGCCACCTGCTCACCTCCAGTAGCTCAGGTGTAAATATTTAATGAGGCAGCAGATGCTGCAAAGTGCAGGCTAGGTATAAATGTTTTACAGACGGCTTCCGAATATCATAGATAGGTTATAGCACAGAAGGAAGCCACTCAGATCATCGAGTTCGTGCCAGCTCTCTCCCACTCCCCCCACCCCTCAGCTCTCATCTCTATTGCCCTCATAGAGTCGCAGAGTGATACAGCGTGGAAACAAGCCCTTCGGCCCAACTTGCCCACCCCGGCCAACCTGTCCCTACTACACTAGCCCCACCTGCCAGCATTTGGTCCACATCTCTCCAAACCTGTCCTATCTATGTACCTGTTTAATGGACTTGTCCCACTTAGGCGACTTTTCACCGGACTGCCGCGACTGTCAAGTTGCCAGCAGTTGCCTGATAAACCGCCAACTGGATCGGCGACTGTCAGAGTGGAACACAAACACACACATCGCTTCCTTCACCAGCCCATTATGCAGGCAGGGGACAGGGCAAGCGGGGGAGCGCTGTCTAAAAAATTCACGCACTGCAAAGCCAAGGTGATGCAGACACACACCACGATGAACAGGAAGGTTGGTGCTGGAATTAAGATGGCTAAAGCACAGTGTACGGTAAGTCCTTTAAAAGAGGCGGGAGAGAGGTGGGAGAAGGGGGAGAAGGGGGGAGAAAACCTTTAAGAAGCCAGAGATACATGGCTGTGATTTAACATTGCCGGTCGGTTATCCTTGGTTCTGAAAACTACTGCTTACCTTTTTTGTCCCAATGAGCCAATGAAATTCACCGGTCAACATGCGCTACAACCTGAGAGAACCTTTGATATCCTGGCAACCCACTAGGACCTCCTGGTGACCCACCTGCGGCACGAGAATTCTTGCTACTCTCCATGGCGGCTTCATTCTAGTCGCCGCTAATTTTTCAAAATGTTGAAAAATTCACGGCGACCATAATGAGGTCGCGACTAGTTCCCAGAATGCGGGAACTCCTCGTGACCATGAAGGCGACTCCCCGGCAACCACCCGCGAACATGTAGCGACTGCATAGTCTCTTGCAGTCGCCTGAAAAATCGCCTAAGTGGGACATGCCCATATCTGTTTCCTCAACGTTGGGATAGTCCCTGCCTCAACTACCTCCTCTGGCAACTTGTTCCATCCACTCACCACCCTTTGTGTGAAAAGGCTACCCCTCAGGTCCCTATTAAATATTTTCCCCTTCACCTTAAACCTATGTCCTCTGGCCTATATTTACCAAATTCCCTCCTGAAGATTGCAGTGGAGCCTGTGTCCACCACATCTGCAGGCAATGCATTCCAGATTCCTACCACGTTCAGCACAAGAAAGATTTCCTTCATGTCGTTCTTAATCTTATTCCGCCTTATTTTATACTTGTGACCTCTAGTCCCTGATCCTTCATCCAGGCCCCTCATCACATTATACACTTCTATCAGATCTCACCTTCGTCTTTTCTTTTCTAAAGGTCCCAGAGTCTCTAATTAATCTTGGTAGCTGCATTCCATCATTCCAAGAACCTTTCTCATAAATCTCCACTGGACACTGTCTAATGCTGCCATGTCCTCCCTGTAATAACGCAGCCAGAATTGAACACAACTCTGCTTGAGACCAGATCAGTTTTTACTAAATGTTCAGCATGATTTCCCCCCTAATGATAAAGTCCAACATAATGTATGCGTCATTAATTGATTTATCAACTTGCCCTGCCACTCTCAATAATTTGTGCACTCATGCCCCAGGTTTCTCTGCTCCTGCACGCTATTGGGAATAGTGTCCTTTGTCCCGTTATTGCTTCTTCTTATTCTTCTTGCCAAAATTCTTCATCTCACCGTTCTTGACATTAAACTGTATCTGCCTTGCATCAGCCTATTTTACGAGCCTGCTTCTATACACTTACAATTTATCACAATCATTACGTCATAAGTGATAGGAGCAAAATTAGGCCATTAGGCCCATCAAGTATACTCTCCCATTCAATCATGGCTGATCTACCTCTCCCTCCTAACTCCATTCTCCTGCCTTCTCCCCATAACCCTTGACACCCGCACCTATTAGGAATCTACAGTATCTATCTCTGCCTTAAAAATATCCATTGACCTGGCTTCCACAGTCTTCTGTACCAAAGAATTCCACAGATTCACCACCGTCAGTCCAAATAAATTCTTCCTCATCTCCTTCCTAAAGGAACATCCTTTAATTCTGAGGCTATGACCTCTAGTCCTAGACTCTCCCACAAGTGGAAACATCCTCTCCACATCCACTCTATCCAAGCCTATTCACTATTCTAACACATTCTTCTCCAGTTCACAGTTTTGTGCTGTTTGCAAAGTTAGAGATTATACCCTGGTCTAAGCCATTAATACATCCTAACTAAAGCTTTAGCAGAGGTCCTGGATGACTATTCACCTTCCTCCACTCTGAGAAACAACCATTCACACAACTTTGTAATTATACCATCAATTTCCCTTTTAGCTCATGTGTTTCAACTTTACCTATGATCAGGTGAGACTTTACTAGTCGCCTGGAAGTTCACACACACATCACTTCAACAGCATTGCCTTCATTATCTCTACCCACAACCTCGTCAAAAGATTCTATCGCATTGGTTAAAGATGAACACAAAAAGCTGAAGGGACAGGTGAAGGAATGGGTGACGTTTCGGGTCGAGACCTTTCCCGTTAACAAATCCGTGCTGGTTTGCCTTAATTAATCCATTCATCTTCAGTTGACTATCAACGTTGTCTTGGATCAATGTGGCTCAAAGCTTTTCCACACTGAGATTAAACTGGCTGCTAGTGGATGCTGGGCTTATCCTTAACCCCTTTGTTGAACAAGGGAGTAACGGTTCATTCCAAGAGCTCTCCCGAGTTTGCCCTGATTCGAACTCAGAGATTTACGGTAATGGCCACTCGTCGGTACTCGGGCTCTCGTGGACATTTTTCATCATGTTGAAAAATCTTCACAAGTCTTCCCGTGCTTACCTGCCATTAGCAAGTCTTCCCGAGTACCTGCCGTTAGCGCTAAGAGACGTCCCCGAGCTCCAACGTACCACGAGTTTGATTTTTTTTAAAAACTCAGGAGAGCTCTTGGAGTGAACTCGCACCGTGGGGCAGGGATATTACCATTCTCCAGACCACTGGTGCCATCCCCCATATCTAAAGGGCATTGAATCTACCTCATTGGTGACTCTCAGACTATCTTTGATCAGACTTACTGGCTTTATCTTGTACTTAACGTAATTCCCTTACCATGTATCTGTACACTGGGAATGGCTCGATTGTGATCATGTATTGTCTTTCCGCTGGCTGTTTAGCACGCCTCAAAATCTTTTCAGTGTACCTCGGTGCTCGTGACAATAAACTGAACTGAACTGAAAGACTGCTATAGCCGATGAAGCATTTCATTGCCTTCACCAACGTACTGCTAGGTTCCTTGCATTGTTGATCAGCACACATCCAAGCAAATGCAGAAAATTCCATTACAATTCTTTGGGTCTGGACAATTTGAGGTAATCAGGGTGTGTACATTTTATTGCACATCATGCAGCTCCCGATATGCACTTCCAACAGGAGTAGAGCAGCACAGTGGTGCAGCGGTAGAGCTGCTGCCTCACAGCGCCAGAAACCTGGGTTCGATCCTGACCTCGTGTCCTGTCTGTGCAGAGTTTTTTACATTCTCCATGGAATGGCATGGTTTTTCTCCAATTTCTCAGGATTTTTCCCACATTCAAAAGAAGTGCAGGGTTGTTGGTTAATTAGCTTCTGTAAATTGGTCCTGGTGTGTCGGATAGAACTAGTGTACGGGTGATCGATGGCAGGTGTGGACTCGGTGGGCAAAAGGACCTGTTTCCGCGCTATATCTCTAAACTAAACTAAAGTGGTTATCTGTCAAGTCCAAGCAGATTTAATTTCTTATCACTGGGTTGCAGATGACAGGGCATTCAGTGCTGGAATGCTGGTGAATGTCATGTAGATGCAGTTTGGAGCTCCTTGGTTGGAAGAGATTGAACATCCTGGCAATTGTGTTGAAAAATTGCAGCTTGCCATTTACGATTGCCAGCCTAATGATTACCTAGCGGATATAGAGTTGGAGAATAAGCATGGAAACATGCCCTTCAACCCAGAGTTTGCACCAACCATCACCAATCCCACACATGTCCCATTTTATTCTCACCAGATTCTACCTGCACATTAGGAGCAACTTGCAGCAGTCAGTGAGCTGACCAACCTACACGTTTGTCAGATGTGGGAGGAAGCCCAGGTAATCAAGCGTAGGACATGCAAACTCCACACAAACAGCATCCGTGGTTAGGATCAAACTGCGGCCAGCTGGGGCTGAGGAGCAACAGCAGTGCTCCCAGCTGCACCACCGAACCACCCCGGATGCAAACATGAACTGCTTCATTGTCTGAACTTTGGTTTCGATATGATACGACATGAAAACAATACAATACCATACAATACTATGTGATAGAACCTCATTTATCCCAGGAAGGAAATAGGTCTGTCAACAGTCATAACACAATTCATTAAGGAGCTTCAACAAAGTGAGAATGAATATTTGTTGAGAACAAGACTAGGGAAGGCCTCTCCTCCTTCTCTAGTCCCTTCTCCTTCTCCTCTACTTCCTTTGTCTCTTTCCGCTCCCACCTTTTTGGTGGTCAGCCCAGTCCCGGGGTAGTTTTCACATTCATTGCTGTAAGGCACAATGCAGTAAAGGGCCTGCCCCACTTGGGCATCATTTGCGCTTCATTTACGCGACATCATTCATGACGCATGGCATGCATTACGCGCGCATGGTGCGTGGTGACATGGGCAGTGACTCACGGTCGTGCGCAGCACCTCAGGATTTGGGGATTCACGAAATCTGCGTGTGTCACTAGCGTGACGCATAAATGCCGCCCGAGTGGGACAGTGAGAGAGCAGTGAGAGAGCTTCAGCCAATATTCTGGAGAACACTTTCACTAGCCTCTGGGCATCCAAATCCTACTCTTCCTGTCCAGGTCGTTGTCTTGGCTTCCGATGTGGCACCTGCAAGGCTCAGACTGCAAGAGCTCTCCAGCTTAGTGATTAGAGTGCTGATTATATTCAGATGCCAAACGCCACTGTTTGATGCTGCATGGTGGCATAAACACAGCAGGCGCAACTGAGGAAGAATATTTTCAATGTGTGGTCCTATGAGATTTATATACAACCTGAAATCCCTTGCAGTTTCAGGATAACTAACACTCTGTGACAGAGATACAATCGATCACCCTGCCCACTTTGGTGGAAAAACACTCTGCGCAGAATAATGGAGATGAATTTCCCAGAGACACAAGAAACTGCAAAGTGTTATTAAATACAAAATACAAAGTGCCAGAGGAACTCAGCAGGTCAGGCAGTAACTATGGAGGGAATGGACAGTCGATGTTTCGGGTCAGGACCCTTCTTCAGACCAATTCTGTGAACAACTCCATATCTGTCACCTCTCTCAAACAACTAGTACACTACAAATTTCAATGTGCTCATACTCTCAGTGAAACTCGCAATTTCACCCAGAGAGTTGTGATTCTGTGGAATTCTCTGCCACAGAAGGCAGTGGAGGCCAATTCACTAGATATTTTCAAGCGAGAGTTGGATTTAGCTCTTCGAGCTAAAGGAATCAAGGGATATGGGGAAAAAACAGGAATGGTACTGATTCTGGATGATCAGCCATGATTATATTGAATGGCGGTGCTGGCCTGAAGGGCAGAATGGCCTATTCCTGCACCTATTTTCAAAGTCCCACATGCCTCAGTAACAATCCCAATGATCCAGGGACCTAGAGACTACCCCTTGCACCATCTCGTCAGACCTATGCTAGTGTATCTATACCAGCTCATGGCACTACAGCAATCCAGTGGTTACAACCTTAGAGGTTCTGCTCTTTAAAAGGTGACGTAGCTTCCTAAACTTTTATTGCACGTTCTCACCCTGCCCCTCCCTACGTCATTGGTGCTAACATGCATGACGACTGCTACCGTTATGAGGATGTTGCCAGGACTAGTAGTTGAGTAGGCTGGGTCTCTATTCCATGGAGCACAGGAGGATCAGGGGGACCTTGTAGAGGTATACAATATCACAAGAAGAATAGATCGGGTAGATGCATAGAGTCTCTTGCCCAGAGTCGGGGAATCGAGGACATAGGTTCAAGGTGAAGGGGGAAAGATTTAATAGGAATATGAGGGGCAACTTTTTCACACAATGGGTGGTGGGTGTATGGAACAAGTTGGCAGAGGAGGAAGCTGAGGTTGGGACTATCCCATCATTTAAGAAACAGTTAGACAGGTACATGGATAGGGCGGGTTTGGAAGGATATGGACCAAGCCCCCAAACAAGTGGGACTAGTGTAGATCGGACATTGTTGGCCAGTGTGGGCAAGTTGGGCCGAAGGGCCTGTTTCCACAATGTATCACTCCATGACTCCATAATTCTATGCCAGCTATTTCCCCTTCAAAATGCTCTACATCCACTCTGAGACATCCCTGATGCAAACATTAAGGAGGCAGCACATTACCCTGTAGCAAAAACACAAAATGCTGGAGGGATTCAGTGGGGCAGCATCTGGAGAGGGAATGGAAAGGCAACGTTTGGGGTTGGGACTCTTCTTGAGTTTGAAGCATTGCCTGGCCAATCGCTCCACAGATGCTGCCTGGCCTGCTGAGTTCCTCCAACACTTTGTCTTTTGCACACAGTTTCAGCATCTGCAGTTTCTTGTGCCTCCATTATACTGCTCCACTGGGCAATCTCCTCAAAGTATGATACCTTTGAAGAAGCTCTCCTCCTCACTACATCTGGACTCTGTAAGACACCGTCTCATTGCTCCCCTACGGATGTCTAAAGAAACACTCCCTGACCATTCACTCCCCAGATGCTGCCTGACCCATTGAGTTTAATTATTTACTGTAGTTTAGTTTGGAGATACAGCGCGGAAACAGGCCTTTCGGACCACCGGGTCTTCGTTGACCAGTGGTTCCCCGCACACTAACACTGCCCTACACACACTAGGGACAATTTGACATTTACACCAAACCAACAAACCTACAAACCCGTACGTCTTGGCAGTGTGGGAGGAAACCGAAGATCTCGGAAAAAACTCATGCAGGTTACGGGGAGAACGTACAAACTCCTTACAGACAGCACACAGGCTCAGGATCGAACCCGGATCATTGATGCCTGTAAGGCAGTAGCTCTACCGCTGCGCCACCATGCCGCACCTTTTGGTTAGATAATGTACCATATACAGTATGATGTGTTGCACTATCTGAGCGGATTTACAGATCCTACTTAGCTTGACCTTCCTGTGCATGACTGTGAGGGAGGAGTTGTGGTGCGGCACTGTCAAAGATGCTGGTTGTGAAGTAGACTCAGCAGGGCAGGCAGCATCTCTGGAGAGAAGGAATGGGTCCCACTGAGTTACTCCAGCATACTGTGTCTATCGAAGATTAGAGAGAGAGCATGTTTCTCACAGAAACTGATTTCCAATTGCAATCCAACAACATTGCACTGGCAAGTCTCAACCAAACTTAACTATATTATAGAAAGATTGGGACAAAATGCTGGAGTAACTCAACAGCTCAGGCAGCATCTCTGGATAGAAGGAATGGGTGACGTTTCGGAATGAGACCATTCTTCAGGAAGGGTCTGAAGAAGGGTCTTGACCCCGAAACGTCACCCATTCCTACTCTCCAGAGATGCTGCCTGTTCCACTGAGTTACTCCAGCATTTTGTGTGTATCTTGGGTGTAAACCAGCATCTGCAGTTCCATCCGACACTTCCTATATTATGTTGTCAGCAGTTTGTGATTGCTAGAACAAGCCTGTGCTCTGCTCTCATCCAATTTGGTGCAATATTAACGGGTGAGTGCACATTCTTGCCGCAAAAATATTTAAGCTTGTGCATGGTTAATTAAGCATGAAATTCTAATTAAGGTTCCAGTTGTAGGGATATCTTGCAAACAAGCAGAATTTATGAAAATGTTCTGTTGTGCAATAACCAATATAGACACGGTCACCGTGACTACATCTCAGGTCTGACTTCAGCAAAATTAACAAAATTATATTCTTGCGGCTTCAGTTTAGCGATAATATCCCCTCTGCAGCTGCAGTCACAACTGAGTAATTCAGCTGGAAGAAGGCAAAGGGCCTTGGGCCGAAACGTCACCCATTCCTTCTCCCCAGAGATGCTGCCTGTCCTGCTGAATTACTCCAGCTCTTTGTGTCTACCTCCGATTTAAACAAGCATCTGCAGTTCTTTCCTACACATTTTATAGCCTCTCTCTTTTACCCCAGCCCCACTGCCCCCCTCCCCCCTGAACTCCATTCACTGCGCCCCCCACTCCAAGAGCTCTTGGCCTATACTCCAGCCTCACCAATCCCTCACAGCTCCCCACTCCACTCCACTCCTCTCTCACGGGCCTCTCAACTTCATAAATCCTTCGCTGCCTCCTTGTGCCGTCGGACTCTCTCACTCCCCTTCAATCCCCTTTACTCTCCTTCATTGACCTCACATTCTCCCATCTCTCCCTGCTCCCCATCATCGCAACCCCCTCACTCCCATTAACCTACAAACCTGTACGTCTTTTGAGAGTGGGAGGAAACCAAAGAGGTTAGGGCGGTCATGGTGGCGCATGGGTAAAGTTGCTGCCTTACAGCAAATGCAGCGGCGGAGACCCGGGTTCGATCCTGACGAAGGGTGCCTGTCTGTAGGGAGTTTGTACGTTCTCTCCATGATCTGCGTGGGTTTTCTCTGAGATCTTCGGTTTCCTCCAGCACTCCAAAGACGTACAGGTTTGTAGGTTAATTGGCTTGGTAAATGTAAAGATTGTCCCGAGTGGATATAGGATAGTGTTAATGTGCGGAGATCGCTGGTCGGCGCGGACCCGCTGAGCCGAAAGGGCCTGTTTCCACGCTGCATCTCTAAACTAAACTAAGCCAAACTAAACTAAATCTGAGAGAAAACCCACGCGGTCACGGGGAGAACGTACAAACGTTTCACTGATGTTGGACGGTGGCAGAGTTGTGTGTACCAGTGGTAGCCGTGTTGCTGTTGTGCCTGTGTGTAGAGACAACGGCAGGTCCACCCTCACTTCCCGCTCACTGACTCCTCACAGTGTCCTGTTTCCTGCACTCTCCATCACTCCCTGTTCCCACCACACTGATGTCTCAGTGCATCCACTCTATCCTTCATTCCCCTCACACACAATATTCCCCTTCACGTCCCCTCACTTCTGCTTCCTGCCCTTTCCTTCACTTTCAGATGTCCACTTGACCCTTCACGTTGCCCACTCATGCCCCTTCAACTCCTCACTCCCTCCTCAAGACCCCACATCCCCTCGTTGATATCTCAATACCCTCATTCCACCCCTTGGCCACAACCTTGCCCTCTCGCTCCCCGCCCACTCTCCCCTCACTCCCCATTTAGTCCTCTTGCTCTCCCCCTTCACTGACCCCTCACTCCGACATCACCCCACCTCACCCAAACCTGCCCCT
Source organism: Leucoraja erinaceus (assembly GCF_028641065.1). Lineage (NCBI taxonomy): Eukaryota > Metazoa > Chordata > Chondrichthyes > Rajiformes > Rajidae > Leucoraja > Leucoraja erinaceus. Next base: position 5,229,309 of record NC_073397.1, on the reverse strand, counting down.
TACTCCCAATTTATTCCAGGCTCACCACTTTTCAAATGCTTATTCCTTCCTTTCCAGATCTTGGTGCCACGAGCGTTGGACAGTGACAGAGTTTAGTTTAGTTTAGTTTAGTTTAGAGATACAGCGCAGAAACAGGCGCTTCAGCCCACCGGGCCTGCGTCGACCAGCGATCCCCGCACATTAACACGCTCCTACACCCATTAATTTTTTGTCCCACGGATGGACAATTTTTTCATTTACCAAGCCAATTAATGCACAAACCTGCACGTCTTTGGAGTGTGGGGGAAACCGAAGATCTCAGAGAAAACCCACGCAGGTCACGGGGAGAACATACAAACTCCCTACAGACAGCACCCGTAGTCGGGATCGAACCCGGGTCTCCGGAACTGCATTCGCTGTAAGGCAGCGACTCTACCCTTGCACCACCGGGACCGCCCTCTGTGTCTACTACAGTGGTAGCCATTTCATTGCTGTGGCCTGTGGGTTGACACAGTGGCAACCAGCTTCTGCAGAGTAGAGTGGGCCCAGTGAGGTCACTAGTTTTTGATCATTGAATGCCCCATCCCACAGCCAGGCCCATACGATCCCAGGCAAAGGGAGGGAGGGGCCTGTGGATCCGAGTCTGGTGGTCCTGAGACTCAGAGCACTCTGTTGACCAGGTCCAGCATCAGCCACTGGCAGGACTGACAGTAGGATGGGTTGGCCTACCTTGGATCCTTCACCATTGTGTGTCTCTTGACAACATCATTGGTTGCTCCTATCAAGAAGCTGGTTCTATCCAGGGGATTTCAGTCGACAAGTCTACGGAAGCGACAAGTCTACGGAAGGGTCAGAAAGTAACGAGGGGATGGTGAGTACAGGAAACACAGATACCATCCTGGACCGGATGTGATCTACAGGTTGTACAGATTTAGGGGTGCAAGGAGGGCAGTAGTAGTGGTATTGACACAGTTATCAGAAGGGGCAGCATTGCAGGTGATTTTACAGCTCTAACCAAATAGATGCACAGGAGGGAAGTGCGGTCAAGCAAATGTAAGCAGTTAATCTAGATGAGTATACCTCTGCCGTCACAGACTTCATCAGTAAGTGGGTAGAGAAATAAATACCAATGAAGATGGCGTGTCTATATCTCTCGTTTTCCAAGCCCCTGACTTTCAATAGACAATAGACAATAGGTGCTGGAGTAGGCCAATCGGCCCTTCGAGCCATCATCCCGCTGAGGGAAGGAAAGAGATGGAAGAGCAAGAACAAACAGTTTAGTTTAGAGATACAGCACGAGACAGGCCCTTCGGCCCACCGAGTCTGCCCCAATCAGCGATAGCCCGCACACTTGTTCCATCCTCCACAATTGCCCAACACAGGGACAATTTACAGAAGCCAATTAACTTACAAACCTGCACGTCTTTGGAATGTGGGAGGAAACCGGAGCACCCGGAGAAAACCCACATAGTCATAGTGGGAACATACCAACTCTGCACAGACAGCACCCATGGTTAGGATCGAACCCAGGTCTCTGGCGCTGTAAGGAAACAATTCTACCGCTGCGCCACTGTGCTCCTGGATCGACCACAAGTTTTCTTCAATTGCTGTTTTGTCACTGTACATACGTTTGTTATCACTTATCAAGAAATAATTTCTGCTCCCATCATTTCAAAGTTTTTTAATACCTCTTCACTCCCTGATGAATGGTACCGTGTTAAATGCTGGACCCGGCCTGTCCAGTATTTCCTACAGGGGACAACCGACTCTTTCCAGGTTTCAGTCCAATATATCTCAGAGTAACTCAGTGGGTCAGGCAGCATCTCTGGAGAAAAGGATTAGGTGAAGTTTCAGGCTGAGACCCATTGTCAGACTGAGAGGGATTACAGTCTGTTGAAGGGTCTCGGCTCAAAAGTCACCTATTCCTTTTCTCCAGAGATGCTACCTGCCCTGCTGAGTGACTTCAGCTTTTTGTATCTATCTTCGGTTTAAACCAGCATCTCTGGTTTATAACGCAATCACAAAGAAAGCTCATCAGTGTGTCTACTTCTTTAGAGGTTTGTGACGATTTAGTATACTGACGAATATGCCTGCAGTTCCTTGCTACACATTTCATACTGATGGTTTCAGGATAGTGGTTGGACAGACTGATATTCAGTTGAGAGCTAGACCCTTCTTAGGCCTCCTCGGTCATGGCTGATCATGGGTGTCTCCAGGGTGCTATTCCCTACATGGAGGACGCCTGTGTGTGACTTTGTTTAACGTGAGGAGACTGGTGCACAGACAGCCACCCCACGGTCCTTGACAGATCTGGGTCAGGATCCAGTGGCATGGAGTCCAAGACGACTGGGGACCCTATTCTGCTGCAGCTTTCCCAGCCATTGTGACACTCCACTAAAGTCAGCCATCATCCTCCAACTGCTCCACCGTTGAGGTCTTGGTTGGATTGCTCTTTGTCAGAGACCTCCCCCTCGACCTTACCGCCATGGGTGGCCCTACCCGGAGCATAGCTCCAGACGGCATCGCACTCAGGATCTCAGGTCCACACAAGCTTCTCCACCACGACAAGGTGACAATCCACGGAGAAGGAGAGCTGGATATCAGCTCTTATCACAATTATACTACAGATTCATTACACTGTTTAATATACAAATGTACAGAGAGTGTGCACAGTCCATGGTCAGTTAAAACTATCCCACAATTGACACAAATTGACATTGTTGTGGCAGAAGCGCCGGAGACAATAGACAATAGACAATAGGTGCAGGAGTAGGCCATTCGGCCCTTCCAGCCAGCACCGCCATTCAATGTAATCATGGCTGATCATCCCCAATCAGTACCCCGTTCCTGCCTTCTCCCCATATCCCCTGACTCCGCTATTTTTATTTTTTTATGCAGCATTTTTTTATGTTAGTATGCAGGTGCAGCAAGCAATCAGGAAGGCCAATGGAGTTTTGGCCTTTATTGCTAGGGGGATTGAGTATAAAAACACGGAGGTCTTGCTGCAGCTGTACACAGTATTAGTGAGACCACATTTGGAATACTGTGTACAGTTCTGGGGTCCATACTTAAGAAAGGATGTACTAGCCCTGGAGGCAGTGCAGCGAAGGTTTACAAGATTAATTCCTGCAATGAGGGGATTGACATATGAGGAAAGGTTAAGTAGGCTGGAACTCTACTCTTTGGAGTTTAGAAGAATGAGAGGCGTTCTCATTGAAACATATAAGATCATGAGGGGCCTTGATCGGGTGGATGCACCGAGGATGTTCCCAATGATCGGGGAAACTAGAACTAGGGGACATAGTTGCAGAATAAGGGGGGGCTCTTTTAAAACTGAGATGAGGAAGAACTTCTTCACCCAGAGGGTGGTTAATTTATGGAATTCACTGCCCCAGGGAGCAGTGGAAGCAGAAACTTTAAATATATTTAAGACTAAAATAGATGGTTTTTTAGCTGCCAAGGGGATAAGGGGCTACGGGGAGAGGGCAGGGATATGGACCTAGGTATGGTTAGTATAGTAAGACCTGAGTGATCTCCTGGACAAGTGTCGATCGCCTAGATTGGGGTCGGAGAGGAATTTCCCGGATTTTTTTCCCGAATTGGACCTGGGTTTTTATCCGTTTTTTTGCCTCCCCCAGGAGATCACGAGGTTCTTGGGGTGGAGAGGGGTGATAGTGGTATAAGGGGGAGGGTAGTGTCTTGTGTTCTGTGTCTTGTGTCTACTGTTTGTGGGTAAGTGTGTCTGTTTAGTGTTCAGCCATGAGCGAATGGCGGTGCGGGCTCGATGGACCTGGTGGTCTGCTCTCGCACCTACTTTCTATGTTTCTATGTTTCTATGTTTTAAGAGCCCTGTCTAGCTCTCTCTTGAAAGCATCCAGAGAACCTGCCTCCACCGCCCTCTGAGGCAGAGAATTCCACAGACTCCCCCAACATCGGGAACATGTTTCCTGCCTGTAGCGTGTCCAAGCCCTTAACAATCTTATATGTTTCAATGAGAACCCCTCTCATTCTTCTAAACACCAGAGTTTGCACGTTTACCCCGTGACCACATGAGTTTTCTCTGAGGTCTTCAGTTTCTACCCACTCCAAAAAAGACATACAGGTTTGTAGGTTATTTGGCTTGGTATAAATGTAAATTGTCCCTAGTGTGTTTAGGATAGTGTTAATGTGCGGGTCAGTGCGGACTCGGTGGGCAGAAGGGCCTGTTTCCGCACTGTACCTCTAAACTAAACTAAACTAAACTTAATAAGTGTCACTGATTGCATCTGTTTACTGGAATTGACTGGAATGGTGAATTATAATAAATCGTCATTCTTGGTATATCTCTACTAGCACAGAAACATCTAAAAGGAATGCCCAGTAACTCTACGCATCCCTGTGTCTATCTCCCAGGATACCGCCAGTGGAGTGAGCTCAGTAATGAACTGGAAGTGCAGAAACAAGCAATATATCTTTGTTTAGGAAAGAACTACAGATGCTGGTTTAAACCAAAGATAGACACAAAAAGCTGGGGTTCCTCAGCGGGTCAGACAGCATCTCTGGACAAAAGGAATAGGTGATGTTTCGTGTCGAGACCTTTCTCAGATTGAATATATCTTTGTTTACATCCCACAGCAAAAAAAATACAATAGTGATGCTTTTACAATTTCTATGCTTCCTCTAACAAAGTGATCTCAAGCTGTTTGAGGGAGGAATATGAACAAATGGGATAATGTCATAACAAATTTCACCTCTATCCTTTCAAGCTGCTGCCCCATTTCCAACAATCCTCAACCCATGCAATGTGCTTCTTCTCTAGAGATTTTCCTTTGAATTTTTCCACCACACATCTCTTGTTCGAGTCACAAATCACACCCCATGGGACCACGGTAACCTGTTGCCTCTCATCCTCACCAACCTGTGTGCAGCTTTCCATGTGCTTGTGTTGGAAGGAACTGCAGGTGCTGGTCTAAATCGAAGACAGACACAAAAAGCTGGAGTAACTCAGCGGGTCAGACATCATCATCTCTCGAGACCCTTCTTCAGACTGAAAGACTGAGGGGATCTCATTGAAGCTCGAAGGGCCGAATGGCCTACTCCTGCGCCTAATTTCTATGTTTCTATGTTTCTAAACATATAAGATTGTTAAGGGTTTGGACACGCTAGAGGCAAGAAACATGCTCCCGATATTGGGGGAGTCCCGAACCAGGGGCCACAGTTTAAGAATAAGGGTTTAAAACGGAGACGAGGAAACACTTTATCTCACAGAGAGTTGTGAAGTTAAGGGTTAGACTTAAAGGGAGTTGCAATGGTAGAGTTGCTGCCTTACAATGCTTACAGCACCAGAGACCCGGGTTCAATCCCGACTACGGGCGCCATCTGTACGGATTTTGTACATTCGCCCCGTGACCTGCGTGGGTTTCCCCCGAGAACTTCAGTTTCCTCCCACACTCCAAAAACGTACAGGTTTGTAGATTAATTAGCTTGGTACAAATGTTTAAAAAAATTGTCCTTCGTGTGTGTAAGATAGTGTTAATGTGCAAGGATCATTGGTCGGTGCGGACTCAGTGGGCCGAAGGGCCTGTTTCCGTGCTATGTCTCATAGCTAAACTAAAGTAAAAAATGGTATAATTTGAAACTTTTACTGCTTTGGCACAGTTGCGTGATGGAATGACCTGCCCAGAAAAAGCAGATCAAAACCACCCAGCCCCATTACCATCAAGCATCAGTGACACTGTGAACAAATTGCTGGACCAGTCGCAGTTCATTAATACTGGGACATAAGAATTTAAATGGAAAATTTAAATAAATCCAAAATAAATAGTATCAGTAACCATGATCATGAAATAAAAAGGAAAATAATATCCTCAAAGGTAACAAATTTACCATCTTCCCCTGGAGCTTATGAGATTTCATATTCTTCAATGTGGTTGACTGTTCATTGCCACTGTAGATGTCACAGCATCTGATTAGTTTGGGGGCAGTGTAGGGAAGGTGTGCTTCACAGTTTTTGTGCCTTTTTTCCTGACCTCTTTCTTTTCCATTAATATTTTATTCATCCAAGGGATATGGTTTTGGTAGGCTGAGTCAGCATTTAATTGCCCATGCTTTGTTGCCCTTGAGAAGGTGATGGTGAGCAGTCTTCTTGCACCACTGCAGTCCCTGAAGTGTGGTTATACTCTGTCTATTCACATCTCCTACAGATAGTTCAGCTGCAAGCAGCAAACCTTCACCCATCTTTCAACAGACACCACGCGTTATTAATCCCTCGACGTATGATGGAAAAATGTATCAACTGGGCTTATATTCACTGGAATTTAGAAGGATGAGAGGGTATCTAATAGAAACATATAACATTCTTAAAGGGTTAGGCAGGCTAGATGCAGGAAACATGTTCCCGGTGTTGAGGCAGTCTAGAACCAGGGGTCACAGTTTAAGAATAAGGGATAGGCTATTTAGGACTGCGATAAGTTAAGGGGTTGGACAGGCTAGATGCAGGAAGATTGTTCCCGATGTTGGGGAAGTCCAGAACAAGGGGTCACAGTTTAAGGATAAGGGGGAAATCTTTTAGGACTGAGATGAGAAAAACATTTTTTACACAGAGAGTGGTGAATCTCTGGAATTCACTGCCACAGAATGTAGTTGAGGCCAGTTCATTGGCTATATTTAAGAGGGAGTTAGATGTGGCCCTTGTGGCTAAAGGGATCAGGAGGTATGGAGAGAAAGCAGGTACAGGATACTGATTTGGATGATCAGCCATGATCATATTGAATGGCGATGCAGGCTCGAAGGGCCGAATGGCTTACTCCTGCACCTATTTTCGATGTTTCTATGTTTCTATGAGGAAAAACATTTTCACCCAGAGAGTTGTGAATCTGTGGAAGTTTCTGCAACAGATGGCAGTGGAGGCAAATTCACTGGATGTTTTCAAGAGAGTTAGATATAGCTCTTAGGGCTATGAGAATCATGGGATATGGGGGGGAAGTAGGAACGGGGTACTGATTTTACTTCGGAGTCACGTGAGTGACTACGTGAAGAAGGGCCGTCCGTCTGCGTGCGCGTCATTACGTCTGAACGCAACGCGCACGAAGGACTGGCAGAGGCACTGCGTCCTCCCAGCCGTCGGGATGGGCAGGTAAGGGAAGTTGAACTACTTACCTGCGTTCTTTCGGGCTTGAAGCATTTTGTAGTTTCAGAGCCCAGATGTCGAGGAGACGGTCCGCGGGGAAGTTGGCTGCCGAAGACCGCACCATTCCCAGTAGCGGGTCTTGTTCCCGACATTACCGCCGGTAGAACGGCAGGAGATGACTTGGTGCAGGAGGAGGAGCTCCGTGGTGGTCCTGCGGGACTTAAAAACCACCCGCAAGTCTGACAAACCCGTTGACTCAGAAGAGTCCGGGGAAGAGGGACACCCTCCCTCAACGGACAGCGTCTGAGGACGATTCTCCCACATGGAGCAACTTATGGAGAAGTTGCTCCAACAATGATCTGCTCCGAAGGAGGGAGCAGTATCAACACGGGTCTCCACAGCAGGCCGTGCCAGCAGCCTCACACATGGGGCAGCCCAATGTCTTCCCCATTGGAGGGGGAAGTACATATGGGAGAAACCACTCTGAATCAGAGTACAAAAGCACAGGGGGGGAAAACCTTCCCTGGGACAAGCAGAAGTATGTAAGTAAGTAAGTTTACTTATATAGCACTGTTTAAGTCGCATTGACACCAAAGTGCTTTACATCAAATTAATAATAAGCTTCCATACAAACAAAAGAAAAGAAGTACTTCTGCAATCATCCAGGTTCCACTGGGTGCTTCCCTGGATGGAGATCTAGTTAATAATATCAATTACCTAGCATCCCATCAACTTTAAGACCTGGCCATGAAAGGAACCAGGAACAGGTACCCCCCCCACCAGCTACTGTGCTTCCCTGAAGTAAAATTCCAGGAGGTATTAAACCTACTGGGGTCTGGGATCACATCATTTGCAGGAGGAGTGGAAGGAGGACTCCTCACTGACAGAGAACAGGACACAATAGCACTATTGTGTAATGCCCACTTTGAGAGAAATTGTATTCGGAAGAATGCAATCAAACCATCAATTAACTTGAAGTTCACTGTCTTGTGTAAAGCCAGCAATGTCCAGCCCATACCTGTTCTGGGAAGACCTGCCGAGACAGGTACGGGATCTGGACGACGAGGCAAAAACAATCCGCCTCAATAACCAGACGTCAAGTTACCCAAAAGGGTCCATCGCCAAGGATGCATCCTTACAGCTCTCGGCGTTTCACACCTAGAGGGCCAGGCACTGGAGGAAGACCCACACCAGAGTCAAGGCCTTCTTAGGGGCAGGGCCCAGCCGGCCCACAGCCAGCCCCATAACGAAAACCAGCCAGTAACGTCAGAGATAAGCCAAACCAGTTCCTTAGGGAAGACCCCAGACAAACCTCACATACTGGTGGGAGGAAGGTTAAAATATATTTTGAAAGAATGGTGTGGGGTCACAATGGTTCCGTTTGTACTGCACAGTATAGAAGGGTTCAAAAGGGTTCATTGAGAGGTCACATACAGAACCTCACCAATTTATATCCAATATATTTCTCAAAAGGGAGAAAAGATGGAGGGTCCGCATCATTCTGGACCTTACGGAACTCAAAAAACATATGTGCAATATAAACATTTCAAAATGGACAATATTGGAACAGCAACTCAGTTGGTTTCCAAAAATGGTCACATGGCATGCATTGACCTCAAAGATGCATACTATTCGGTGTCTATTCACTAAGAGCAGGAGATATTTGAAGTTTAACTGGATGGCATGGCTCTGCCAAATGGGTTGACATCAGCTCCTTGACTATTGACTAAACTACGGAAACCAATTCTGTGTCTACAAAGGTCTCAGAACCACATAGCAATGGCATATTTGGAGGACATTTTCATTTTGGAGTCACCAAGAATTGGCAGAAGCATCAGTCACAGCAAACCAAAACCCTGTTTGAAAGACTTGGTTTCCTCATCCATCCCGTTAAATCAAAATTGACACCTACAAGGGTGATTGATTACCTAGGATTTACTATCAAACAGAGTAAATATGTTGGTGACTTTGCCTAGGGGCAAACAACAAGATTTAAGTAAGCCTGCTATGAACTGATAGTCAAATATTAGCCATCTATCAGGCAAACAGTGAGTGTAATTAGCAAATAGTGGCTGCATTTCCAGCAGTACGGGCCTTTGCATTACCAGAATTTACAGCGAACGAACATTCAGATTACATGCAGGCCAAATTGGCTAAACTATGGGTTGCCAGCAGAGGCCATTGTTGAATAACTATGGTGGATAACGAATGGGAGACAGCTCAGGGAAATTTTGCTCGAAAGCCATCGAGGGTTCTTCAGACTTATGCAAGCGGCTAAGGATGGGGAGCCACCAACACAGTCCAGAGCTGTGGGGGCAGATGGAATGAGCAGGAGTCTGTAATTCCCCAACACATGGAATCAATTACCCAGAATTGTTGGGGGCACATTATGGACTCAAGGTTTTCTGTAGCAATATGCAACCTGTGCTTGTTCAATTTCAGATTGATAAATTATATTGGTGGCATATATCAATCACAAGGGTGGTGTAAAATCTGTATCTTACGACAGATTGGCAAACTTCATTTGGCACTGCTGTATCGAGAGGGATATTTGGGTTACAGCGGTCTATCTACCAGGTAGATATAACACGGTGACAGATGCTGGATCACCAATGTTTAATAACAACACAGAATAGATGTTGAATCGGGCAGTATTTAACAAAATAACTACACGATTTGGCACACCAGATATTGATCTGTTTGCATCTAGACTAAACCATCAGTTACCCAGATATGTGTCCTGCAAGCCGGATCCAGGAGCAAAGGCAGTGGATGCTTTCTCCCTCAATTGGGGAGGAATGTTTATGTATGCTTTCCGCCAATTTGTCTCACAAACCGATGCTTGACCAAAATCAAGCAAGACTAAGCCACAGGCATATTGGTAATGCCAGATTGGCCTACTCAAGCCTGGTTCCCCAAAAAATATGGGAATTATAGTCTAGCCAGTTATGGCTGTACCCAAGAGCAGGGACCTCCTAGTGAACCCAGTTACAGGGAGCAATCATCTACTACATGAACATATTAACTTGTTGGTCTGCAGATTCTGAGGAGGCCATTTCAAGGCATAGGACTGTCCGAACAAATACAACACAGTTCGTTTAACGGATGTCTTGGAGTTCCTACCAACTCTGTACTATAACTATAAACAAAGTTATAGTACAATCTATCGTGCCAGAGGCGCACTCTCCTCCTATCTGATGCCGGAAGCAGGGCACGGGTCGATAGGAACGAACCCCTTTACAACAAATTTCATGAAGGGAATTTACAATTTAAGACCTCCAAGGCCAAGGTACACTGACACATGGGATGTGGGCGTGGTACAAACCCTACTTTAACAGTGGGGACCGCCTATAACTAACCCTGAAGGTGGTATGCTGACAAAGAGTCCAGACACTGCAAAAGCTACGGTTGGACTACATGACCAACAATATGAACAACATAACATTCCTAATCAGGAACCTGATAAAACAGAGCAGGCCAGGAATGCCAGGGATGGAGATCCAGTTCTTGGCATATCCAGAGGACCAACGGTTGTGTGTGTGGTGACATACTAACACCACTATCTGAGAGTTACAGAGAACCTCAGAGGCTCAGAACAATCGGTCCTCATCAGCCATAAAAAACCACACCAGAAGGTGTCAACTCAAACCATCTCCAGATGGTCAAAGGAGGTAATGGCGGTAGCAGGAGTAAACATTTATATCTTTAAATCTCACTCCACCAGGGCTGCATCTATGTCGGTAGCAAGAGCTATGAACGTGCCCCTTGACAACATCCTAGTGGCTGCAGGATGGACAAATTAAATAACGGTCCACCGGTTTTATAACAAACCCATAACTGGACTGGGGGTGATTGCACGTACCATTTTAAGTTCTGTCCCCTAGTTTCCCCCCAAGGTTTGGAGGGGTAACTATTTTTTTTTAAACTTTTCTTTCATTTAATGCATCAGTGTCTTTACTTAACTACGTAATGTCTGAATGCTTTAATGATTACACGCATCCATGGTCAATCCATTCAGTGTGTGACGCCTGGATTCGTAACCAGCGTAAAATCACAGAGCTTTGAAATCTTCACGTAGTCACTCACGTGACTCTGAAGTAAAATAGTAAGATTAAACGAGAACTTACCAGTTTGAAGTTTGATCTTGATTTTATGAGGAGTTACGATGAGCGATTACGTGCCCACAGCTCCCACCGTCACACTATCAAGGTCATATGGAAGTTCTAGTTCTTCACAATCTTACTATTCTCAGGTCTTCTTTTTATCTGTGATTTAACACCGCTGCTTTGAAGATTGACGCGCACGCAGACGGACGGCCCTTCTTCACGTAATCACTCATCGTAACTCCTCATAAAATCAAGATCAAACTTCAAACTGGTAAGTTCTCATTTAATCTTACTATTTTGGATAATCAGCCATGATCATCTTGAATGGTGGTGCTGGATGGAAGGGCCAAATAGCCTACATCCTGTCCCTATTTTCTATGTTTCCATGTTTCTCAGTCACCATCTTAACACAGACATTTCCCTTGCTCACTACACTCCTCCCCGTCTCTGAAACCTTAATCAATTGGTTTGTTTGTCTTTTCTTTCAGTTCTGATGAAAGGTGATCAAACTAAAACATTCGCTCCAGTACTCTCTCCACAGACGCTGCCTGCACTTCTGAGTAATTCCAGTACTTGGTTTTGCCGCCACCTTTTTTAAACAAATCAAATAAAACAAAGTTGCATTCATTAGCAAAAAACATTTTGTCATTAATAGGAGTGATTGATGTCATTAATCAGTTTCTACAACTGACTAATAATCCACTAACCTTCAACAATGATGTGAGATTGATTTGTCCATGACATCAAGGCCAAATTTAGCTAAGTATACCATCGAAGATGTGCTGGAAGGAACTGTGGATGCTAGTTTATTCCGAAGGTAGACACAAAAAAGCTGGAGTAACTCAGCGGGTCAGACAGCATCTCTGGAGAAAAGGAATAGGTGACGATTTGGGTCTGGTGGAACTGATGTCAATAAAGATCATGGAGGAGATGATTCACTGGATAGAGCCACATCTGGCATAAAGGAAAATGGCTGACGTCATTAGACACAAAACCAAAGTACATCAAAACTGGTGTCTTCAAGGGACTTGTTAAGACTTGAGTAGTTCAGCTTCATCCTCCACTCTCAATGGAACTGGAACTGGGAATATATCTGATAATTTTCTCCTTTCACAGTTCCTCGTGATCCATCGTAGAAGGATCTAAACATAGTCAACACCTAGGTTTGGGGTAATAAGCGGCAAGGAAATGACAAGAAAAAAATAAAAATCATAATTTTGAACAAAGAAAAGAGTATTTATTTAGTTTATTTCAATAAGACTTCCCAAATTCACAACCTCTTTGTGTATAAAAGCATTAGAGGAATAGATCAGGTAGATGCACAAAGTCTCTTGCCCAGCATAGGTGAATCGAGGACCAGACGACATAGGTTTGAGGTGAAGGGGGAAAAGATTTAATAGGAATCTGAGGGATAACATTTTCACGCAAAGGGTGGTGGGTGAATGGAACAAGCTACCCGAGGAGGTAGTTGAGGCAGGGACTATCCCAACGTTTAAGAAACAGTTAGACAGGTACATGGAAAAGGCTGGTTTGGAGGGATATGGACCAAATGCGGTCAAGAGGGACTAGTGTAGCTGGGACACGATGGCCGGTGTGGGCAAGTTGGGCTGAAGGGCCGTTTCCACACTGTATCATTCTTTGACTCTATGGCTCTATAATTTTGAACAAAGAAAAGAGTGTAGAGGCACCAAACGTCGTGAATAAACGGTTTCTTTATTCAGGCATTAGAGGTTGTGTAATACGTGCGCGTTTAGTCCTCTAACACAAAAGCCATTGTTGCTGCTGTGAGGCTGTTGCCTCGTGGGCTCGAGTTGAGCTCTTGCTGAGGTGGCAGGACACTCACCCGAAGAGAGAAGAGAGCTGGTCAGCTCGAAGTCAGAGAGAGAGAGAGGGAGAAGGTTGACATGGGGTTTGTTATATATACTAGGATACATCCTATACCCCGTGACAACTCCTCCCTGCCATTGCCCAGTCATGTGACCCTACCCCCCGACTGCTGAGGGTTCGTGTAGCAAGTGGCCCAATCAGCGGGTGCTGCCACAAGAGTCTAATTATTTAGTTTCTTTCAACAAGTCTTCCAAAAATCACAGCCTCTATTACCTGGAGAAACAAGGATGACTTTTGAAGAGGAGATATCCTTTGAATGTCTAATCCAAATGCAGATATCCATCTAAGTCAGGCAGCATCCCGTCTTGGAGGTAGCACGGTGGCGCAGGGGTAGAGTTGCTGCTTTACCGCGCCAGAGATCTGGCTCAATCCTGACGACGGATGCTTGTCTGTACGGAGGTTGTACGTTCTCCCCGTGACCTGGCTGGGTTTTCTCTAAGTTCTTCAGTTTCTTCCCACACTCCACACATAGAAACATAGAAAATAGGTGCAGGAGGAAGCCATTCGGCTTCTTTGAGCCAGCACCGCCATTCAATGTGATCATGGCTGATCATCCGCAATGAGTAACCCATGCCTGCTTTCTCCCCATATCCCTTGATTCCGCTAGCCACAAGACCTCTATCTAAATCTCTTTTAAATTCACCCAGTGAATTACCCTCCACTGCCTTCCGTGGCAGAGAATTCCCCAAATTCACAATTCTCTGGACGAAAAAGGTTTTTCTTATCTCAGTTTTATATGGCCTTCCCTTTATTCTTAGACTGTGGCCGCTGGTTCTGGACTCCCCCAACATGGGGAACATTTTTCCTGCATCTAGCTTGTCCAGTCCTATTTTAATGTTATATGTTTCTATAAGATTCCCCCTCATCCTTTTAAATTCCAGTGAATACAAGCCCAGTCTTTCCAATCTTTCCTCATATGACAGTCCCACCATCCTGGGGATTAACCTGGTGAACCTACGCTGCTCTCCCTCAATAGTAAAAATGTCCTTCCTCAAATTAGGAGACCAAAACTGCACACAATATTCCAGATGTGGTCTCACCAGGGCCCTGTACAACTGCAGAAGGACCTTTTTACTCGTATACTCAAATCCTCTCATTATGAAGGCCAACATGCCATTAGTTTTCCTCACTGCCTGCTATACCTGCTTGTTTACTTTCACTTTACGTACAGGTTTGTTGGTTAATTAGCTTGGTTTGAATGTAAAATTGTCCCTAATGTGTGTAGGATAATGTGAGTGTGCATGGATTGCTGGTTGGCCGAATGGCCTGTTTCCCCGCTGCATCTCTAAACTAAAAGAAAATGAATGGTAACGTGGAAATACCTTCATCAAAGGTAATAAATCCCATGGGTAAGGATGATAATAAATGCCACATCTTTACTACAATGTCCCTACCCCTGTGAAGTAATTCAAAATATGTGGAAAGTTCTCATACTAAAAGTTTCAGAACAGCCCATAATTTAGCGTTACAGGAAGGAAAAGATGAAGATCTGCTTAAAGGACGTGCCTTTCACGTAACCTCAACTGATGCAAACTGTCGGACAGGAGTAAGAGGGTGTTTTGGCGTCTCTAACAAGAACTTTATAGCAAAAAAGCCAGAGCAAACTGCACACTGTGGGCAAAGTTCGATCTCAAAGCCCGGACTACAAGATTTCCACAGGCTGCAAAACAGTACCCCATGGTAAAAGTTATTATTGCTTGAACTATGGCAACCATAATTCATGGAATCATAAAATTATGAGTGTTGCCTTCAGGAAGGAAAAGATGAAGATCTGTGAACCAGTTTTCATTGAAGGAACGGCAGTGGAAAGAGTCACCAGCTTCAAGTTACTGGACGTACATATCTCTGATGATCTCTTCTCTCAGCCCAACACATTAATGCAATCACAAAAGAAATTCACTAATGCCTCTACGATTATAAGATTCAGGATATCCGGCATGCCACGAAAAACTCTATTGAACTTCTGCAGGTGTACGGTAGAGAACATACTGACTGATTGCATCATGGCCTGAGTCTGTAACTCAAACACAAGTTCACAAGTTATAGGAGTAGAATTCGGCCATTCGGCCCATCGAGTCTACTCCTCAATTCAATCATGGCTGATCTCTGCCTCCTAATCCCATTTTCCTGCCTTCTCCCCATAACCCTTGACACTCAGTTTAATCAAGAATTTGTCTATCTCTGCGTTGAAAATATCCACTGACTTGGCCTCTGCAGCCCTCTGGGCTAATGAGTTCCACAGATTAAGTACCCTCTGACTAAAGAAGTTCCTCCTCACCTCCTTTGTAAAAGAGCACCCTTTAATTCTGAGGCTACGACCTCTGGTCCTCGACTCTCTGATCAGTGGAAACATCCTTTCCACATTCACTCTATCTATGCCTTTCATTATTCTGTAAGTTTCAATGAGGTCCCCCTCAACCATCTAAAAGCCAGCGAGTAGAGTGCAGTCAGGCGCTCATCACATGCTAACCCTGCATTCCTGGAACCATTTTATAAACCTCCTCTGGGCCCTCTCCAGAGCCAGCACATCCTTCCTCAAACACGCAGGGATGAAGGAGGCTGCAGAAAGTGGTAGACATCGCACAGCCCATTATGGATATTGACCTCTCGGCCATCGAAGGGATATACAGAAAGCATATTACATTATCAAAGACGCATACCACCCTGGCAACGCTCTCATTCCTGCTGCTACCATTGGGAAGAATGTACAGGATTCTGAGAACCAGGACGTCCAGGTTCAAGAACAGCTTCTTCCCAGCAATGGTTGGGCTCTTGAGTAAGGTTCAAGGTTCAAGGTCTTTTATTATCACGTGTATCAATTAAGGTACAGCGTTATTCGATTTACCATGCAGCCATACTACAAAAAGCAACAAGACACACAACTACATAAAAGTTAGCATAAACATCCACCACGGCAAATTCCCCACATTCCTCACTGTGATGGAAGGCAATAAAGTCCAATCTTCTCCCTCTTGTACAGTAAGTGACACTGCACAATCCTACCACAACCCTACCTCCACAAAGATCTACCATCGACTTTCTTTTGGTCGCACTGCATACTTCAGTTTTGCACTTTTATTGATAATCAATGTATTGCATTATAGATTATTAGATATTTATTTGCTCTGATCTTGCATTAATATTCATGTAAAGTAGCAAATATGTTGCATTTCTGATGCAACGGGGTGGCACCGTTGCGCAGCGGTAGAGTTGTTGCCTTACAGCTCTTAAAGACCAGAGACCCGAGTTCGACCCCGACTACGGGCGCTGTCTGCAGGGAGTTTGTACGTTTTCCTTGTGACCACGTGGGTTTTCTCTGAGATCTTTGGTTTCAACCCACACTCCAAAGAAGTACAGGTTTGTAGGTTAATTGGCTTGGAATAAATGTAAATTGTTCCCACTGTGTGTAGAATAGTGTTAATGTGCGGGGATCACTGGTCGGCACAGGCTTGATGGGCCGAAGGGCCTGTTTCCATGTATTTCTAAAACTAAAAACTAAAAAATATATATTTGACAATTAAATACTTGTCGATAGGGGTGTTGCACTGGCAGCAGCCTCTACCTACAGCCTGTCTGTTATTTCTATCTTTTTAAAAAATTTTTAGTTAGTCTAAAGTCTTGTGTTGGGGGAAACTTTTACTTTTCTATGTGGGGGAGGGGGGCAGGGTAAGGGGGAAACCGTTTCCCAGTCTCTTCCTGGCGGGGACGCGACTATTTCTCCGAGTCGCGTCCTCGCCCCCCCACCTCGCGGTCTACCAGCTGGATTGGAGCGGCCTTTCCTGCCGGGGGCCGAGTACCGGACCAGGGCTGCTACAGCAGCGGCGCAGCGCTGGAGTCACTGCGGAGCGGGCGATGCCTGCCTGGGTCGCCATTTGGAGCTCCGGAGCATTGAGCCGTTGCTCCAACATCGTGGAGCTCTGGTGCGGAGAGCTTCCAACGCAGCCGGCGCTGACCATCATCATGGAGTCCTGGGGCGCCTTGCAGAGGGTCTCCAGCAGCGGTCTCCACCCGGCGCGGCCTGCGGACTTTGGAAGCCGCCGACTCCTTTAGGAGGGGGCTGACTCTGGTGTCCACGCCGCTGAGGACGTCCCGCAGCCCCGACGTCGGACTTACAACACCCCGGCGAGCGGTCCTGAACATCGGGCCGCCCGTAGCGGCAACTGCGGAGGGCACGGGGAGGCCCTGACCACGGGGAACAGTGGAGGAAGAGATTGACTTTGGTGCCTTCCCACACAGTGGGGAAACTTTGATTCTGCTGTGTGGGGATGTTTTATGTCAAACCCTATAGTGTGTTGTGTCCCTTTTTTTTATTGTATGGCTGTATGGGAATTTCATTTCACTGTGCCATCTGGCACATGTGATGAATAAATCTATCTTGTATCTTGTCTTGTAATATTCACTTTTGAAATATTTAATGCATAAGGCTGTAGTTTAATAATTTTATAGGAAGGCACAGGAAGTTTATTTCTGATCCAGCATGTGCAGTTTGTTGTTTTTCAAGTTTCTTGAAAAGATGTATGAATTGAAATAATCACTGGGTGTATCCTCAGAAGGACTTAAGGAAGAAAAGCTCCTGATTAGCTGTCAAGATTTCCCTGATCAACCATCAGTGATTCACAGAGGATGGGTAGGAGATTGGCAAAAATGCTTGGACCGATACACAATATTGGTTTCCATCAGAGGTACGCTGGCCAAAAGAGAGAACGCCCAGGAGAAATTCTGACATTAAGTACAATAATTATGGTCCATCTGTTGGATGAGGTGATGAGAAGTACTGGAGGTCTATTTTGGAAACAGCTACTTATTCAACTAATAGCCAATTTGTCCGTTTGCTACCAGGATACAGAGACGAGGTGTGAATGTCATCATTCCTATTACAACTTCTGGAGAACGATTACATCGAGTCGACTCATTTCACAGGTTTCAAATTGTGCTTGGATCGGATGGGCTGGATTTGTTTCCCCTTGTGCCAAGAAGGTTGAGAGGTTTAGGAAGAGGGTGGTGAATGTGGATTTTATTACCACAGAAGGCTGAGGAGGCTAAGAGTGGATATTTTTAAGGCAGAGATAGATAGATTCTTGATCGATACCGGTATCAGGGGTTATGCGGAGAAGGCAAGAGAATGGAGTCAGGAGGAAGAGATAGATCAGCCATGATTGAATGGCAGGGTAGACTTGATGGGCCAAATGGCCTAATTGTGTTCCTATCACTTTAGTTTAGTTTAGTTTAGGGATACAGCGCGGAAACAGGGCCTTCGGCCCACCGAGTCTGCACCAACCAGCGATCCTAGTAAATTAACACTATCCTACACACACTAGGGACAATTTACACATACACCAAGCCAATCAACCTACAACCTTGTACGCCTTTAGAGTGTGGGGGGAAACCAAAGATCTCAGAGAAAAATTACACGGTCACAGGGAGATGTACAAATCCCGTACAGACAGCACCCGTAGTCGGGATCGAACCCGGGTCTCCGGCGCTGCAAGTGCTATAAGGCAGCAACTTGACCGTTGCACCACTGTGGCTGCCCACCTATGAACATATGAACTTATATAGCCTGATAAATGTACATCACATTATGCACCTCCACAGACTCCTCTGTCAAGCTTCCCAAGTTTGCGGACGACACAACCCTGATTGGACTGATCCAGGATGGGGACGAATCTGCCTACAGACAGGAAGTGACACAGGTGGCGTCCTGGCGCCATCGCAACATCCCGGAGCTCAATGCTCTTAAGACGGTGGAATTGATTGTAGACTTTAGGAGAGCTCCCCCTCCCCTCACCATCAACAACATCACAGTCACATCTGTGGAGTCATTTAAGTTCCTTGGAACCATCATCTCCAGGGACCTTAAATGGGAAGCCACCATTGACTCCACAGTCAAAAAGGCCCAACAGAGGATGCACTTCCTGTGGCAGCTGAGAAAAAACAATCTGCCACAGGCAATGATGGTCCAGTTTTATACGGCCATCATAGAGGCTGTCCTCACCTTCTCCATCATGGTCTGGTTTGGCTCAGCCACCAAGCACGACATCCGGAGGCTGCAGCTCATCGTTCGATCAGCCGAGAAGGTTATTGGCTGCAACCTTTCCCCCATTAATGAACTGTACACTGCAAGGGTCAGGAAGCGAGCGGGTAAGATCATCTCTGACCCCTCTCGCCCTGGCCACAAACTCTTTGAATCACTTCCCTCTGGAAGGCGACTCCGGACTGTCAAAGCCGTCACAGCCAGACATAAAAACAGCTTCTTTCCACGAGCAGTAGCTCTACTCAACAACCAAAAGTCTGTAGCCTCTTTTTGCTCTGGTATTTGATTTCATTCTCATATGTTTAAATGATAATGTTTTATTCTTAATTGTTTACTGTATATCGTATAGTCACTTGCGAGCAAAGCACCAAGGCAAATTCTTTGTATGTATACACACTTGGCTATAAAAATGTATTCAATTCAATGATACAATCTTTTTTATCTGGTAGAGGTTTAGAAAATGAGAGGACATAGGTTTAAGGAGAGAGGGAATAGCTTCAGAGGAGATTAAAGGGGAGCGTTTTTTACACAGAAAGTGGTTGACATCTGGAACGCACTCCAGAGGAGCTGGGGGAATCAGATACAATTTATACGTTTAAGAGGTATCTAGGCAGTCACTTCAATAGGCAAGGCATGGAAGGCTACAGACCTAATGTGTGAATATAGAATGAATTTAGAAAGGTACAATGGTCAGCATTGTTTCTATTCTGTATGGCTCTAAGACTCTTTAGAGAACAAATGAAGAATTTAATTGCAACTAAGTTTTAAGGGAGTTCCTTCCCTGATTTTTTAATCACCGACTGAACTTAGCAGAGCGGCAGAGTATTATTGTTCAAGATGTGATTCATTTTTTAAATCTGCAAAACCAATATTTCAAACAATGTTATTTTCTAGTCAACAATACAATTTTGCCTCAGACACCTAACAGATGATTTTTGTTCCATGTGCTGATTGGATACAATATCCTTTATAAAACAAAAGGAAAAAGTAACACCAAGCAATGAACAGAAGACAAAGTAATCAAATCAGGAAAGACTGTTCTATGATCTATTTTCCATGTGTTTGAATGAATGGAGTCACCTCTGTTTCGTGCCGTGTTTAAGGCCTTGATTTTCAAAACCTCTTTTCCACTGAAGAAAGGTCCTGACCCGAAACATTGCCCATCGATATTCCTCCACAGATGCAGTCTGACCCATTGAGTTCCTCCAGCAGTTTGCATTTTGCTCAGTCTCAGGCTGCAGGGAATGAAATGTAACCTGCCGTCTTAGAATAGGAAGCATCAGTCACCCTCTTACACAATGGTGGATAACAAACTGCGAGATGCTGCACCTGTCTCCAGCCCCAGCACAAGAGCTCATTGCAGGTCATAAGGTCATATGACATTATGACCTATGCAGTTGTCACCTTGAACCTGTTCGCTGCCAAGATTATTCTTGTATACTCTGACCCGAGTTTTCTCATGGGTGACACTGATCAGGTTAATGCAATGATCACCTTTGATGTCACTGGCAAGGCGGATTGACCCCAACTGTTAGCTGATTTCTGTAAAAAGGTCCCAAGCCAAAACGTGACCAATCCATGTTCTCCCGAGACACTGAGTTACTCCAGCACCTTCTGTCTTTTTCACTGAGCATATCTTGACTTAGGTCCAGTTTTCTCACTCATAGTGCCTCGCTGAGGTTCCCCCCTGAACCACTTTGATGGATGCGGCGTCCTGCTGTGTGTTGTTGTTCAAATGGAGCCATCAAGGGTAGGAGTAATTAGTTTTCATTGAAGTAATCAAAGCACCTGAGAAAAACTGAGGTAAATTGGGCATTAGGGTGAAAACACTGTGGTCATCAATGATCCCAGGCCAGATCATCACTGCAGGTTCTCCTCAGCGCAATGTGCTAGACTCCACTATATTCAGCTTCTTCATCAATAACCTTTCTCATTAAGCCCCTGTCTGCCCTGAATATCTTGTGATTCTATTTAACATGGAGCCTTTATTCCTTTCTCTAGGATATGAAGTTGACCTTTGGGGCAGTCTGTCACTGAGTTCTATTTTCAGTTGACCAGCTAAACTAAACAGAATGCCACATGGTGTGTAAGAAAGAACTGCAGATGCTGGTTTAAATCAAAGGTAGACCCAAAATATGGAGTAACTCAGCAGGTGAGGCAGCATCTCTGGAGAGAAGGAATGGGTGACATTTCGGGTCGAGAAATCCACGTTATTTGTGACAAGGGAAACAGCATGGTGGCGTAGCTGTAGAGTTGCTACCTTACAGCGCCAAAGACCTGGGTTCAATCCTGACTATGGGTGTTGCCTGTACGGAGTTTATACGTTCTCCCCGTGACCTGCGTGTGTTTGTTCCTTGATGTACAGTTTCCTCCCACACTCCCAAGATGTACTGGTTTGTAGGCTAACTGGCTTTGACGACCTTTTCTCGTCGGGTCTCAGCTGTCGTTGGGGCCGCAACGAGGAGCGGCGTCCAACAGGAAGAAGCCGGGGACTCAGGTGCCGACTCACCTCACCGTCGCGGAGCTGGCCGAGACCGGAGCGGGTGGAGTGGTGGAGGAGCATTGCCGCTGCCGCTGCTGCTGCTGCTGCTGCTGCTGCTGCTGCCGCCGCTGCTGCTGCTGAGTCGGAGGCTGCTGCTGCGGGTCTGCGGACGGCAGCACCGGGAGCCCGCGGTTCCCTGGCAGGAGACCGCTTGTGGGGGGAACGGCGACGCTCCTGGAGCGGGGCTTAGCACCACTGCCCCGCGGGCTTGGAATGCGGGACTTTGCAAGCGCACGCCGTCCAACATCAAGACCCGGTGTGCGACCTCGCGCACCACCCGGCGTGGCTTTAATGGCCGCGGGATTCTCGCCAGCCGGGGGCTTTGACTTTGACTCTGTCAGGGGGGGAGAGAGTGCAGTGGAGACAATTAATTGGCCTTCCATCACAGCTATGTGATGGATACTTCAGAAAATGTAATTATGTTGTGTTGGGGGTGCTATTTGTGTGTAATGTATGGCTGCAAAACGGCATTTCTTTGCCCTCCAGGGAAATGCAATGTATACTCTTGACTCCTCTTGGTATAAATGTAAAATTCCCTAGTTTTTATTTGGTAATGTTTGTGGATCGCTGGTCGGTGCACTCGGTGAGCTGAAGGGCTATTTTCCCTGCTGATTCTCTAAACAAAACTCAGAAACACAATTAATATTTCAGTGAAAGACCCTACTTCAGAATAATTTACAGTGCTTTTCTGTTAACAAACACTGCCTGATGTGCTGTGTATTTCCAGCACTTCCTGTTTTTATTTCAGATTTCCACCATCTGCACGTTATTCATTAGTCCAATTATTCTGCTAAAGCAAGATGATATTTTGTTTGTTCATAGTTACGACTTTCAAAAGACAATTGGGCAGATTATGAATAGATCGGTTTTAGATGAATACTAGACCAAGTGCAGACC
The DNA here is from genome assembly GCF_028641065.1 of Leucoraja erinaceus. Classification (NCBI taxonomy): domain Eukaryota; kingdom Metazoa; phylum Chordata; class Chondrichthyes; order Rajiformes; family Rajidae; genus Leucoraja; species Leucoraja erinaceus. The sequence goes on along the minus strand of NC_073397.1, from coordinate 5,206,756 downwards.
CGTTGGGTCTGTTTCCCCAACGGCGTTTGCGGGGGGGGGCGGGGGGGCTGCGGCATCACACTCACATTAACCACCCCCCAAACACACAGGGGGGGGGAGTGGTGGTGAGAAGAGGGGAGGGAGGGGAGAGGAGGTGGAGGAAACAGGACAGATTTGGGAGGGGAAGGAGAGCGGGGTAGAGGTAGGGGGAGAGAGAGGAATGGGGGAGAGAGATGTGGGGGAGGGGGGGGATGGGGAGGGAGGGGAGGAGGGAGGGAGGGGGGAGGGGTGGGGGGTGAGAGGGGAAAGGGTGGGGAGGGAGGAGGGAGAAGGGGGGAGGGGGAGAGAGGGAAAGAGTGGGGGGAGGAGAGGAGGAGGGGAAGGGGGGAGAGGGAAGTGGGAAGAGTGGAGAGGGAGGGAGGAGAGGGGGGTAGGATGGAAGTGATGGAAAAAGGGAGAGAGGGGGTGAGGGGGGAAGGGGGGGGAGGAGGGAAGCGAGAGAAGGGGGGGAGAGAGGTGGAGATGGGGAGGGAGGGGGGTAGGGGGGGAGGGAGTGATGGGAGAGGGGGTGGAGGGGGAGGATGAGGGGAGAGGGGTAGGGGAGAGGTGGGGGGAGAGAGGGGAGGGAAGGGAAGAGAGGGGTGGGGAGGGAGGGGTAGCGGGGTAGAGGGGGTAGTGGAGATGTGGGGAGGGAGAGGGAGGGGGAGTGGTGGAAGAGGGACAGAGGGGTAGGGGGGAAAGGGGGGAAAGAAGAGGATGGGGTAGAGAGTGAAGGGGGTGGGGGAGAGATGGAAGGATGGGATAGGGAGTGGTGTGAGGAGAGGGAAAAATAGAAACATAGAAATTAAGTGCAGGAGTAGGCCATTCGGCCCGTCGAGCCTGCACCGCCATTCAATATGATCATGGCTGATCATCCAACAGTATCCTGTACCTGCCTTCTCTCCATACCCTCTTATCCCTTTAGCCACAAGGGCCACATCTAACTCCCTCGTAAATATAGACAATGAACTGGCCTCAACTACCTTCTGTGCCAGTGAATTCCAGAGATTCACCACTCTCTGTGTGAAAAATGTTTTTCTCATCTCGGTCCTAAAAGATTTACCCCTTATCCTTAAGCTGTGACCCCTTGTTCTGGACTTCCCCAACATCTGGAACAATCTTCCTGCAACAAGCCTGTCCAACCCCTTAAGAATTTTGTACGTGTCTATAAGATCCGCCCTCAATCTTCTAAATTCTAGCGAGTACAAGCCGGGTCTATCCAGTCTTTCTTCATATGAAAGTCCTGACATCCCAGGAATCAGTCTGGTGAACCGTCTCTGTACTCCCTCTATGGCAAGAATGTCTTTGAGCATTGGGCATTGTGACATCACACAATGGAACGTTCACCATGGGCTGGGGCTGGTGCTGCTTCTATGGGTGAGTAGCCAGTTTATTTTTGTAATATTGGGGGGGGGGGAGAAGGATTTGATTAAAAATGTGTACATAAACACGACGAAATGTAATCAGGAGTGGATACTTTGAAAGAAAAGTGAAATCTCTACCGAAATGGAAAAGATCTCTGCGATTCTGCGTCTGGTTTCGGAATTGCAAGGAATCAAAGGAAGAAAGGCGGCCGACAGCCGGACGAACGCCGGCAGCCACACAGTTTTATATATTAACTAGACAAAGTGCAGACCCGTTGGGTCTGTTTCCCCAACGGCGTTTGCGGGGGGGCGGGGGGTGCTGCGGCATCACACTCACATTAACCACCCCCCAAACACACAGGTGTGGGGAGGGGAGGTGAGAAGGGAAGAGGAGGAAACGGGACAGATTTGGGACGGAAAGGAGAGGACGGGGGGGGGGTGAGAGAGGAGGGGGAGGGGAGAGGAGGAGTGGGGTGGTGGGGGGGGGGAGAGGGAGGGGGGGAGAGGAAGGGGAGGGGGAGAAGGGTGGGGGGGGGGGGAGGGAGGGGAGGGGAGAGGAAGGGAGGGGGAGAAGGGTGGGGGGGGGATGAGGGGGGAGTGGGGGAGAGAGGAAGAGGGAAGGGGAGGGGGGAGGGAGGAGTGGAGGAGTGGGAGGAGGAGGGGGGAGGGAGTGATGGAAGAGGGACAGAGGGGTAGGAGTAAGGGGATGGGTGGAGAGAGGGAAGGGGGTGGGGTAGCGAAGGAAATGGGGGGGGGAGAGAGGGATGGGTGGGAGAGGGAGAGGGAGAGGGGTGAGGAGAGGGAAACATAGAAACATAGAAATTAAGTGCAGGAGTAGGCCATTCGGCCCTTCGAGCCTGCACCACCATTCAATATGATCATGGCTGATCATCCAACTCAGTATCCTGTACCTGCCTTCTCTCCATATCCCCTGATCCCTTTAACCACAAGGGCCACATCTAACACCCTCTTAAATATAGCCAATGAACTGGCCTCAACTACCTTCTGTGACCCCTTGTTCTGGACTTCCCCAACATCTGGAACAATCTTCCTGCATTTAGCCTGTCCAACCCCTTAACAATTTTGTACGTTTCTATAAGATCCGCCCTCAATCTTCTAAATTCTAGCGTGTACAAGCTGAGTCTATCCAGTCTTTCTTCATATGAAAGTCCTGACATCCCAGGAATCAGTCTGGTGAACCTTCTCTGTACTTCCTCTATGGCAACAATGTCTTTGAGCATTGGGCATTGTGACATCACACGATGGAACGGTCACCAGGGGCTGGGGCTGGGGCTGCTTCTATGGGTGAGAAGCCAGTTTTTTTTTTAAATATTGGGAGGGGGCGGGGGGGGGAAGGATTTGATTAAAAATGTGTACATAAACACGATGAAATGTAATCAGGAGTGGATACTTTGAAAGAAAAGTGAAATCTCTACCGAAATGGAAAAGATCTCGGCGACTCTGCATCTGGTTTCGGCGTAGCAAGGAATCAAAGGAAGAAAGGCGGCCGGCAGCTGGACGGACGGACGACGGACGCCTGACACCGGCAGGCACACAGTTTTATATACTAATAGATAGATAGATAGAAGATAGATAGATAGATAGATAGATAGATAGATAGATAGATAGATAGATAGATAGATAGATAGATAGATAGATAGATAGATAGATAGATAGATAGATAGATAGATAGATAGATAGATAGATAGATGGGCCAAATGCAGGCAAATGGGTAAAGCCCAAAATGCCAGCTTGACAAGTTGGGCTAAATCATAATCATACTCATAAACATAAAACTTCATTAGCCAAGTATGTTTTGCAACATACAAGGAATTTGATTTGCCATACAGTCATACCATTAAAAAGCACCAGAACACACAAAATACATTTTAACATGAACATCCACCACAGTGACTCCTCCGCATTCCTCACTGTGATGGAAGGTGAAAAAAGTTCAATCTCTTCCCTTCATTGTTCTCCCACGGTCGGGGGCCTCGATCCTTCCGTTTACAGGATGATCTTGACACCCATAGCCGGTGGTCGGGCTCTCCGTGTCGGGGCGATCAAGCTCCTGCATCCGTGGGATCTCAGCTGCCCCGCGCCGGGCAATCTACCCCGGGTCGGGGCTGGTCGAAACCTTCTGTGACTGGAGTTTCCCGACATCGGTCTCTACCTGAGATTGCGAGCTCCGCGATGTTGAAATCCGCAGGCGGCGGTTGGAGTGTCAAACCCAGGCAAGGGATCGGCTCCGATGGTAAGTCAACATCTCCGCGCTGGGGCTCTTTAGAAGATTGAGAGCAGATCTTATAGAAACGTACAAAATTGTTAAGGCGTTGGACAGGCTAAATGCAGGAAGATTGTTCCAGATGTTGGGGAAGTCCAGAACAAGGGGTCACAGAGGGTAGTTGAGGCCAGTTCATTGGCTATATTTATGAGGGAATTAGATGTGGCCCTTGTGGCTAAATGGGATCAGGGGGTATGGAGAGAAGGCAGGTACAGGATACTGAGTTGGATGATCAGCCATGATCATATTGAATGGTGGTGCAGGCTCGAAGGGCCGAATGGCCTACTCCTGCACCTTATTTTCTATATTTCCCTCTCCTCACCCCTCTCCCTCTCCCACCCATCAGTCCTGAGCAAGGCCTCCAGCTCCATTATGTTAGGCCACAGAGCGACCAGAGATACGATCTGGAAAACAATCACATTTCCGGCAAGGTAAGAAATTGAAAAAAAGTTTCCCCGACCCCCACATGTAACAAACCAGAGAACATTGACACAAACTTTAAAAACACACTAAAAATTAATTAAAAAAGACGAAAAGACAGACAGACTTTTGGTGAGGCTGCCATCGTGCAGCGTCCCCTAAAGGGCCCATCTCTATAGCGTGTAATTCTATGATTCGGTAACTTATGTTATTTATTCGTAGATTTGATTCATGCTTCTTCACATTCCATTGACAGCTCTTTATGATTTTCCCATCAGAATGGACTGGGCAATAGATAACGTTAAATAATTCAGAATAACATCAGGTGAGCCCCCCTTAAGGACCAGGACTTTGAGTGATAAGCCAAGGCGATCGGTTGCTATGTCCTTTGTCATGGAATTGTTCAAGTGGACCAGCATGTGTCAAAACCATATCTGGCAGATTTTAGTAATTTTGACAAAGGACAGGAATCCAATTACATGGTACACTTCTTCCCTCTGCTCTGTGTTTAAATCACAAGAAAGACGTATCTCTCGATGCGAGAACAGCTTAAGTCACTAACCTACCTGTTTGGGGACTGGAACACTTTAAATCATTTACCACTCCGCAGTTGTACTCAGTCTCGTTTCATTCCATCTCAGGTTTGTATTTGTAAACATGGGCTGATAGCAGGATTAAGGAACTTTGCCCTTGCCCGAAATATTAACTCATGCAGTTTTCCCAGAACTCAGTTCGGCTGCCTCGGTTATGTGTAAATGTATTAATAACCAGTTATACAGATGACGGGAGTGGGGAACTAGAAATAAACCAATCTGCCAACAGATAGTTCAGAGGGACCACGTCATTCATCCAGCTAGGTGCAGTGATGTTTCAGCTCTATCTGAGACTTCTCTCATCTCTCCTCATAAGCCCATCAACAAATCTTTCAACACCTGTTTCAGCCTAGTCAAAGAGTCATGCGACATGGAAACAGACCCTTCAGCCCAACTCATGTGTGCTGAGAGACACACAAAGCTGGAGGTAATGCCCCTGTCCCACTTAGGAAACCTGAACGGAAACCTCTGGAGACTTTGCGCCCCACCCAAGGTTTCCGTGCGGTTCCCGGAGGTTGCAGGTGGTTGCCGGAGGTTGCAGGTAGTGGAAGCAGGTAGGGAGACTGACAAAAACCTCCGGGAACCGCACGGAAACCTTGGGTGGGGCGCAAAGTCCCCAGAGGTTTCCGTACAGATTTCCTAAGTGGGACAGGGGCATCACTTAGCTGGTCAGACAGCATCTCTGGAGAAAAGGAATAGGTGACATCTCGGGTCGAGACCCTTCTTCGGATTGAGAGTCAAGGAAAAGGGAGACAAGAGATATAGACAGCAATGCAGAGAGATGTAGAACTAATGAAAGAACGATATGCAAAAAAGTAATTATGATAAACATGCCAAGCCAATTAATAAATTGACATATGTATCAAGACATTGAGTCATAGAGTGATACAGCATGGAAACAGGCCCATCAGTTCAACTTGCCCACAACAACTCACATCTCCCATCTATACTAGTCCCACCTGCCTGCATTTGGACCATATCCCTCTAAACCTGCCCTATCCATGTACCTGCATAAATGTTTCTTAAATGTTGCGATTGTATATTAAACGTTGCTGCAGTATATCTACAAGCCTTGACCTGTAATTGCATCCTGACAATCGCAAGTTCTGAGATCAGGCCATCTCTGAGATTTTGGGATCAAAATAAATAAAATGTTAATATCATTATCAATTCTGCGGATGTTTTTGTCCTATCTGAGAATCTGCAGCATAATGCACCAGTGACATTTAGTGGCAAAGTCAGTAACTGCAACAGTGTGTGTCGGTACCAAGCTTTAACTGCCATTGCCCAATGGGAATATCACCTCAAAATAAGATGGGGTCTATCTGTTCAATTATTATGTCGAGATATGGTTACTCATCAAGGGTTACTCAGTAAAAGGCGACACGGTGACACAGTAGTAGAGTTGCTTCCTTACAGCAACAGAGACCTGGGTTTGATCCTGACTACGGGTGCTGTCTGTACGGAGTCTGTACGTTCTCCCCGTGTTCTGTGTGGGGTTTTTCCGAGATCTTCAGTTTCCTTCCACATTCCAAAGACATACAAGTTTGCAGGTTCATTTTACTTGGTATAAATGTAAATTGTCCCTCGTGTGTATAGATAGCGTTAATGTGCGGGGATCACTGGTCAGCACGGACTAGGTGGGCTGAAGGGCCTGTTTCCGTGCTGTATCTCCAAAACTATAAACTAAAAACTAATGTTGAGATAGAACTTTTTATCTCAAGATCTATGGAAACACCCACATTGCCCAGTGCATAACTAATGATGCAAATTGGCCTCAGATTTTCAGTAATGTTCTGAAATAAATTTCACCACGTGCGAGCTGTGAACCATCAAATAAGGAACATCCAAGCTGGTAACTATTACCTAAATACTGCCTGTTACAAACTAGTATGAGAATTTAATAAATGACAGATGCATAATCCAGCAGTGGTATCATTTCTGCAGACTGAATGATGCGAGGACTGTTTGCTATTTTGATCTCCTTCTGGTCAGATCAGGGTTACTACATTCCATGTACAGTGTCCCACAACTAACAACTAATGACCCGACAAGTACTTGGTGAGCAGCATAAAATACATGACACAAGTAGACAGTGTGTAAAGATGCATATGGCATGATTGTCTACATAGGTTGGGGGGTTGAGTTAAGAGTGGGGAAGGCATGTTGCAGTCACATTTAAGTCACATTTGGAGTAATGTAGGGCACAGGCCATAGAACGGTGGCGTTGGGGTCCATTGCATGTCTGGGTGAGCATGGCCCGGAGCTGCGGGAGAGTGCCGTTGTCAAAGATAAATTGCAAAGTGTCAAGAAGCGGCAAGGGGTAGGGCGAGAAACATAGAAACATAGAAACATAGAAAACATAGAAGAGTAGGCATAAGAATAGGCCATTTTTGGCCCTTCAAGCCAGAACCACCATTCAATATGATCATGGAAGGGCTAAATCTAACTCTCTCTAGGTAGAGTGCTTAAAAATGTTTACAGTCCTCTTCTTGTGCTATAATAATTCTGTGCTTTAAAGAAGGTTGAAACTGAGCATGTGTAACTGACACTTACTGCAGTCTACTTTAGTTAGATTCTGTTCTCTGTTTCCAAAGGACAAATAGCAATAGTAAAACAATAAAATAAGGTCGAAAGGATAACAGGACATCTGCTCATCTGTAATGGGGTGGAATTGGGCTGTGTTTACTCTGCTGTGTCTTACAGAGGTGCACGATGTGTATTTGTTATAAGACCATTAGGAAGAAGGAAAAGTTCTAAAGTGTCTGCAACAGTAAACAAAACATGGAAGGAAAATCCTGTATGTAAGGAGCAGATGAATCTTTGTTTGTTGAGCAATCTCCCAGTGATCACTGTATTTAATGCTGTTAAATAAAGTATTGATTGGGGGGGGGGGGGGGCATGTAACTCGCGGCTCATGGAAAACAGTGGGGCTGCGCAATGAAAATTCTGCGCAGCTTGCCACCAAGAGCAGAGGCGTTGTGACGTCATCCAACTCGCTTCAGTATGTTGGATTTTAAAAAGATGTCAGATTGGTGAACAATTTTAGTAAAAAACTCAGGAAATAATGAATCAAATTTTCAGATGAGGGGATTTTTGAAATCATGAGGTAAATCTCTACCGGAATATGTAAAAAATTCACCGTTACAGCGTCGGGTTTTCGAAGGGATGTGAATCAAAGAAAAGGTTCAAGCAAGCAAACACACAAGTAAACATCCAAGATCAGAGTTCTACAATAATAGAGATGAGAGGCGTAGATATGGCAGACAGGGAGAACTTTTTCCCAGGGTAAAATTGTCAAATATTAGCAGGCTTTGTTTTAAAGCAAGATGGAGAAAGTTTAGAGGAAATGTATGGGGCAGGTTTTTCACCAAGAAAAGAGTTGTTCATGCCTGGAATTTATAATCCAGGGTGGTGGGGGAAGCAGAGACAATAGAAGCATTTTAGAAGCTTGTCGATAGGTACATAGATATGCGGGGAATTGAAGGATATAGATCACATGCAGATAAAGGAAATGTATCATGTCTAAAGAAGGGCCTCGACCCAAAATGTTACCCATTCATTCTCTCCAGAGATGCTGCCTGTCGATCCAGCATCTTGTGTCTATCTTCGGTTTAAACCAACATCTGCAGTTCCTTGCTACACATTTCGTCTTGCAAGGGATGCTGTCCCAAGGGCAGCACAGCGGCGCAGCGGTAGAGATACTGCCTTACATCGCCATAGATCCGGGTTCAATCCTGACTACCGACGCTGTCTTTACGGAGTTTGTTATCTTGATCAGCATTTTGTTCAGCACAGACATCGTGGGCTGAAGGGCCTGCTTCTGTGCTGCGCTGTTATATGTTCTATGCCGTTATTGAGATCTTTCAGCAATGCATTAGATATGATGATTAGGGTCAAGGAATTAATCTCTTCGACTGCCTAAATGGATGAAGAACCGTGGTGTATTTATGGGATTTTATGCAGCAAATTACTGCAATATGTTGCATATTTAAATCCTCTGCAAAATAACCTACAGGGCCATGCATAAGAAACATCGCAGCCTGACAAATGGATACAGCCACAATGAGCCAACTGGTATGCTGAGCTGTGTAGTACAGGCAACAAGTCCAATGATAAACAACAGGACAAGGACTGATAACAATCAGTGAAAGCGTTTAACATTTCTCAACTTTAAAGTTACATGCAATAAAAATGAAGCTGCTCTCCCACCAATAGTCAATAGTCTATTTATTTGACTATTGATTTGCTTCTAAAGTGAGGCCTCTGTTTAGGCAACAAATCAGACGAAACACCACTTGATTTGTACAGATATGCACACCTTGGGATGGGGAAGTATCAAACTCTTATTCCTGGTCATTAAATTCACAAATACCTCAGTTACATCCATGACTGATATGGCTTCAGCATTGCTGGTGCAGAGAAAGTATGTGCTAATGTTCTCTGGTTTGTTTTATGTGGGGGGAGGGGGAGCGGGGTCAGGGCAAACTTTTTTCAATCTCTTACCTTGCCGGAGATGCGATTGTTTTCCGGTTCGTATCTCCGGTAGCTCTGCGGCCTAACATCATGGAGCTGGCGGCCTTGCTCGAGACTGACTTTGAGCCCGCGGTCACGGGTAGAGACTGATGTTGGGAAGCTCCAAGCCGCAGGAGTTTCGACCAGCCCCGACCCAGGGTACAATCGCCCGGCATGGGGGAGGTGAGATGCCCCCCCCCCGATGCGGGAGCTTGACCACCCCGATGTAGAAAACTCGACTGCCAGTTGCGGGAACCAAGATTGCCCAGACAGCGGAAGGACGGGAGAACAAAGAGGATTTAACTTTTTCTGCCTTCCATCAAAGTGAGGGAAGTGGGGGGGTCGCTGTGGTGGATGTTCATGTTTCAGCATGCTGTAATATTTCCACATCATACCTTGAGTATCTGACCTACGTATAAAAAATCAATTGAGTTGATTTGGCTCAAATCCTGCGTTAATAAAACAGCAACAAATCACAACAGAAAAGGTCAGCAATAAATCAAAAGTGGCAAAGCAGTCAGAGACTGGCTAAGCAAGAAACTTTGAAAGCTGAACTGATGCAAGTAACAGGCAGAAGAATTCACCAGAGACTCACAGAGACATCGAGCACTGAAACAAGTACTTCAGCCCGGCACGTCCCTGATGCCCAGCTAACTTGTCACATTGACGCGCATTTGACCCATATCCCTCTAAACCTTTCCGAATGTCTTCTAAATGCAGTTAACTGTTATAGCCCTGTCTCACGGTACGAGTTCATTCCAAGAGCTCTCCCGTGTTTAACAAAAATCAAACTCGTGGTAAGCACGAAGAATGAACGTAGCGGGTTCGTCGGAGCTCGGGGACATCTCTTAGCGGCTCGTAACTCGTAACGCAGGTACTCGGGAAGACTCGCTAATGGCGGGTAAGCACGGGAAGACTCGTGAAGATTTTTCAACATGTTGAAAAATGTCCACGAGAGCCCCGAGTACCGACGAGTGGCCATACAATACAATACAATTTTATTGTCATTTGAGCCCCAGTGAGGCTCAAACGAAATTCTGTTTCCACAGCCATACAAACAAAGACAATTTCCTAGACATACACACAATTTAATTCACACAAACATCCATCCATGATGGAAGGCAAAGTCTTTTCTCTCCCCTGTTCTCCATGTCTCTCCCGATATCCAAGCCCCAGGTGGGCGATGATAAGTCCCCGCAAGAGTTTCGACCAGCCCTTTAGGAAGTCCAATCGCGTGCCGGCGAGCTTACGGCCCGCTCCCAGGTCTAAATGCCCACAAAGTTGGAGCCCCCGGCAGGCGCTGGAATCAAAGTGAGGGAAGTGGGGGAGTCATGCTGTGGTTGATGTTCATATTTCAGCGATGCTGTAATATTTCCCATCATACCTCCGGGACCTACGTTGAGTTGAAAATCCTGCGTTAATAAAACGACAACACGGGTCAGCAATGTGGCAGAAGCAGTCGCGGCTTGTGGAACTGATGCAAGTAACAGGCAGAAGAATCACCCAGGGAAGCAGGTCGAGCTCTCCCCAGCCCGGCACGTCCCTGATGCCCAGCTAACTTGTCACATTCACTCACATTTGACCCATATCCCTCTAAACCTTTCCGAATGTCTTCTAAATGCAGTTAACTGTTATAGCCCTGTCTCACGGTCTGAGTTCATTCCAAGAGCTCTCCCGTGTTTAAACAAAAATCAAACTCGACGTAGCTGCAGCTGCGTTGCTGGAGCCTCCGGGCCCCAGGAGTCGAGTCGCAGCAGCGAGTCACCACCACTCCCCATTACCGTAAATCTCCGAGTTGGAATCAGGGCAAACCCGGGAGTGCTCTAGGAATGAACTCATACCGTGGGACAGGGCTCTTAATACACCTGCCTCAACCACTTCCTCTGGCAGCTCAGTCCATATACATATCACCCTCTGTGTGACACTCATCAATGTGAGAGTGTCTCGTAAACTTTGTGTGGAATGTGTAGGAAGGAACTGCAGATGCTGGTTTACATCAAGATAGACACAAAAAGCTGGAGTAACTTGGCGGGTCAGACAGCATCTCTGGAGTAAAGGAATAGGTGACGTTTTGGGTCGAGGAAGGGTCTCTACCCAAAATGTCCCCTATTCCTTTTCCCCAGAGATGCTGTCTGACCCGCTGAGTTACTGTATGTGGAATATCCTTTCAGGTAAGTTTAGAACCTCCTGTAAATAAGCTTGCAGTGAGGATTAAGGAAATGAGAACTGAATCCCCGCTTGTTGGTTTAGCATCCTTTTAATCCACGTGCTCATTCCATCCTATTCGTGGATGCCCAGAGCAAAGATGAATTTGCGACAATAGCCTTTGGATAAAGAGACTGCACCGTGTACTCTTGGCCCAGATTTATTGGGTGGCACAGCAGAACTGGTTAGTGAATAAGAAACAAGAAATCGGAATAAATGTGGAGGAAAGGAATAGGTGGCGTTTCGGGTCAAGACCCTTCTTCAGACTTCAGTCTTCAGTCTGAAGAAGGGACTCGACCCAAAACATCACCTATTCCTTTACTCAAAATACCTCCTATTCTTTATCTCCAGAGATGCTGCCTGTCCTGCTGAGTTACTCCAGCGTTTTATGTCTATCTTCAGTTTAAACCTGCGTCTGCAATTCCTTCCTACACATTGGAATGAATTTGTCTTTTTCCAGCTAGCAACAGTGACTAGTGGGGTTCAAAAAGGATCAGTGCTTGTGCAGCAGCCATTCATTATATCTCAGTAAAATGGACACGTAATCCAAATGTAACTTCTTCAAGTATCTCTAAACTAAACTAAAGTATGCAAATTAAACAAACCTAGGGGTGACCTTGAGCTATGAGCATATTACAAAGAGGCTCCAATATCACTTTGACAAATTGGGCGAGTGAGCAAATTGACGACATATGCAATTTAATGAGAGATTACATCAACTGAGCTTTTATTAACTGGAATGCGTAGGAAGGAACTGCAGATGCTGGTTAACACTCAAGATACACACAAAACGCTGGAATAACTCAACGGGACAGGCAGCAGCTCTAGAAAGAAGGAATGGATGACGAGTCTAGAGAAGGGTCTCGACCTGAAACGTCACCCATTCCTGCCATCCGGAGATGCTGCCTGTCCTGCTGAGTTACTCCAGCATTTTGTGTCTATCTTTTATTAACTGGAATTTGGGAGAAGGCAACTACAGGGCAGTTTACAGGGATGATCAGCCACGATTGAGTTGAATGATGGAGCAGACTTGAATGGTAACCTCCTATCTTCTACATTTCTATGCTTCACATAACCCCTCTGCCAATGCACCCACCCCCCTTGCATGCCACTGAAGTGCAGAGGGATTGCTGCAGTTTTCAAGGACAGCTTGATGATAAATGCTACTCTCATGAGCAATATCCACATCCTGAAAATGAATCAAAAATTGTGTTGACATATTCTCACTTGGCCAATTTGTTTTCTCCCAAGCTGAACTAAACACCATCATATCTCTTTCTATTTGCATTCAGTAATGGGAGAGAGATTAAAAAAAAATCTCTTGATGTCCGTTCTATTTATTGCGAGATCTCAGCGTTCAAAACAACAACTTGTCTGAAGCATTTAGCAGTTCAAAATGACAACGAATAAAACTGACTGACATTGATTCAAAACTGTCTGTTCTTTGTCCTCCATCACCACACTTCACATCAATTCAGTCCCAAATAATTGAACTTCTTTTCCACCCCTCCATCACTTTTTACACTGATTTATTTTATCACACGGTTGCAGCCAGCAAACGGGGCAACAATAGAAACAAAAATAACCATAGCAACCGAGGCTTCTGAAGGACTACATTAAAAAAAAATATTTCAATCCAGCTTCCCATTGCTCTCACATGAAATTAAAATATAATCTTCTATTAGAAACGTACAAAATTGCTTTTGTAATAATATATATTTGGTTTTCTTTAGATTTCAGTGACTGTGAATGTACTAGAGGTCTTTGTTTGTGCCGAGCCACTATATTTAGGCCATGTAAGAACTAGTTTTAAAAAATATATAAATGGCATAAATCTTGAGGAAATAACAGCAGAAACGTAATTACTTTAAAATAACATTTCATCCTCTGGGGCTGCAGAGTGTGCCACGGCTGACTATATCCCTTCTTTTTAATTCAAACAGTAGCAGTGCGCTCCTGAGGGAAGTACTCATTGCACTCAAAGGGAATGGCTCCCGTAGAAAAAACTCTCTGTCAGACAATGCCTGTGAGGATCTTGTATACTGCCTCATCAGCAACTTTGTGCTCATGAATATTTTTAACATCCTGTCATTGCATTTAGCACAGCAATGTCTGGGCTCCAGTTATAATTCCTCTTTAAGATATTACAGAAATTAGCTCTCTATCATGTAATCTTTGCGCTCTCTGGTAATGGAATGTCGCATACTACAACGGTCTATTTTCCTTATTGTTAAGCAACCCATTTTCAGATGCTGAATCAACATGAATAGAAATTTGTCTCCACCATCACGGCATAGCTGGTATTATTGCTTGGGTATACATTTGTGCAGTGCCAGAGTTAATACAACATATGCTGTCATTTAAAAAAACCCTTGCACGGAAAGTGTTGTTTGTTTGGAAATGTGATTTTCTTGTCGATGGCAAGAATTACCGAGGCCATCTCACAGCAATCCGGCGGCAGTGTCTAAATAGAGAAGGGGGTTTGGTGAGAGCAGAGCTGCTTTGAGTGGGGACGTTGTCATGGTCAGAGGTATTGCAGAGAGGGACCAGTAGAGTGTCCCATGAGGTCCAGAGGGCAAGGTGCACCACCATTCCACCTAGTGTCCACAGGGGGAGGAGCGGCTCTGCTGTCAGAGACTGGAGGACCGGTGATGGGATCTAGGGAGAGGGTAGGGCTGAAGAAGTCCTGGTCGGGTTGCTCCTAGGCCTGGCCATGCGGGCCATCGGTGAGTTATGGCACCAGGCAGAAGAGGGCTTTGCCCGAGCCAGATGCTTGCCCCTTTTCTGGGGTTACGTCTGCGCCTGGGTGGTGTTAGAGAGGGACATAGTTGTATAGTAGTTATTTAGTGCACTTGTAAGGATTGTGCAATAGTTGTTTGAGAATTAAAAGCCCTGACCCACGAGGTACCCCGAGTGAAAGACTCGTGGTTGTGTACGAGATTTCAAGTGTATGATCAAGAGTTTAACTGAGTTCCCATGGGTATGACAAGTTTGCCGTTTACTTGTCATTTCTGCGATGTTCCAAGTACGTCTCCCGAGTTACTCTTGAGCCAACCCTGAATGAAGGTCTGTTTTAATAAGCAACAGTGTTAAAGAAGACATCTTCATCCTGCAGCTTTGATATAAAGATAGACTTCAGCGCGGCCGTATCTATTGATGTGACCTACAAAGGGAAAATGCGCACCGTCCAATGCCGGAGCAGTTATACTTATCATTTGTTTGAAACACACAGGTTTGATATATTTTAATTGAATTTGCTGCCATGTCTACACACTGCGGGGAGACGGGAGATGAAATCTTTGAATGTGGACGGATGTGCACATCAGATTGTTGGGAAATGGAGCTCAGGGTTTGCCTCCTGAGCTGCTTTGGTGCCCAGGCGTGAGTTGAGGTGGAGGGAAGTTGGGGGGGGGGGGGGGGGGGGGGGGGGGGGGGGGGGGGTTAAAACTCACCCATTTGACAGAGGCAGAGGATTACGAGGATCCAGCGAGACTCGGACTGCATGGCCACCACGCCGACAACTTGTTGGATGTGGAGAGCCGTGACTGCCCCGCTGGTGGCCAACTTCTCCCTGCCCTCCGTCGCCGCACCCAGCCGGCCGGGAGGAGCTGAGCATGGAGCCCGCCACCAGAGTCGTGTCTGACTGCCTGGGCAGCCTGAGGGTGGCAGATGCACCCGGCCCATGGAGTGGCCGCGGAGAGACTGCGGGGGGGGGAGTACCTCACTCTGACTGTGATAGGGAGAGACAGAGGCACGCACACACACACACACACACACACACAGTGTGGAGTTCCTCTGACTGACTGACTGTCTGTGTGTGGGTGTGGGGGGTGGGACAGAGAGAGAGAGAGAGATACACACACACACACACAGGCAGCGTGGAGTACCTTTAACTGTGTGTGTGGGAGAGAGAGACAGAGGCAGACACACACGCACAATGGGCAGTGGTACCTCAGTCCGTGCTTGGCCGTCCGATGGGGGGGGGTGCGTTGGGTGCGACCGCACCCCCCTTTTTTTCCCTTAAGAAAAAGTCGTCTTCCGTTAATTGGGGAAAAAAAAATCAGACCAACCCTTGCTGGGCCCATGCCACCCCCGCTGGGCCCACGCCACCCCCGCTGGGCGCACGCCACCCCCGCTGGGCCCACACCACCCCCGCTGGGCCCACACCACCCCCGCTGGGCCCACACCACCCCTGCTGACCCCTCCTGAACCCACGCCACCCTTGCTGACCCCCGCTGGGCCCACGCCACCCCCGCTGGGCCCACACCACCCCCGCTGGGCCCACACCAACCCACGCCACCCTTGCTGACCCCCGCTGGGCCCACGCCACCCCCACTAGGCCCACACCACCCCTGCTGACCCCTCCTGAACCCACGCCACCCCTGCTAACCCCCGCTGGGCCCATGCCACCCCCGCTGGGCCCCCGCCACACCCACGGGGCCCACACCACCTTCATCCCCCCTGCCAGCTGGGCCCGCGCCACCTTCATCTTCGCCCCCCCCCCCCCCCTGCAAGAAAGAGGGGGGATGTGGGAGGGAGGTGAGAGAGAGGGGGAAGGGAGAGGAGAGAGAGATGGGAGGGGAGGGGGAAGGGGGATTATCTTGAGTGAGATTGCAAAATTAAGGTAGGTTTTAGATCTATTATATTTTCTCCTCCATATGAATAATATTGAACAATATCAAATAATATCAAACAATTGGAACGGCTTTGTTTTCCTTGATAACAATACTGAAAAATATGAACTCCATAGTGTGTGACATAAATACACATTTTAATGGGATCGTTATATACAGTTGTAACGTTTCCATTTCAATATCGGGGGGGGGGGGTGCTGGGGGCAAATATGCGTCAAGCTGAAAGCCTAATTGTTAAAGAATTAAAAGATAGCCTAATCGATAAAGCGCTGAGAAGAGGAATCAGAGCTGCCAAGGAAAGATATTCTGAGAAGTTGAGGAGACAGTTCTCAGCTAGTGACTCTTCTTCAGTTTGGAAGGGCATGCAAGAAATCACCAGCTATAAGAGGAAAGCCCCCCCGCTGACGAACAACCTGAATGAGTTTTACTGCAGGTTTGAAAATCAGAAACGTAACCCTGGTACCCCCTCCCCAACAAACACAGCCAGAACCCAGTCTGCAAAGAATGGGCCTTGCACCCTCTCCTTCCCATTCACCACTTCACACCTACTTAAGGCAAGACTCCAGTATGAAAAGAGTGGAACCTTTCCCACCCCAACCAACCACTTCACACCCACTCACAGACTGCGAAGACTGGGCCCTTCTACACCCACCCAACTGCAATCACCACTCCACTCCAATCACCCAATGACTGCACCTCCACAGACACCTCTGTCAAGCTTCTCAAGTTTGTGGATGACAAAACCCTGATTGGACTGATCCAGGATGGGGATTTCTGTACTCTTTTCAGTTTGACATATTTCCTATAACATGGTGCCTTGAACTGAACACAATAGTCTAAATGCGGTCTCACCAACGTCTTATACAACTGCAACATGATCGCCCAACTTCTATACTCAATACTCTGACTGATGAAGGCCAAAGTGCCAAAATACTTTTTGACCACCTGATATACCTGCGACACGACCTTCAAGGAACCATGCAACCATCAACCATTCCTCTGCCCACCTGGCTAATTGATCCAGATCCTGCTGCAATCTTTCACAACCATCTTCACTATCTGCAAAACCACTCACTTCTGTATCATCAGCAAACTTGCTAATCTTGCCCTGTTCTGTGACGTTTCAGAGTGCTGGAGTAACTCAGTGGGCCAGGCTGAGTATAGAAGTTGGGAGGTCATGTTGCAGTTGCATAAGAAGTTGGTGAGGCCGCATTCAGAGAATTGTGTTCAGTCTGAGCACCATGTTATAGGAAAGATGTCATCAAACTGGAAAGGGAAGATTTATGAGGATGTTGCCAGGACTAGAGGGCCAGAGCTATAGGGTTGAGTAGGCTGGGACTCTATTTCATGGAGCATAGGAGGCTGAGGGATGATCTAATAGAGGTGTATAAAATCATGATTTGAATAGATATGGTTGAGTCTTTTGCCCAGAGTAAGTGAATCGAGGAGCAGAGGACATAAGTTTAAGGTGAAGGCCAAAAGATTTAATAGGAATCTGAGGGGTATATTAATCACACAAAGGATGGTAGGTGTATGGAACAAGCTGCCAGAGGAGATAGTTGTGGCAGGGACTATCGCAACATTTAAGAAGCAGTTAGACAGGTACATGGATATGACAGGTTCGGAGGGATATGGATCAAACGTGGGCAGGTGGGACTAGTGCAGATGGGACATGCTGGGCCGAAGGGCCTGTTTCCACACTGTATCACCCTATGACTATCTTTCTCTCTCAAACCCATTCTCCTGCCTTTGCCCCTTCACCTCTGACACCCCTATCAATCAAGAATCTATCAATCTCCTCCTGAAAAATGTCCATTGACTTGACCTCCACAGTTGTCTGTGGCAATAGATTCCGCAGTTCACCACCCTCTGACTTAAGAAATTCCTGCTCATCTCCTTCCTAAAGGAATGCCTTTTAATTCTGATGCTGTGGCCACTGGTCTTAGACTCTCCCACTAGTGGAAACATCCTCTCCAAATCCACTCCATCCAGGTTTTTACCAGGCTGGGACAGACGGCAACAGCTTCACACCGTGCCCCAAAGCTTGTGTCCTGTCCTGCATCATCCAAGACAGCAGAGATTTTATACGAGAGGGCAAGCACCGTAACAAAGTAGCTCACGATGGTTTGGGTAACAATCAGGAATGTCTATGCATGGCACATCATGAATATTACTGAAGTACGGTCTTGACCCGAGCTATGATCTATACGTTTTCTCCAGAGATGCTGCCTGACTCACTGAGTTACTCCAGCACTCTGTGATATGTCACCTATCCATGTTCTCCACAGATGCTGCCTGACTCGCTGAGTTACTCCAGCACTCTGTGTAACGTCACCTATTCATATTCTCCGCAGATGCTGCCTGACCCACTGAGTTACTTCAGCACTGAGTGACTATTTTCCCATCAGCCATCTGCCCAAGCCCACTCTCCCCCCTTCTTTCCTATGTTCCTTTCCACCCATAAACCTCTCTCTGCCTTTACATTTCACTCCTCTTTCAAATCTGCTCTACTTATCTACATGATTTTTCTTCTTCACTTTTTAGTCATAGAATGATGCAGTGTGGAAACAGGCCCTTCAGCCCAACTTGCCCACACCGACCGACATGTCCCATCTACACTAGTCCCACTCACACGCATTTGGCCCATGTATCCATCTAAATCTATCCGTGTATGTGTCCAAATGTCTCTTAAACATTAGGATAGTCCCAGCCTTAACTACCTCCTCTGGCAGCTCGTTACATACACCCAGCACCCTTTGTGTGAAAAAGCTACCTCAGATTCCTGTTAATTTCTGAAATATTGGTCATAAATTTGGTGCAAAAATGCTCCAAAACAAGGCTCAGAATGGATCAGAGAGCATCTAAAACCCCTGAGCTTCCTTAAGCGGGCCCTGGACCCTGGCATTGAGGGACTTCATGCTTCGCGCTCATGATGTGCGCAGCGCACACATTATTTCACATTAAGTTTTTTGGAATCCTGTCATGCCACCCCCCTTTTTGAAAAGCTTTGTACGGGCCTGCTGTGTGTGTGTGTAGGGGAGAGAGACACACAGAGACAGTGTGGATCTCTGACTGTGCAGGATGGAGAGAGACAGAGAGAGAGAGAGGGCACAGAGGCAGTGTGGTGTAATTCGGTGTGACTGTGGGGGAGGAGAAAGAGCGCACAGGTCCTCGGTATATCTGTGTGTGTGGGAGGGAAGAGAGACTAAGCAGAATACATCGGTCTTATTGTGTGGGGGGAGAAAGAGAGGTGGGGGGAGATGTATATACACACACAAAGCAGAGTTTTACTGTGTATGTGGGAGACACAGATGGACTGAGCACAGTACCTCGGGCTTACTGTGCGTGGGAGAGGGGGAGAAAGAGACATACACTCACAGAGGCAGAGTCTCTCAGCCTGTGTGAGGGAGGGAGGGAGGGAGGGAGAGAGAGAGAGAGACACACACACACAAGGTGGATGTGAAATCCCACCTGCCTGTTTCAGTGGCAGGCACCCGCCGCCAGTGAATGAAGACACCCCCATCTGTCTCCCACTCCTCTCCCCCGACCCTCCACTCCCTCCCCCCTCCACCTTTCCCTCCCAACTCCAGTCCCGTCCCGTCCCCCTGGGAAACTGAAGGGAGCGACAATAAACTGCCACGGATACAAATAATATAATACACAAGAAAGGGCAGATGCTGGTTGACAAAAAGTGTACACACAGTGCTGTAGTTACGCAAAGACGCAGCAGAAATTTGGAAATGTCATCCCGTCACCCATTCCTTCTCTCCAGAGATGCTGCCTGCCCGCTGAGTTAAAGAGTTCCCACAGTAGACTCACGAGACACTAAGGCAAACGCACGGGCCACTACGTTCTTAAAACGAGTTTAAAGGTCTCAATTTTTAACTTCAGCAGTGCATTTTACTCGTGGAAAACTTTAAACATGTTTGAATTTTTCCAAGAGTTAACAAGTTTCACGGGTACCTGCCGTTAGCGCCACGAGTCGCTAAGTTGCGTCCACGAGTTCCGACGTTCCCGCTACGTTAATTGTACGTAGTTACCACGAGTTAAATTTTTTTAAACTCGGGGTAGCTCGTGGGTCAACTCACACCGTGAGACAGAGGTTTTAGTGTCTAGGTAAACTTGTGAATTTGTAAGATGGTGGTGGATGTTCTACCACGGTTTTATTTTGTATCGTGATCGTAATAAAATTAATTATTTTTGATACAAAAAAAAAGAGGTGTTGCCGGGATATTGATCGCTTTGCCAGGACTCATAGAAACACAGAAACATAGAAATTAGGTTCAGGAGGAGGCCATTCTGCCCTTCTGCACCGCCATTCATTGTGCTCATGGCTGATCATCCCCAATCAATAACCCGTGCTTGCCTTCTCCCCATATCCCTAGATTCCACTAATTGCAGGAACAGTTGTGCTGTGGAGACTCAAGAGACCTGCAGACCCTGGAATCTGGAGCAACAAGAGGAATGCCAGAGGAACTCAGTCAGTAGAGCATCATCTCTGGAGGCAAAAGGACGGTGATGTTTTGGTATTGTGCTGCGGCTTATCACATACACAGGAAGTGCATTTGTGGAACAATCCTGACATCCCAAAGTTCACCACATCTTTGCAAAGATCCAACATTAGTAAATGCCGCGGCCAGACATAAAGTGATGTCATAGGTGATAGAAGCAGATGAGGCCATTCGGCCCATCATGTCTACTCCGCCATTTAATCATAGCTGATATATCTCTCCCTCCCAACCTGATTCTCCTGCCTTCTACCCAGAACTGCTGACAGTCGTACTAATCAAGAATCTCTCTATCTCCGCCTTAAAAATAATCCACTGACAGCCTCCACAGCATTCTGTGACAAAGAATTCCACAGATTCACCATCCACTGGAGAAATTCCTCCTCATCTCCTTCCTCAAGGAACATCCTTTAATTCTGAGGCTATGGCCCTAGACTCTCTCATTAGTGGAAACATTCTCTCCACATTCACTCTATCCAAGCCTTTCACTATTCAGTGTTATAATGAGGTCCTCCCTCATCATTCTAAACTCCAGTGAGTACGGGCCCAGTGCTGTCCTTCGCTCATCATATGTTAACCCACTCATTCCTGGAATCATTCTTGTAAACCTCCTCTGGACCCTCTCCAGAGCCAGCACTCAGATTCCTCAGATATGGTGCCCAAAATTGCAAAATTAAACAAATGCTAAATTTTGAAAGAGGCGTGAATACTCTGAGAGAAATTGTGATTTAGATGCCCAAACCTTAGAAAGCCTGTGTTAAATCTCTAGACATCATTGCTCAGGCCTGTGTTAAATCTCCAGACATCATTGCTCAGGCCTGTGCTTGCATTAGATCCAATTCTGCACACTATATTTCAGGAGGAATGTTGTGGTCTTCCTTTAGGCAAAAATATCCTCGCATATCCAGTTGTGTGGTCACCTTGTGATCCAGATTGAACAGCAGTGCTGCAATTCCTATTCCTATTCCTATTTGCAGCAATGCAATATTGTCACAGATATTTAGACTGCAACTAAAAGGCGTTATTGAATAGTCGTAATGTAATTGCTGGCTTAATGGTTTTGCCAAGATATTACAGGTTGGCATCGAGGGCGGAAGGTTTCTCTTTGGGACCGATGAAGAGTGTTGATGGCTTTCACTTGAGAGGTTTGGGTTACACCTTAGTCTACTTCAGCTAGTTTAGAGATACAGCCTGGAAACAGGCCCTTCAGCCCACCGGGTCCGCACCGTACAGCGATCCCCGCACATTAACACTATCCTCAATGCACGAGGGACAATTTACACTTATGCTAAACTAATTAACCTACTAACCTGTACGTCTTTGGAGTGTGGGGAGGAAACCGAAGATCTCGGAGAAAACCCGCACAGTCACGGGGATAACACACAAAGTCCGTACAGACAGCACTCGTAGTCGGGATCGAACCCCGGGTCTCTAGGCCTGCAAGCACAGTAAGGCAGCAACTCTACTGCTGCGCCATCGTGCCGCCCTATACTGACGTCTGCATTTACCTGTGACTGAAGAAACAGAAATCACAGGAGCAGGAGTAGACCATTCAGTCCTTCATGCTAGCCGCACTATTTACCCCAATCATGGTTGATCATCCACCTCAGTACCTTTGTTCCCACCCTTCTCTCTGTATCCCACAATCACCACAGCATTGGGAAGTATCGCGACCTCCACCTTAAATATATTTGATGACCTGTTTCTGCTGCCATTTGTGGTATATAATTCTATCACCATTTGGGGGATGAATTTTTTTCTGAGTTCTGTATCGTATTTATGTTCATAAGAGCTAGGAGCAAAATTAGGCGATTCGGCCCATCGAGTCTACTTCGCCATTCAATCATGGCTGATCTCTGCCTCCCAATCCCATTCTCCTGCTTTCTCCCAATTACCCTTGACACCCGTTCTAATCAATAACTTGTCTTTCTCTCCCTTAAAAATATCCACAGACTTGGCCTCCACAGCCCTCTGTGGCAATGAGTTCCCCAGATGAACTATCCTCTGATGAAAGAAGTTCCTCCTCACCTCCTCTCTAAAAGAGCGTCCTTTAATCCTGAGGTTATGACCTCTCGTCCTAGACTCTCCTACCAGTTGAAACATCCTTTTCACATCCACTCTATCTATGCCTTTCATGATTTATTTTTTTACTTATTTTTATGCCGGATAGGAATGAACAATTGTTGTAATTCATCTATGTATTATTGAAATTATCTTGTTTGTCCATCCACTACCAACCATTAGCAAAGTTCCCCAATATATCATAGCTCCCATCTTATAGTTTTCTTCATTCGGATTTGGAAACTTAATTTCTGTTTTTAAAGTTTGAAAGCAGTCGTCAGGGTCAACGTATAAATGTTAACGTATGATGGCAAATGAGAACCGATCAATGAACTATTTCAAAATGTAAACTGCAATTTTGGAACAGCAAAGGGCAACTTTGTAAAGAAATGGCACTGGCCCACATGAGGTCACACAGGGATATGGTTTGTTCCAGTTGCGGTCTCCTATATATCGGCAAGGCCAAGCGCAGACTCAGTGATCGTTTCAATGAATACCTTCTCTCAGTCCACCTAAACCTACCTGATCTCCCGGTTGCCAAACACTTCAACTCCCCCTCCCATTCCCACACTGATCTTGCTGTCCTGGGCCTCCTCCATTGTCGGGGTGAGGTCCAGCACAAATTGGAGGAACAGCACCTCATATTTTGCTTGGGGAGCTTACACCCCAGCGGTATGAACATTGACTTCAAGTAGCCCTTGCTTTCCCCCTCTCTCCAACCCCTCCCCTTCCTAAATTTCCGACCAGTCTCACTGTCCCTCTGATTAAATTTTATCTCTGTATGCTAAGTCTTCACGTTTTTCTGGCTAACACTGATTTATTCCACATTTTCCTTGACCTTCATCTCCTGTGGTGTCTCGATTTCTCAGCTAACACTTCATTATCACTGTGTCGGTCGAACACTTCATTATCACTGGTGGCCGATTGGACTGTCCTCCGTGTAAAAGCGGGAGATGGTTTTTGCAGCGAGACCTGGGTGTCATGGGGACAATCATTGAAGGTAGGGGTCATGCATCTGGTGCAGCAGGCAGTAAAGAAACGACATGGTATGTTAGCTTTCTTGCAAAAGGATTTGAGTTCCTAGGAGCAGGGAGGTTCTACTGCAGTTGTACAGGGTCTTGGTGAGACCACACTGGAGTATTGCGTACAGTTTTTGGTCTCCAAATCTGAGGAAGGACATTATTGCCATAGGGGGAGTGCAGAGACGGTTCACAGACTGATTCCTGGGATGTCAGGACTGTCTTATGAAGAAAGACTGGATAGACTTGGTTTATACTCTCTAGAATTTAGAAGATTGAGAGGGGATCTTATAGAAACTTACAAAATTCTTAAGCGGTTGGACAGGCTAGATGGATCATTATAAGGAACAAGATTGTTCCCTTATAAAGTTCTAGGGCTGTGGTCAGTCCAGGACAAGGGGTCACAGCTCTAAAGGGTCCAGAATAGCCCATCCTTTTCTCAAAACCGAGATGAGAAGAATTCTTTTTTCACTGCAGAATGGTGAAACTCTGGACCTCTCTCCACAGAGGGTAGTGAGGCCACTTCATTGGCTATATTTAAGAGGGAGTTAGATGTGGCCCTTGTGGCTAAGGGGATCAGGGGGTATGGAGAGAAGGCAGGTACGGGATACTGAGTTTGATGATCAGCCATGATCATATTGAATGGCGGTGCAGGCTCGAAGGGCCGAATGGCCTACTCTTGCACCTAATTTCTATGTTTCTATGTTTCTATGTTTCTATGTTTCTATGTGTCTCCCTGTCCCCTGAGTCTCAGTATGAATAAGGGTCTCGACCCAAAACGTCACCCGTTCCTTCTATCCAGAGATGCTGAGTTACTCCAGCATTTTGTGACTGTCCTCTGTGTAAACCAGCGTCTGCAGTTCCTTCCTTCACGTATGGTTTGCATACTGACAATACCAGGAGACAGATACAGAATGTTGGAGTAACTCAGCGGGACAGGCAGCATCTCTGGAAAGAAGGAGTGGGTGACGTTTCGGGTCGAGACCCTTCTTGTGGAGACAGTTTATCTGTGTTGGCCAAGCATGCAGACAACCGGGCTGTGGAAATTGGCTGACATTAAACCAGGCGTCAGACATCTGTGGCTGAATTATTTTGCCCCATTGTGACAGAGGCCATGAAAGGTTCCTCACTGATTAATTTGATATTTAGCACAACAAACATGGTCACAGGCATAGTTGTTCTGTCAGTCGGTAATTGGCGCTTTTGTATCCTCAGAGAGTCGACCCCCACAACTACATTGAGTGTCTGGTGCTTTGGTCCTCAGAAGCTTTATCCCAACAAATGTGTTTGATGATCTTGTCATTGAACATGTACTCTCATTGTAAATTTGTAATTCTACAGGACCACTTGTCACCCAAAGTATTGAAGTTAACTGTGCAATTGTAACCATTGAAACTGCATTCAATCACATGCTATTTTCTTTGTTCTTGCGAGTATAAAAAATCAATCTGCTTTGGAGTTTAGAGAGTTGTTCAAAAGATTCTCCAGAGATTCTCTGAAAGAGAACTGTTTCCAAAATGCTTGCTTGTCACGAAATAAAGACCTTTAACACTGCAGTACTGGTCTCTGTGTGGATCATTATAAGGAACAAACACTGCTACTTTCTTCTACCTTAATAAAGAATTCTATCATGCTGTGGTCATTCTTTGACCACACATTACAAAACTGATCATTATTTATTTGTTGGTGAACGATGTCCAGAATAGCCCATTCCCTAGCTCATTTCTCAAAACATTGGTCTGAAAAAAACATAATTCCTCTACTCCAGGATTTCCTCATATGTCATATGGTTGATAATGTGGTTTAGAAACAAGGTACCGCATTAATACACAAAAGATTACAAAGTGCTGGACTATTTCAGTAGGTCATGTAAGCATCCCTGGAGGACATGGGTAGGTGACATTTGAGGCCCCTTCTTCAGACCAGCCCTTATGAAGTGTGACATGACCAGGATAGACACAAAATGCTGGAGTAACTCAGGCAACATCCCTGGAGAGAAGGAATGGGTGAATGGTTTCAGATCGAGACCCTTCCTCGGACTGAGAGTCAAGGGAGAGAGAAAGAAGAGATATGGAAGGGTAAGGTGTGAAAACGGCAGATCAAAGCAGACAATGCTCAAGGAAATGTAGGATTGTTCATTGTTGGCTGGGGGAAGGTCATAACGAGCCATTCAAACAGTAAAATTAATCTGGAGGACAGTGAAATTAGTCGGAGAACTGGGGTGGGGAAGGGGCAGAGAGAGAGGGAAAGCAAGGGTTACGTGAAGTTAGAGAAATCAAAATGCATACCACTAGGTTGTAAGCTGCACAAGTGATATATGTGGTGCTGTTCCTCCAATTTGTTCAGTCTATATGAAGAATACAATTATCCAGTTGTACCCTTATTATATGTGGCACTAACTCGCTGTTCATTTACAGCTACTATATCATTATGACTGTTGAGTGGGCTACAGACAAAGCCCACCAAAGTTTTCTACCTTCTGTGGCAAAGAATTCTACAGATTCACCACCCTCTGACTAAAGAAAATCCTCCTCATCTCCTTCCTAAAGGAATGTCCTTTAATTCTGAGGCTATGGCCTCTAGTCCTAGACTCTCCCACTAATGGAAATATCTTCTCCACATCCACTCTATCCAAGCCTCTATCCAAATCAAATCCACTCTGGCCAAATGTTACCAATGTGAAAACAATGCCTTTAGGCTTAATTTTTTAACAATACCTCCCGTGGCTTTTTGTTTACACTTTGGCCTCTCATTGCCTTTGGCTCTGTTTATCGTTTTTGCTCTTTCCTTTTACTGTCATTCATTTTTCTCCTTGTTTTTTCCCTCCTCTCCCCTTTCATTCTAGTTCAAATCCCCCCCCTCCCACCTCCCCTCCACCCCCCCACCCCCCCCCCCATAACCAGCCCAAACAACACCCTCCCCTTCCCTGAGCATCCCAGTCTGCAACAAGAGTTCAAAGGCTCAACATGTAAGTAGCTTAAGTGTCCTGCTTTGCAAATCAGTCATTATCTTTATGGATTTATATATTCAGTGTCTTAATAGCTTTCTGGAGATACTGTATTACAGATGTCGTGCCTTACAAAGGATGTGGGAAAGATTTATTAAAATCCCACTGGGGATGAGAGACTTCAGTCATGTGAAGGATTACAAAAGCTGAAATTATTCTCTTTAGATCAGAATAGGTCAGGAGAGAGAGGTGTGATAAGGAGTAAATACAGAAAACTACTTCCAATAGCGGGAGGATTGGTAATCAGATTTAAAATAATTGGCTTTTTTTTTTTACCTAGCAAACTGTAATATAGAACACTCTCACTGAACGTGGTGGAAATAGATCCTATATTAACTTGCAAAAAATCATCGGATAAACCTTGAGCGTGCTGAAATTTGTAAAGGCTAAGAGGAAGTGCAAAAGGAATTAACTGAATCAGCAGTTCTTTGGAAGAGACCATGGCATCTTCGTCACTGAAGTCAGGACTTCCCTTCTTCCAGCCAAACTTTCTCTAATGTTCAAGAAGGAACTGCAGATGCTGGAAAATCGAAAGTAGATAAAAATGCTGGAGAAAGTCAGCGGGTGCAGCAACATCTGTGGAACGAAGGAACTAGGCAACGTTTCGGGCAGAAGGAAGAAAGGCTTCGGCCCGAAACTTTGCCTATTTCCTTCGCTCCATAGAAGCTGCTGCACCCGCTGAGTTTATCCTGCATTTTTGAGTCCTACCTTTCTCTAATGTTCATTCTTGGCCGAGCCCCAAGCTCACTTTGTCCCCTATCTTCTGTCCTATTTCCCATTATGAATAGGAGGGAACTGCAGATTTAGTTCAGTTTAACAGTAAGATTAAACGAGAACTTACCAGTTTGAAGTTTGATCTTTATTTTATGAGGAATTACGATGAATGACTACGTGAAGATTTCAAAGCTTCTGTGATTTCATGCCGTAGATTCAAATCCAGGCGTCTTACTGCATTGATTGACTCTAAATGAGTGAAAACAATGAATAATATACAACCATAACATTTCTGTCCTCTTTTTTTTATCACAGGGGAACATTTAATACTGAATCCAAAACAGCACCACCAAATACACCAGGGTCTGCAATCTCTTTATGGTAATACTTGTGAAACATCCGTTCACTTGCCCATCCTGCGGCCGTGAGGATATGGTCTATTGGAACGTCCAAATCCTTGGCCTCCGATGTTGCTGCCGCCCTGGTGGAATGAGATTTAAATTTGTCAGTATTAATCCCTGCATCAACCAGCACCTGCTTCAGCCACCTCAAGATAGTCTGTACTGACACTTTCTTATGTGTTTTTTTATGGCTGATAAACAATGCTGATTCTGCACCTCTTAAGTCCTTGGTGGCCTCAATGTAACATTTTAAATGTGCCACTACACATAGTCTTGGATCCAATGCTATTTCTTCTGCCAATGGTTGTCCCTTCAGTCTCGGACCTGAGAACTTTTGGGCCAGACCTGGTACTTTGGGCTCTATTATTGGGCTTTGGTCCTCATATGATTCATCATCAGAATCTGCTGGAAATTCCTCCTCATAGTGGGGTTGACCTGTTATTTCTTCTTCAGGTGCTTTTTTCTACCGTTTCTGTAGTCGCTGGTTTTTCTACCGCAGACTTTTTAATGGGGCGCCCGCTACTCTCAGACACTCTGTCCTCTTGAGTTTTAGCTGCGGTGCGCTTCCCTTTACTTTTCTCACCTTTCGCCATAATTTAGACTTGCCGGTTACTCAGCACACAGTCTCCACGGAAGAAAAAGTGGCCTGAAAGTGAAAGTAAAAGTACATACCTTCAGGTTTTCTTTCACTCACCGCTTGGAGGGCTCT
This sequence comes from Leucoraja erinaceus, assembly GCF_028641065.1. Taxonomy (NCBI): domain Eukaryota; kingdom Metazoa; phylum Chordata; class Chondrichthyes; order Rajiformes; family Rajidae; genus Leucoraja; species Leucoraja erinaceus. The sequence goes on along the minus strand of NC_073397.1, from coordinate 5,178,304 downwards.
GCTCCTCCCAACACAGACGCTGACGATATGACGCGTGTGCGCCTGGACGGGTTCTTCTTCACGTAGTCACTCACGTGACTCCGAAGAAAAATTTAGAGATACAGCGCGGAAACAGGCCCTTCAGCTCACTGAGTCGGCGATCACCGCACACTAACACTATCCTACACACACTAGGGACAGTTTTATACATACAACAAGCCCAATTAACCTACATAACTGTATGTCTTTGGCATGTGGGAGGAAATCGAAGACCCACGCGTTCACGGGGAGAACACACAAACTCCGTACAGACAGCACCCATAGTCGGGATCAAACCCGGGTCTCCGGCGCTGCAAGCGCTGTAAGGTAACAACTACCGCTGCGCCATCATGGCCGCCCATGATGCTGGTTTAAACCGAAGGTAGACACAAAATGCTGGGATAACTCGGCAGAACAGGCAGCATCTCTGGAGGGAAGTAATGGGTGACGTTTCGGATCAATTCAGAAGAAGGGTCTCGACCCGAAACGTCACCCATTACTTCTCGCTGAGTTACTCCACAATTTCGTGTCTATCTTCTATTTCCCCTTATCCCAGCTTTGAAATCAACTTGTGGGTGAGATGGACTGCCTGTTTCCTAGACCCTATGCAAACCAAACTGTTGATCCTTCTTCCTAATGGTTTGCAGTGAGAGTTAACCTCATTGAAATGTATTGGAGTCTAAAGGGCCTGTCCCACCAGCATGCGTCTAGAGCAACCAAACGTGGTGGCTTGAGGTGTACGGCCTCGCGGGGCCGCTTCCACTTTCAACCGCGGAGCCGTCTGGAGTTGTGCGGGGCTGGTCCCGACATCATACTCACCAATCAGCTGGGCAGGAGGCGGGCCGACTGAATTTGAACGTCACACGGCGTCAGGCAGTTACGTCATCACGCAACGGCATGCGCCGCCAAGATGCTGCGTACAGCGTTGAGACGCTGCATACCCCCTTCGAGGCGGTGCGCACGGCCTCAATGCGGCTGTGGGCCGACAGGCTGTTGCCGCGCGGAGTTTTTGGACAGTGTCAGTTTTTCGGAGCCCCGCGCGATGTCGGGACAGCCCCGCACAACTCCATATGACTCCGGCGATTGAACTGGGACCGGCCCCGCGAGGCCGTACGGCTCAAGCGACCACGTTAGGTCGCGCTCGCCGCATGCTGGTGGGACAGGCCCTTAAGAGAAGTTAATGGGCAAGATGCTGTTTCTTCTTGCTGGAGATGCTAGATCAGGCTAATGGTCGCAGCATAAGAGGTCAGCCAATTAGAACTAAGATGAGGAGAAGATTCCTTTACAAAATGGTTGTAATCCTCTACTGTGACGATGATACTCTGGGGATAATTTACAGAAGCCAATTAACCTACAAACCCTCAAGTCTTTGGAATTTGGGAGGAAACCCGTGCACCCAGGGAAAACCCACATGGTCACAGGGAGAACGTGCAAACTCCATACAGGGGTGAACAATCCAACGCTTGGTGAATTCTGCTGCACAATGATAGGAAGAGCCGACATTGAAGGATCAAAAGGCGACATCACTTTGAACGCTTGGGCCGCCACACGCCCGTTGTCCCAGCGGTAACTTTTCTCACACCTCCTGCTTAAAACCCAAAGGATGGTGAGGCCCTGCTTTCATGGTCTATATTTGCACTAAATATCAAGATCGAGCAAGCTCATGTCCTTCTGTTCCATGGGAGGTTTCTGTCCTCCCTGAGATCGCCTTTGGCCACCTGCGTTACGGTGTGAGAGGTGTACCGCCCCTGTCAAACTCCACACTTGCCACGCTCTACAACACGGGTCACGTCCGGCCACCCAGTCACTTCTAACCACAAACGAGAGCCCCTCAGGACTCGCCCACCCCACCTCACCGGGTAAGTGAACAAACACTCAGAGTAGTGGCAACATTTCAACGGCTGTGCCAGGGGGCTTCCCACTTATTCCATACGTCTCTCGTCTCTTCACAGTGCCAGACTAGAGTCAAGCTCAACAGGGTCTTCATTCCCCATTTGATTCTGCCAAGCCTATTCCCTTGGCTGTGGTTTCGCTAGATAGTGGGTAGGGACAGTGGGAATCTCGTTCATCCATTCATGCGTATCACAAATGAGATGACGAGCCTTTCAGCTATCTTAAGAGAGTCATGGTGACTTTCTGGTTGAAAGTATTTCATGTGAATGTTCCAAAAGCTTTAGAGGACAGGGAACCCAGACACCGAAAGGAATCAAAGGACCCAAAAGAAAAGGATCCTAACCCGAAACGGCACCTTTCTATGTCATCCAGCGATGCTGCCTGACCAGCTGAGTTACTCCAGCATTTGATGTGTTTCCTTGTATCTACCTACTGTTGTGAGGGCTGGCTCTTTTGAGTACACACATCCCCCATTTATTGATTCACAGACAAATGTGCCTATGACCATGTTTGATGCGATAAGTGACAAATAAGTGTGGTATAGAAATTTGCTTCACCTTTATCACAATGGTGTGCAATAACTTAAGCTAAAGAAGCTTGGGTTTGACGAAGGGTCTCGGCCCGAAATGTCACCTATTCCTTTTCTCCAGAGATGCCGCTGGTTCCGTCCTGGGGGCAGTTGGATACACTCGAGGTGGTCTTGGAGGGGAGAACTGAGGAGCATCTTGGACAATACAGCTCATCCCCTCCATGACATACTGGTCAACCTGAGGAGCACCTTCAGCATCGAGCCAGCACCGCCATTCATTGTGATCATGGCTGATCGTCCCCTATTAATAACCCGTGCCAGCCTTATCCCCATATCCCTTGACTCCACTAGCCCCTAGAGCAACAGACTGGTTCTACCAAGATGCAGCACAGAATGTCACAGGAGATCCTTTTTCCCTGGGGCTATCAAACTGTACAACTCCTTTCACTTCTGTCTTGGGGTAGACTGACACCCCCCCCCCACTCCCCAATCTTTGCACATCCCCAATCCTGGACTTTCCACGAGTCACATTAATTTCATGTTTCATTATCTTGGTGTGTTTTATGACTGTTACAGACCAATTTCCCTCCTGGGATAAATAAAGTTCTACCGTATATCGCATCGTATAGTATCATGTGCTGTTTGACCGCTGAGTTACTCCAGCTTTCGATGTTTATTTTAAGCTGGAGACTTCTGGTTTGATGTAAGTCAATTAACATTATTGTTTTACTGAGCTAATGTATACAAGAACAGATGTCCAGTCTGTCTACAATGTTCATTAGAGTAGACATACTAAAGATCGGTGGTTACACAGAAAAGCTGGAGAAACTCAGCGGGTGCAGCAGCATCTATGGAGCGAAGGAAATAGGCAACGTTTCGGGCCGACACCCTTCTTCAGACTGATCAGGGGGGGGGGTGGGTGGGGGACAAGTCCTTGTCCCCACCCACCCCCACCCCTGATCAGTCTGAAGAAGGGTTTCGGCCCGAAACGTTGCCTATTTCCTTCGCTCCATAGATCTGCACCCGCTGAGTTTCTCCAGCTTTTCTGTGTAACCTTCGATTCTCCAGCATCTGCAGTTCCCTCTTTAATACTAAAGATCGGTTCTTGTTTTGAATTAATGGCTGATACAGGTACTACCACATAATTATATAACACCTGAATAGTCCCTGACTAAATACTATGGATGGGTGACTCAGTCTGAAGAAGGGTCTAGACCTGAAACGTCACCCATTCCTTCCCTCCAGAGATGCTGCCTGTCCCGCTGAGTTACTCTAGCATTTTGTGTCTATCTTCGGTGTCTGCAGTTCCTTCCTACACATTTTGACTAAACACCGTGTCATTTTCACATGTACACTGATGACTTCCAACCTAATCATCTCTTAACCCCTCCGTGGTATTTATCCTGTGCTTGGTGATCAGAAATGTATTTCAATTAAACTAACCCTTTGTCTTTGACATTGCTTTTACTTTGTACGCCACCCATCTAATCCATACCTAGTCCAGTTGACTGAAACAGCTTGAAGCTTGTTGTCCTACAGATACTCCCCCACGTTACGAATGCCAGACTTATGGACTCCCAGTACATAGAAACATAATAATAATAATAATAATAATAATAATAATAATAATAATAATAATAATAATACTAATAATAGTAATAATAATAATAATATTAATAATAATAATAATAATAATAACAACAATAATAGTAATAATAATAATAATATTAATAATAATAATAATAATAATATTATTATTATTATTATTATTATTATTATTTAAAAGCAACCCATATTGACCAAAGTGCTTCACATCAGTGCAGGTACTAATTTGATACATACAACGGTAGAACAATATATACATTAACTCTTTACAGCAGCCCCTCAGAGGGGCTCAAAAACGCTAGGGAGTAGAAATAGGTTTTGAGTCGTGACTTAAAGGAGTCGATGGAGGGGGTAGTTCTGATGAGGAGCGGGATGCTATTCCACAGTCTAGGTGCTGCAACCGCAAAAGCGCAGTCACCCCTGAGCTTAAACCTGGACCGTGGGATAGTCAGTAGCCCCAAGTCGGCCGACCTGAGGGACCTGGAGGTAGAATGGTGGGTTGGAAGATTTTTCATTTAACAGTGGGGGGCAAGCCCATTAAGGGCTTTGTACATGAATAAGAGGAGCTTTAAGTTGATTCTGTACCATACTGGGAGCCAGTGGAGAGAGGCCAGGATTGGGTGATGTGGTCCCTTTTACGTGTACCCGTCAGAAGTCTTCCTGCGGTATTTTGAACCAATTGCAGGCAGGTCAGGGATGATTAGCTGAGGCCAGTGTATAGGGAATTGCAGCAGTCAAGGCGGGAGAAGATAAATGCGTGGATATCACACCAAGGATTTTGACGTGCTGTTTGACTAAGGAGGTTAGACTTCCAAGCCTGCCTGTTATCGTCTTGATGGAGTCGGGGTGGCCGAGTAGGATGACCTCAGACTTGCTCTCGTTGAGTTGGAGGAAGTTCGGAGCCACAGAAACACAGTAACGTAGAAAATAGATGCAGGAGTCGGCCATTTAGCCCTTCAAGCCAGCACAGCCATTCAATATGATCATGGCTGATCATCCAGAATCAGTACCTCGTTCCTGCATTCTCCCCATATCCGTTGATTCCTTTAGCCCTCGGTCCAGGTTTAAGCTCAGGGGTGACATAGACTGTGGAATAGCAATCCGCTCCTCATCAGAACTACCCCCTCCATCGACTCCTTTAAGTCACGACTCAAAACCTAAATCTAACTCTCTCTTGAAAACATCCAGTGGATTGGCCTCCACTGCCTTCTGCGGGAGAGAATTGCACAGATTCACAACTCTCTAGGTGAAAAGTTTTGCCTCGTCTCAGTGCTAAATGTCCTACCCCTTATTGTTAAAATGTGACCCCTGGTCTGGACACCCAACATCGTGAACGTTTTTCTTGATGGCGTTTTAGACCAGCTGCTGGGGGAGGTCTGCAGGCTCTTCTGCTGGGCTGGAAAGGGTAATTTCCACATGCCTCCACTCCCGCACCTGAAGCCTATCAGTCGGGGACTGGGTCGTCGAACTGACCCAGGAGAGCTGAGCAAACTCACTCCCTCACTCTCTGAGTCCGTGACGCCGACTGGCGCCTGTACTTCCCACGACTGCTCACTCTTCCATCATGGCTGTTTCAATGATTCTTAGCTTAGAGTGGGTAAGTGGAGTGGAAGAGTCTGAAGAAGGGCCTCGACCCGAAACGTCACCCATTCCCTCTCTCCAGAGATGCTGATTTATTCCCGCGTTTTGTGTCTACCTCTGTTTTTGTTCACTTCTGAATTACAAACAGTTCAGGTTATAAACTGTTCTTCGGAACGCCTAGGAAAGGTTTCAACTCCGTACACTCTGCAGTTTAGAAGGATGAGAGGGGATCTCATTGCAACATATAAGATTGTTAAGGGTTTGGACATGCTAGAGACAGGAAACATGTTCCCAATGTTGGGGGAGCCCAGAACCAGGGGCCACAGTTTAGGAATAAGGGATAAGCCATTTAGAACGTAGACGAGGAAACACTTTTTCTCACAGAGAGCGGTGAGTCTGTGGAATTCTCTGCCTCAGAGGGCGGTGGAGGCGAGTTCTCTGGATGCTTTCAAGAGAGAACTAGATAGGGCTCTTAAAAATAGCAGAGTCAGGGGATATGGGGAGAAGGCAGGAACGGGGTACTGATTGGGGATGATCAGCCATGATCACATTAAATGGCGGTGCTTGCTCGAAGGGCCGAATGGCCTACTCCTGCACCTATTGTCTATTGACTCCGAAACGTCACCTATTCCTTTACTCCAGAGATGCTGCCTGACCCACTGAGTTACTCCAGGTTTTTGTGTCTAATTTAGGAATGAAATCCTGCTCTAACCCTGGGGACTGCCTGAATTGAGATTGAGATCATCTTCTGAACATTTATCAACACTCTTCCAAAAACAGGCTTGTTCCTTCTCAGTCCTTCAGCCGAAGTGTATTTATTATCTCCAGACATTACATTGGAAATGTCTAGCCTCCCCAAAACTACCTTCCACAATCACAAGGACTTCAAAAGCACAAAGTTAGACACAAATTGCTGGAGTAACTCAGCGGGTCAGGCAGCATCTCTGGATAAAAAGGATGGGTGACATTTTGGATTGGAACCTGTCTGAAGAAAGGTTCCAAACCGAAACGTCACCCATTCTTTTTCTCCAGAGATGCTGCCTTACCCGCTGAGTGACTCCAGCACTTTGTGTCTACGGTATAAACCAGCATCACCAATTCCTTCCCACACGTCTTCTAAAGCACTGGGCAGGATGGAACTTCAGAGACGGCTGGTTTACACCGAAGATTTACACAAAATGCTGTAGTTACTCAGCGGGACAGGCAGCATCTCCGGATAGAACGAATGGTTGACGTTTCGGGTGAAGCCGTCACCCCAAACGCCACCCATGACTTCTATTCAGAGATGCTGCTGGTCCCGCTGAGTTACCCCAGCTTTTGTGTCTAACTTCAAAAGCACTGTTGGTTGTGACACAGCTAACACTAAATATTAATCATCAATTGATAGTAAAGCACTGGTTCTTCTTTTCAGATTATTTTCACTCATGCTTCTCACCAATCCCTTACTGCACCCATTAAAACGTTTCAAACACTCAAATAGCCCAGTGATGCAACTAGTGGACCTGCTGTCCCACAGCACCAGCTTCAGGCCACGGTGGCACAGCGATAAAGTTGCTGCCTTACAGCGCTTACAGTGCCAGAGACCCGGGTTTGATCCCAACTCCGGGTGCTGTCTGTACGCCGTCTGTACCTGGGATTGTTCCTCGGGGAGAGGAACAGGCATTACAATTTAGAAAAGGTCGTTTGCAAATGTTTAACTATTTTACAGCGATCTCCCCTGGAGATGTTATTAATGTTACTAAACTTGGGATCCACAAACCTGTCTTCATTGGCAGTGGAGAGAATCAATAGCTTCAAGCTCCTGGGAGTGCACAATATCTGAAGATAGACATAAAATGCTGGAGCAACTCAGCGGGTCAGACAGTGTCTCTGGAGAGAAGGAATAGGTCGAGGCCCTTCTTCAGACTTTTAACACTTCGGACCCTTCAAACCCTTCTTCAGACTTCCGGTCTCGACCCAAAACTTCACCTATTCCTTTTATCCAGAGATGCTGTCTGACCCGCTGAGTTACTCCAGCTTTTTGTGTCTCCCTTCGATTTAAACCAGCATCTGCAGTTCCTTCCTACACATCCTGCATATATCTGAAGATCAGTCTGGGACTGTAGTGCAAGGGTTCAATTGTCAATTTCAGCTAAATTGTGACATGGAGCTATCAGCCACGTTTACCACCCGTACATTTCTTTAGCCTCTCAAAAACAATCTTATCTCTTCACACCTGTGATCAGTGCCTGGGAACGCAGCCTTTCTCATGTCATTCTATGGGAGAGGCTGCATTGGCGAACAAAACACTGCAATGTTTGAGTAGATGATCCCAAACAATGTCTGGGAATGTCTGGGTGAGCTGAGCAGAATAACAGCAATAATTGGGTCGCCCACCCTCGCTCCCTGCCGCTAGTAGCGCAGAAACGTTGCAGACAAGTGGGGCTTATGATTTTGATTTGATTTGATTTGAATCCTTTATTGTCATTCAGACCTTTCAGTCTGAACGAAATTTCATTGCCTGCAGTCATACACAATAATAATAAATAACAAAACATACAATAAACACAAATTAACATCCACCACAGTGAGTTTACCAAGCACCTCCTCACTGTGATGGAGGCAAAAGTCTTAGTCTCTGTCTCTTCCCTCCTTGTTCTCCCTCTGCGCTGAGGCGATCCAGGCCGAAGATGCCGCCCTCCAGTCCAGCGGACCTCCGTGGTGATGTTGCCGCTGCTGAAAGCCGGAACGCCGTCTCCGCTCCGAGTCGGACCGCCACAGCCTCAGCTCCGAGTCGGGCCGCTGCCGAAAGCTGGAACGACGCCTCAGCGAGTCGGGCCACTGCTGCCACAGCTCCAAGTCCCGCTGCCTCAGCTCCGAGTGCTGCCTCAACGTCGGCCGCCTGCCTCCCGCAGCCTCAGCTCCGGGCCGCTGCCAAAAACTGGAACGCTACATTAGCGAGTCGGGCCACCGCTGCCTCAGCCCCGAAATCAGCCAGCCTCGCGTTGGTAAGTCCTGGCTGGCTCTGCCTCTGGAGCCTTGAGGTCAGTCGCAGGTTGGAGGCCGCCAGCTCCGCCATTAGGCCTCAGCGCAGACGGAGGCAGAGAAGGGGGATACAATGCGGATAAGAAAGTCGCATTCCCCCGAAGGAAGAGACAAAAAAACATGTTTCACCCCCCCATAACACAACCTAGTAAACTAAAATTTAGCTAAAACAAGACAAAAAAACAACAACAAAAAAGTAAAAACAGACGGATTGCCACCACTTCCGGATCGGGGTGGGGGTAATGTCTGATAAGGAATGAATGGCTCGGGGTAGGGGTAATGTCTGATAAGGAATGCCATAAAGATTGGTGTTGGGCGCCCTTTCGGTGAGAGAACCGCAGCCTAGGACCGTGTCGCGAAGGTGTCTGGTGATCTTGAACTAAACATCCTGTGGCGTGCTCAGCTGTGTACTCGGTGTTTGCGAGTGTGTTCGGGGATATTTGGGGATATGTAAGTGTATGTGCCTTATTTAGTAGTGTACTAAATTACTGAGTGAATCAAAACTGTTATCTAAATCCAGTGATTTAGCGACACAACTTTTGGCGTAGTCGGCAGGATTCAGATAACAGACACTTGATAATAATTAATGTGTTAAAGAAAGTCAAAGAAAGCAGTGGAGCCTGAAACTGGATTCCAGGGTGGGTGGATAATGTGGACGGGTTTGTGAGTTTGGCCAACTTGATTGCTCAGTCCTGGATATCCATCGACTGGTCCGATGCACTAAACAACAATCCTAATGTTACAATCGGACAATATATATATTGACACAGCTAAAAGCGACTGAGTTTCCCGAGAAAAAGGGGAGCTACAAAGGTGTATTCTAGCTGTTGCTGTCAATAGTTAAATCTCAACATGAGACTCTTAAAAACCTAAAGGAAGAAAATGATAAGTTAAAGGAGCGCTCACTGAATCTATCAGACAGTAGAGACGTCCCGAAAATGGGCAGCGGAGAGGGAAAACCGGGCGGTGGACACTGCTTGTGAGCTGACCAGACTCCAGCAAGCTGAGGCGGCTAGGCTTGTGGACTGGCAAGATGACCTGATTAAAGTCCGTTCACTAATGATAAAGGGGAGGACGTAAATATCCAGTATGATAATCACAGCGGGAAGCAGGCAGTGGATCAGGGTCCCCACCTTCCCCTGATCAGGTCCTGGTACAGGCTAAGACCATGATCCAGCAAGGGCACCGACCAGACCCCTCCCCCCCCCCCCCCGGCACCAACACATTCAAGTCAGGAACCAAGTCAAGAGAGTTTTATTGTCAGGTGTCTCAGATTGGACAATGAAATTCTTGCTTGCTGCAGCACAACAGGATATGCAAACATAATACAGCACAGGAGATAAAAACTCTTCAGTCCCCTCCCCTGAGCTCCCGGGGAGTCCGAGGTCAGTGCGCCCATCTGTGTCTGTACACTTGCCCCTGGGGAATCCAGGGTTTGTACGCCCCCCAACCACGGCACCCCGGGTATCCACAAACCTTCGGGACCACACTCTGAAGGAGTTGTCCATCATGAGTGACCGCTTCTGCTAATGACCTGGGGAACCCCTGGGTCAGTTGTTGCTCTGGGTATGGGACAAGGGAGCCAAGGGAATACTCCTTACCAACGACGAAATGCGGGGGCTCGGTCCCTTAACAGTGGGATTTTAACTGTGAAATGTGGCTAGGGTGGGATCATAGGGACCCAATCGCCTTGTGGGATCAGGTGGCAGCTGCTGTAACCATAAAAAAAACCCTCACTGATAGATTGGGACTTCCGCTCGCAGCCTGAATGGCCCTCAGCCGAGGAGAGGTCAGTGTCACTGAGACTACGTGAAGTCTCGTGATGAGACTATGTGAAGAACCCGCGAGCCCGCGTGGTGTGAGATACGGATGCATTCGGAAATGCTCCCTTGCAGGAACGGTGAATTCTTCCTTGCAGGAGCGGTGCAGTGGGCTCAGAGATGCTGACAGGCGCGACCAGTACAGTACAGCAACCAGTGTTAAAGCTCCAGAAGGGAGCAGGCGGCCAGGCCTCGGAGTAACAGGCAGGCGCGACCTGCACAGTAATCCATCAAGGCTCCAATATGAAGCAGCCTGCCGCACCAGATCGGAGACGCTGGCAGGTGGGACCTGCACAGCAACCTCTGTCTAAAGCTCCGAAAGGGAGTAGTTTGGAAGCATGGGGCCGAAGAAGATGCTGGCAGGTAAGGTCTGCTTTTAAACCTTTGTGAAAGCTCTGAATTGAAGCAGCTTGTGGTACCGGGCTCAGAGACACTGACTGCATAGGTTGTGCAGTAACCTCCGCTAGCTCTGAAATAGAGCAGGTTGGTGACCCCGGGTTCAGGGACGCTGGCAGGGTGGCTTGCACAGCAACCTGTGAAAGCTCCAAAATGGAGCAGCTTGTCAACCCCAGTTCAAGGAAGTCCAACTCAGAACTGGCTATTGGCCAGGGAAGCTCTGCCTCAACATCAAAGATTGAGGTTATCAGGCTGCTCACAAGGGGAGGAGACGGCAAGGGCTAACAAAATTGGGAGAATTCAATGTTCATGCCCGCTGGATGCAGGTTCCCCAAGCGGAATATGAGGTGTTCCTCCAATTTCCGTTGTTGCTCACTCTGGCAATGGAGGAGACCCAGGACAGAGAAGTCGGATTGGGAATGGGAGGGGGAGTTGAAGTGCTGAGCCACCTGGAGGTCAGGTAGGTTCTTGCGGACCGAGCGAAGGTGTTCGGCGAAACGATCGCCCAACCTCGCCCAACCAAGATAAAATGTAATCAGGGACAGTCAGACTGGTCAGAGAACTGGGATGGGGGAGGGATGGGGAGAGAGAGAAAGCAAAGGTCACTTGAAGATAGAGAAGCCAACATCCATACCGCTGGGGTGTAAGTTGCCCAAATGAAATATGAGATGCTGTTCCTCCAATTCGCGCGATTTGAGCCTGGGACCTGCATTTCCCGCTTGGATTTATTTTTGTTAACATCCATCATAATAAGACCGATCAGTAAAGTCAGGCTTTGTTCTGAATGTGAATGTGAATGTGGACAGGACATTTTGCACACAGGTTATGAGGCCATATCGAATTATATCAAACAAATCATTTTCAATATAGAATTAAATTTGCCTGGAGCAGCATTTTCATGCAGGAAAAGTTCAGTTCAGTCGCTGCTTCAACAAACAACATAAGTTGCTGTTTTATTATTTCTCATTGTAAAATGGATATGGGCCACAAACTACCACTGAGACAACGGTCAGACGGTGCCAGACATTCTAAGAACCGCAATCCAATAAAATAACTTCATTAGAAATCAGTCTAGAAGTGCCAAGCTGTCGAATATTTTATGTCATTCATTGAGTCACACCTGAGAGACCTCACCGAAAGGAACGTTGCATAAGGGACAACGCAATGTGTTACGCACAACATGGCACACAAAGAGGAATGTGTACACATGGGGTAGCGTACGAAGGCGCATCTGTAGTGTTGTTGCCTTGTAGTGTTTACAGCGCTCGATCACGTCTGTCTGCACAGTGTTTGTACGTTCTCCCCGTGATCGCGTGGGTTTTCTATCGTGATCTTCGGTGTCCACCCACACTCCAAAGACGTACAAGTTTGTAGGTTCATTGGCTTGGTATAAGTGTAAATTGTCCCTAGTGTGTGTAGGATAGTGTTAATGTGCGGGGATCTCTGGACAGTGTAGACTCTGTAGGCCGAATGGCCTGTTCCTCTAAACTAAACGGGAACATGTTATACATAGGACTATACGGAGAATAAAATGTATGACTTATGGGATAGCAGACAGAGTGTGAGAGTGTTGCACATGGGGCAGTGGAACATTTCTTCAAATTGCATGGACTGGAATAGGGTTGGTAGGCAATGTCACAGAGTCTTAAAGTAATAGAGTGATACAGCATGGAAACAGGCCCTTCAGCCCAACCTGACCACACAGGCCAACATGTCCTGGCTACACTAGTCCCACCTGACCGCATTTTACCCATATACCTCCTAACCTGTCCTATCCATGTACCTGTCTAACTGTTTCTTATACGTTGGGATAGTCCCAGCCTCAACTCCCTCCTCTGGCAGCTTGTTCCATACACCCACCACCCTTTGTGTTAAAAGGTTACCCCTCAGATTCCTATTAAATCTTTTCCCCTTCACCTTGAACCCATGTTGTCTGGTCCTCGATTCCCCTACTCTGGGCAAAAGACTCTGTGCATCTACCCGATCTTTTCCTCTCATGATTTGTACACCTCTATAAGGCCACCCCTCATCCTCCTGCGTTTCAAGAGTTCCAGCCTACTCACTCAACCTCTCCCCATAGCTCAGACCATGAGTAGAAATCCTGGGGGGAGGGGGGGACAGGGGACACACACATGTCCCCCCCATATTTTGAGAGGTGGGGGTTAATTCCCCCTTTGTTTTGTATTCGGGATTTTAAAATTCAGTGAAAAAAAACTATTAAAATCTCTGCTTTCCGCGAGACAGTGGGGGTGTCACTGTTAAGCGTTTGTTAAATGAGTCTATTAACACCGTATTAACACGATGTGTCACCAATTGTGTTTTGACCTTCCAAAGCTGTCTGATGCAGGTACAATTACCATTTGAATTAATTGGATGTATTGATGGATGGGAAAGATTTAAACAGGTATCGGATTTAAACGGGTCAGGTCATTGATTAAAGAATCCGGTCGAACGGGTTTCCTGGCTGGTTTGCAGGTAAGTCCCTCACTCACGTTATTTAGTATGTTTTCCCATCTCTCTTTCTCTCTCTGCCCTCCAAGGTTGGTTCTTCTGTTTGCTTTTATTTGCTTCAGTTTTATTTGTTTGTGTTATTTATCACATTGTAGCTTTTGAAAGATTCAAATGGATATCAGACGCTTTCTAAGGGCTGAATCGGCCCATTCGTGGGGCCTTTCATCGCCCGGTGCAGCTTAAAATCAAACTGTTACATTGAGGCGATTGCAGCTCCCAATGATGAAGCCCCCACTGGCCGATTTTAAGCTGCGCCGGTCAAAGAAAGGCCCCGTGAACGGGCCGATTCAAGCCCCATGATTCGGGGCAGACGAAGCTGCTGTTGCTGGAGTTCGGAGTCGGTCACCAATCAGGTTCGCTCCCAATGTTACCGTCCACAGGGCCCACGGCTGAAGCCTCGCGTGCGTGAGTGATGTAGGCCAGTGTGCCAAAAGCCTTTTTGACCACCCTATCTACCTGCGACTCGACCTTTAAGGAACCATGCACCTGCACTCCTAGATCCCTCTGGGGTTCCAGGATGGACGTGAGGGAGAAGGTATAGAGAGAAGGTATGTTGCGTCTCCTGCTGCTTTAGGGAAAGTACCCAGGGAGGAGAAAGTTTGAGTGGGAAGGGTTGTGTGAACCAAGGAGTTGCAGACTACTGGGTGTCTGCAAAAGACAGAATGGGGTGTGGATGGGAAGATGGGTGCAGGCTGCTTTGGGTGATGGGCTGGGCTGTATTCATGACTTGTGGTATTAGGCAGAGCAGTTGCCATACCAAGCTGAGATTACATCCAGATAGGATGCTATCTATGTGTCTGTAGAAATTGATGAGTCAATAGGGAAAGAATGGGAATGTGAGATTAGTTTAGTTTTGTTTAATTTAGTTTAGAGATGTACAGCGTTGTAACAAGCCCTTCTGCCCACCGAGTCCACACTGACCACTGGCCCCTGCACACTAACACTATCCTACACTCAGGACAATTTTAACATTTATAGCAAGCCAATTAACCTACAAACATTTACGTCTTTGGAGTGTGGGAGGAAACCGAATATCTCGGAGAAAACCCACACTGGTCGCGGGGAGAACGTACAAACTTTGTACTGATAGCACCCGTAGCCACGATCAATCCCTGGTCTCTGGCACTGGAGGGCAAAAGTTCTACCACTGCGCCACCGTGCTGTGCACAAATGGTTCTTTGAAAATCCCAGCACAGGCGCAGTGACCCCTGCTGTGCTGCGAGCTTCTTTGATTCTCCTGATAATGAAGAGGGATGGAGTGCTTGAGGGGAGGAGTGATGTGGCTAATGGCTCACCCTGGTCTGAGAAGTACTTCTATTTACATTCTGTCTTTCATGGCCTCACAATGTCCAAAGGCACTTTACAATGAATGAAGCAACTGTGTTTTGTCCCCACTGATGGCATGTTTTAAATACAGCAGCCAAATTGCTCACAGCAGGGTGCAATAACCAGCAGGAAGATAATGACTTGTTAATCTGTTTTGTCTTAATGATGTTGGCTGTGGGATAGACAGCACAGGGAGTACTTTTCACTGCTTTTCACTGACAAAGAGCCTGAGAGAGACATGGTGTTAAGCGTTGAGGCCAGTTGAAATCGAGGTACATATACATTTGTAGGAAGCAACTGCAGGTGCTGGTTTACACCAACGATAGACACAAAATGCTGGAAGGCATGACCCGTGGAGTTACTCCAGCATTTTGTGTCTAGAAATATCCTCTCTCAGAATCCTCTATCTCAGAGGCTGGGTCGTGAGGAGTATTTTAAAGTATAGGTTGATAAATGCAGGAAAGATCAAGTAATGAACTGCTCTGGTGACCCATCACAGAGGAGGATTTGGAGCCTGAACTATGGTCGTGTTGAATGGTGGGGTATGTTCAAGGGGCTGAGTGGTCAACTCTTAGAAACCTAGAAAATAGGTGCAGGAGTAGGCCATTCAGTCCTTCAAGCCAGCACTGCCATTCAATATGATCATGGCTGATCCTCTAAAATCAGTATCATAGACCACTGCTCACTCAGCAACCATCCCTACATCTATTTATGTATCTATCCATCCATCCATCTATCCATCCATCCAGCTATCTATTAACTATCTATTCATCCATCTATCTGTCTATTCTATTGCTTCTCTTTATCTGTCTATCTATCTATCTATCTGTCTATCTGTCTATCTGTCTATCTATCTATCTATCTATCTATCCATCTATCCATCTATCCATCTATCCATCTATCCATCTATCTATCTATCCATCCATCCATCCATCCATCCATCCATCCATCCATCCATCTATCCATCCATCTATCTTTCTATTTTCTATTATATTCTTTCTATCTATCTATCTGTCTGTCTGTCTGCCTTTTCACAGAGATATATACAAAACAGTGCAACGCCATCATCATAAATAAAACAAAATAAGATAAACAACAATCAAAATAAATTAAAAAAAATAGATAGGGAAAAAAAAGAAGTCAATAAATTTTAAAAATGGAATAATGCCGTGTGGTTCACTTACCAAATTAAAAAAAAAACATTACATTGATTAGTTATCTGAGGGTATTTCAATATTCATACCATCTATTTCTATATAACACAATCTTCCCATATCTAGCTCGGCTTTGCCTAGTTGGCGTCATGGCTCAAATAAACGGTCCATTTTCCCCAGATCTTCTCAAATTAATTCTCCTTGACTCTCAAGGAATATGTCTGTTTCTCCATATTAAAGATGTCTCGCACAATTTCTAACCACTGTTCCTGTTTTGGGTTTTTTCATTAAGCCACTGCCTGGTAATGGCCTTCTTATTTACTGCAAGCAAAACTTTAATCAAATATGTATCCTCTATCTTTACAATATCTTTAATGCCCCAGATACATCACAGGACAGGTATTTGGGATTTTATAACTCAAGATATTTTTAACAGCTGCGTTAACATTTTCCCAGTATGGCCTTATCTTTACACAGTTCCAGAAAATATGCGAGTGGTCTGCCTCCGTACTCCCACACAGCCTCCAACAGTGTTGTTGGACAACAAGTTGTTTGCTTTTTATTTTGGATGTTATAAAAAAGCGAGTTAGACTCTTCCAGCAAATTCTCTCCATACCAGTGAACTTGTGGATGTACATTGTGTTTCACACATTTGATACCATTCTTCTTCTGTTATTTGAATCTTTCATTGTGCTTCCCATTTTGTTTTTATGTAGAGCGTTGATTCTCCCCCCTCTTCCCACTAAAGCAGAGATGACCCGAGACCCCTTCTGTTTGTATGCATCCACAATCACCTTGATCACATTATTTGAAGTTTCATCTAGTTCTGGCCTTAACTCTTTTGTAAGGTAGTCTCTTAATTGCAAGTATCTAAGTAGGTATGTTACAAAACCTACCTGAATCGTCATTGAGAATCTGTCCCAGCCCCGTGTGTGTGATTTTGGCGCTGTTTAGAGGGGGCGGGTTTAAAACGCGATTTTTACTAGGCTGTTGCAATCGAAAATGTTCAGCCTAGTAAATCATTAACGGAAAATCGCTGAAAGACCCCGTCGCAAAAGGTATTATTAGTTTTTATGGCCTTGTATAATAGTTATAGTAGTTTAAAAATCACTCTCTCAACCCGCGACCTCTCGCAGCCCCAGGGTTTTATAAAGCAAACAATTAAAGGTATGTACCTTATTTTTACATTAAAAGGGGCTTCTTAAGAACCCTGTATATAAAGTTTTCTATAGCGAATAGTTCATTTTGGGCTCTTTATATCCCGCAGTATTTTTCTGGGCATTTGGGGGCACAAATCCACTGCAATGTGAACGTTCTAAACCAGCGCATTCACAGGAACCCACTAGAAAGCCGATTTAAATTGACTTTAATTTGCAGCAATTGAACACTAAATTCCTTCCATTTGGCCTATAAATTGATGTAAATGAGATTTGAAAATCATGTTTTATTGTGAATTATTTGTGAATATTATTTGGACACAGGCTATTTAAAAATGTTAATCATTTATTAAGAAATGGATAGATGTTTAGATCTAGTAATTGAAGTTTGAAATTAGCTACAATTGGGTAACTAACTAATTATATGCTTTAATTTCAGGTCCTCCAAGTAAGATTATGTTATATTTGTTTCAGAATGGTTCAATCTACGATAACTGAAAATTTCATTCAGTTCTCTTAATTTTTAAGAAGGTTATGGGCTTTTGACTGTCCTCGATCACAGCTTTTTTGTTATGTCCATAGAAAATCAATAGGGAACAAGATGCTAATTTCCGAGTATGGAAATGGCCATAACTTTTATATTACTTGAGATATGAAAGTGAATTAGGTGTCAAATTAAACTTATTGTTATGCTTTATCTGATGGGATAAATTGCAGACTTGATTTTTTAAATCTCAAAATTTTGTAACATTGCTAATCTAAGGAAATCTTTGTTTTCAAGACCATACTTTGACTTTAAATCTTGGAAGCTCATAAATTCGTCATTCTCTGAAACTGTAGACATTGCCGTTATGCCTTTTTGTGCTTATTCTTTGAATCTTGAATCATACACCCCTGGCTTAAACTTTGAGTCATATGCGACCCACTTCAATGTGTGAACACCTCTTTTTAATTTGTATTTTTACACTATAACATTCCATATTTCTAATGTAAATGCTACTATTGGATCCATAGCATGTCTCCAAACCCTTCTCAGATATTTGTCTCCCACCAAAATCTGGGTCTGGTAACCCTGTATCTCTCTTTCCATTTCTTTCCATCGAGATTCATAATCAGGTCTACACCAACAAGCCAGAGGTCTGAGTTGTAGCAATGTTACAAAATTTTGAGATTTTAAAAATCAAGTTTGCAATTTATCCCATCGGATAAAGCATAAAAATAAGTTTAATTTGACACCTAATTCACTTTCATATCTTCAGTATTAGAAACGTTATGGCCATTTTCATACTCGGAAATTAGCATCTTGTTCCCTTTTGATTTTCCATTGACTTAACACAAAAGTTGTGATCAAGGACAGTCAAATGGTCATAACTTTATTAAAAATTAAGAGAACTGAAATAAATTTTCAGTTATTATAGATTGAAGTATTCTGAAACAAATATTAAACAATCTTACTTGGATGACCTGAAATTAAAGCATATAATTAGTTAGTTACCCAATTGTAGCTAATTCCAAAAATTCAATTACTAGATCTAAACATCTATCCATTTCTTAAGAAAAGATTAACATTTTTAAATAGCCTAAGTGTCCAAAGAACAATCACACAAGAATTCACAATAAAACATGCTTTTTAAATCTCATTGACATTAATTTATAGGCAAAATTGAAGGAATTTAGTGTTTAATTGCTGTTAATTAATGGCCACTTAAATCAGCTTGCGAGTGGGATTTTGTGGAACGCGATGTTTTGAAACGTTGCCATTGCCGTGCGTTTGAAGCCCATAGGGCATGAAAAATACTGCAGGATTGAATGGGCCCCCAAGTCAGCTACTCGCAACATAAAATTTTGTATAAAGGGATCTTAAGAAGCACTTTTTAATGTAAAAATAAACAACCTACCTTGCCTTGTCCCCTACATAAGATCCATCCTGTTGTCAGCGGTCGCTGATTTAGAGGATGATTTTTAATCTACTATAGTAATTAAATAATCCAATTTAGTTTAAAAATAGCTGCAGCGAACGAACCTTGCAGCGATTTTTCATCAGCAACTAGGCAGGCTGTACAACCTCGATTTCAATACCCTAGAGAAAATCGGGTTTTAAACCCCCCCACCCTCTCAAAGGCGCCAATATCGCGCAGCGGCAGAACTTCAGCGCCGCTGAAGGTAAGGTTTGCAACATACCTATGAGTTTTGTTTTTTCTTGGTTTTTTACTATTCCAAATGAATCTAGAGATCATCTTATCCCAGGCTATGAATTTGTCTCGGGGAACATTAATTGGGAGAGATTGGAATAAATATAACAGTTTAGGTAGGATATTCATTTTTACCGTATGTATTCTGGCACTGAACTCTAGAGGAAGGGCTATTTTAAGAGTTATTCACATTGAGAGCTTGAATAAATCCCTTTTCCAGTTGCCGTACCCGTCAGCTGCACCTGTGCAGTATCAGGGGCATCACAACGGGAACCCGTCAGCTGGGGGCTATGCGTGAGTGGTGGAATATTGCGTAGGGGACCAGGCCTCCAGTGTGAAAATGGGACCCAACGGGTCCCACTTAGTCTAGTTGTTATTAAATCTGCCAACAAGGGAGGTGCAGTTGTAGTCTGTCAGGCTGACCACTACCGTGCTAAGGCAAACCGCCCCTTGTCCATTCCCTTCTGACCTACATCCAGGATACCGCACGCCCCCTTCGACTCTTCAATAACTTTCCGTTTCCAGGTCTCATCTTTACCATGATCGTGCAGTTGATTTACACCTCCATCCCTCACCAGGAAGGTCTCAAGGCCCTTCAGTTCTTCCTTGATTAGAGACCCAATCAATTTTCTTCTCTCCTCCACCTGGTTTGAACTTGTCCACACTCTCAACAACTTCTCTTTTGAGTCCTCACACTTTCTTCATTTAGGTTAATTGTAGGGGTTCATTGGCTTGGTGTAAATGTGAATATTGGCACTAGTGTGTGTAGGATAGTGTTGGTGTACGGGGACCGCTGGTCGATGGGGACTCGCTGGATTTCCACGCTGTATCTCTAAACGGAACTAAACCAAACTGAACTTAAAGGTGCAGTCATGGGCACTTGCATGAGTCCCAGCTATTCCTGCCTTTTTGCTGGTTACATGAAACAGTCCTTGCTTGACTGACAAACAGTCCTTGTAAGGGTGACACCGGCCGGGACTCGGTGGGCGGAAGGGCCTGTTCCTGCTCGCTAATCTAAACTAAACCTCTAAACATTGCATCACATTCAAATGACGTTTGATTCTGTCTCTAGTCAGATGAAAGGACTGAACCTTAATCATCAGGTCACAGAAGGAGACTATTAAGTTTAACTAGACCAAGTGCAGACCCATTGGGTCTGCTCCCCCAATGGTGTGATCCCCCAACCCAATATTCCACCATGGACCCGTCTCCTCCAACGGAACTGAACCCGTTCCCAAATGTAAGATTCCAGCACTCCCCTGCCTCCCTCAACAGTGGATTTAAAAAAAAAATCAATTTCCCCTTCCCTGCCTGCTGCAGCAGTTCCAATTGCAATACCAATTGGCCCTCCCCCTCCTGTTGAAGCACTTGCTGTGATATCCAATTGAGGTGAAAAGTTCAGAGTGTTCCTGTCCTGCAACTTTGTTTTGAAGTGTGTTGGAAGCTGATAGGAAGGAGCAGCGAATTAAAAGGAAGAAAGGCAGCCGCAGCCGGACGGGCGGTTGGCAGGCGGCAGCCACAGACTTTTATATAATAATAGAAGATAGATGTGATACTAGCTCACTAATATTTTATCACAGCGAGCAGGAGAAAATCTGCAGGTTTGGATTTCAATGGACCTGAACATGTTTGAAAGGAAACATTAGCATGCTGCCATGAAGAAAATTGGATTACTGCCTGAAGGAAATACAGATCACAACAAAAATTAACAAATAGTATACAGAACATACAATGCATAAAAGCACTGTACATTCGCGCTGGTATTGACATGGCACCTCAGAAACAATCCTGAAACATTTTACCAGATGTTGAAACAGAGAACTGCAGATGCAGGTTAATATACAAAATGAAACAAAGCTGACTGACCCGCTGAGTTCCTCTAGCATGTTGTGTCCTTTTTGACACTTTACCGGACTGTTATTAGACAAAATTTGGAAACCAAACTATATAGGAAAAGATTAGAGACAAGAAAAAACAGATTGAAAATAATAAGGACCAACTTAAGGCAGAAAGAGAGTTTAAATTACATCATAAGTTTAGTTTAGTTTAGTTTAGTTTAGTAGTATAGAGACACAACGCGAAGACAAGCCCTTCGGCGCATCGAGTCCGCACCGACCAGTGACCCCAGCACATTTACACACACTAGGGACAATTTTACACTTATACCAAGCCAATTAACCTACAAACCTGTACGTCTTTGGAATGTGGGAGGAAACCAGAAATCTCAGAGAAAACCCACGCAGGTCACAGAGAGAACGTACAAACTCCATACAGACAGCACCCGTAGTCAGGATCAAGCCCGCGTCTCTGGCACTGTGAGGCAGTAGTTCTACTGGAAGAAGGAATTTGGGATCAAATTTTTGGGATGTGGATTTCACAATCAGCTTTTCTTGCCACTAAAGCTTGTTTGTTCTCCACCATTTTCAGAATATTTCTTGTCTGCTCTGCAATGAATATAAGCAGAAACCAATATTTTATCTCTATCCTATTCTTATTCTCTAACATATTCTCTCCTGCCTCAGTTTATATGGGACCCACACCAACATTTGCCTATCTTTTCCTGTCCCTGTATTAATAGAATATTTTACAGTCTAGATTTCTGGTTCTCTCTGGATTGCTGCTATTTTCTACTTTTCCTTCCCTTACCAATACCCTGGTCTTCCTTTACATTATTGAAATGTTCCCAGAACTCAGATGTACTGTTTTTTCATCTCACTATATGCCTTTACCTTTTGCTGTATCTAACACAACCTTTAACTTCGTTCATTAACGATGACAGAACCCAATTTCCTCGAGGTTTTGGCCTTTTAAGGGATATGTGGATTTGTTATAAATTTACGATTACATTTCAGCCATGGCTCATCCAATTTCATACCTTTTAACAAACGTTCCCCAATGACCATTGCCAACTTACGCCTCATTTATTATTTCAAAAATGAACTTTAATCACAAAAATCATATGCAAAAAAATAACGCCTGGTAATAAAAAGCAGCACCCCCCTCTGTCATGGTATTCTCCACTTTCTGACCCACAGAATTAGTGAGGATGGGTGACAAATCCTCCACAATAATTTTTAACACTGGTGGCTTTCTCACTCCGCTACTATACTCCCTATACACTCATGACTGTATGGCAAATTCAGTTCGACCTCTGCCTACAAGTTTGCAGATGACGCCACTGTGGTGGGCTGAGTCGTGACAATGACAAGATAGAGTAGAGGAAGGAGATCGATAACTTAATGACATGGTGTCAGGACAGTCACATCTCCCTCAATGTCAGCAAGATGAAGGAGTCCGTTTATCGATTTCATTAAGCATGGTGTGGATTCAAGAGTAGAGTTGTCTTTAAAACTTGAGAGGATGGGTTTAAGATGAGAGGGGGAAGGTTTAGCAGGGACCAAAGAGGCACATTTTTCACTCAACAATTGGCATGTATATGAAATTTGTTTGCAGAGGAAATGGTGGAGGTGAATACAATTCTGAGATTTCAAAAATACTTAGATTTAGAGATAAGAAAGGTTTGGAGGAAAACGACCAGGCACAGGCAGATGGGACTAGCTCTAATTGGCAATGGGCAGCATGGATGGGTTAGTCCATGCTGCCTCTATAACTCAATAACTCCAAAAAAGGACAAATGCCTGTTCTTCATGACAAATGTAGTTTAGTCTAGTTTAGATATACGGTGCAGAAACAGGCCCTTCGGCCCACCCAGTCCATACCGACCAGTAATCCCTGCCCACTAACTTTATCCCACACACACCAGGGACAGTTTACATTTATACCAAGCCAATTAACCTACAAACCTGCACGTCTTTGGAACGTGTGAGGAAACTGAAGATCTCAGCGAAAACCAACGCAGTCATGGAAGAAAGTACAAACAACGTGCAGACAGCGCACATAGCCGGGATCGAACCCGAGTCTCTGTCGCTGTAAGCGCTATAAAGCAACAAATCTACTGCTGCGCCACCATGCCCAGAGTCGCCTAATATCAAATATCGCCTAAAATCAAATATCGGTTTAATACTGTGCTATGGTAAAGTCCTTTTACTCTAACTTGCTAAATGCTGCACCCTTTTGACTCACTCTTCTATCAAATACTCAGTTTAAGAGATATTCCGTTTTTCAGACCTAACTTTTCCAGCTTCTCCTTCAACCTCAAGCTGTCCAGTCCTGGTAACATCCTCAAAAATCCTTTATGCACCATATCTCATTTAATGACATCCTTCCTGTGGTGGGGCAGAGCTGTCGAACGTATTCAGAATTTGTTCCTCCCAACATTTTGTACAGGTGTAACATAACGTCCCAACTCCCCGGCCTTCAATGTCCTGATCAACAAGGGCAAAAGTGCCAAATGCCTTCTTCACCACCCCTGTCTACCTGTGGTGCTATTTTCATGGAATCATGAAATCTCTCTCTGTTTAAAATGTTTTCTACTGATGACTTGATTCTCTCTAATCAGTCCCAGATCAATTCTCTTTCCCCAGGTCAATTTGGAAGCTGTTGCTGACAACACTGCAACACATCCTCAGTACTATGGTAGATATTAATGAGAATTATGTGCTCAAGTCTCCGGAGAAAGGTTTGAAAAGTGTTCTTCACTATTGTTAATTCTGGCCAAATTGGAGAGGCCAGGACACTAACATTGAGTTAAGGCTTCAGGGCTGCTAGGCCATTTGGTCAATTTAAATGTGTCTTCTGCAGAAATAAGACAAGCTACAGAATGGTGTCAATTTGTCTAGAACCCAGATAAGAGCTGCAGGAATAGAATGGAACATCTGCAGATCCTGACAATTAGGTGCAAATTGCATGGAATGGATTAAATGAATGCAAACCAGACATATACATTGTACCCATTGTTGCAAAGCTTTACTTTGCTAGATGTTGATTGGATTAAGTATAGACCCTTCTCTGGGTTTCTTGAATATCAAGGCACATGTTGCGATGTTTGCTTTCTTTCAGCAACTCCGTTTGAATACATTGTATTAATTACTGTATTAATGGGTTAGGGAAATGTCTGTCGCGTACTGGGTTAATCGATATCTGTTATTGGACTATAGAGACCACCCCCATGTGGTTCGGCCCCTCAAGGTACGGGGACCTATAAAAGGCCGCTCCCACGAGGTCCAGTGTTGATCTTCTGGGAGAACGCTTGGGACTGCGTGACTTCTGGAGTATCTCTGCTTGAACGAGGCTAAATAGGGTTTGGCCAGGCAGATACGAGGATCAAACCTGCGGTGGTTAGGTATAGTAGTGGGAACTGTTTTGTCAAAATAAAGTTTAGATGCGCAAGGGCATGACTCAGTGATATTTGACTGAAACTAGACTGGGGGGAAGCTTAGAACAAGCTATTTACACTGTTCCACATAATAAATACTGATCTGGAGGGCATTAAGATGATATAAACTGAAAATTAGTCATGCCAGACAAAAGGATATATCAGCATACTTTATGTGATAACGTTCATAAATAACTAAGCTCAAACGTGATGAAATTCCTCTATAATGAAGTTCTTCAGAAGTTAGCAGTCTCCCTGAGAGCACAAAATAATGTTAAATATTCAGGCTCATGTTCAAGATGACAGTGAGATACATGAGGATAGTTTGTCTAAAGGTCATGTTTTAAACTGTGAGCAAATAGCAGTAGAGTAGGATTTGAGAATTGCAGCTGTAAGACTCAAGGCCTGTAGCTGTTCTTCATGTCTGCAGCACTTTACCACAGATCTACATGTCGACTTATTCTGGACACACCAACAGAACATGCTGTTTGTGAAACTTATGCTTTCAACCTTTGCACTTGAGGAGTCCACAGCTGATCCAATTTAAAGCCGGCTTCAGAGAATGTCAACTCGTGATATCACAGCGCCAGAGACTTAGAGAGTGGCTCCCCTTATTAGTGGCCTCCCTGCTTCTCTTGTTATTCATCTCAGTAGAGATGACTGACACCCACACACTGAAGCCATGACGTTGACCTTGTCTTCCTTTCACATTGAACGCTAAGAGGTGGGGTTATTTACCAATCATCCAACTGGTAGATCTGCTCAGAAAAGTCATTTTCACCTCTTCCCTGTAGACCATCAAACTGATTATAGACACACAATGCTGGAGTAACTCAGCGGGACAGGCAACACCTCTGGAGAGAAGAGATGGGTGATGTTTCGGGTCAAGATCATTCTTCAGACTGACGGAAACTGATGATCATCCCTTTATAACAGTGAACCGCTGCTAAAGTGATCCCAACACATGCTTATTGTGACAGTAAGCACCAGACTAGACCACCATCATGAACGGAGAACTTGAGAGACTCGGGTGGTGTCTGTACGGAGTTTGTACGTTCTCCCCGTGACCACGTGGGTTTTCTCTGTGATCTTCGGTTTCCTCCAACACTCCAAACAAGTGCAGGTTTGTAAGTTAATTAGCTCGGCAAAAAAGTAAATTGTGCCTAGTGTGTGTATGATAGTGTTAATAGGCGGGGATTGCTGGTCAACGCAGACTCGGTGGGCCGATGGGCCTGTTTTCGTGCTGTATCTCTAAACTGAAATCAACCAAACTGGCGGTGTGATCCATTTCTGAATCTCTCTATCTTCCATTGAAAATACATCTGATATCTTGTTAACATTAATTACCGAGCCATAGAGAAGTGTCAGTCAGAAGAAAGGTCTCGACCCAAAGTGTCACCTATTCCTTCTCTCCAGAGATGCTGCCTGTCCCAATGAATTACTCCAGCGTTTTGTGTCCATCCTTTGAATCATGGAGAGCTACAACATGGAAACAGACCATTGATTTACACTACATTTATCCTATTATCTATTCCCCTCACATTCCCAACTCCCCCAGATCCTTGCACTCACTACAGACTGAGAGCAATTTACAATAGCCAATTAACCAACTAAAGGGCCTGTCCCACGAGCATGCGACTGCATGCGGCAAGCGCAACCAAACCGGAAGTGGGGGGCCGCGCGTAATGTCGAGTGATCCTGTATGAGTTGACGTGAAGTTCGAGCGAAGGCATACGCCATTAAGACACTGCGTACGGCGTCAAGATGCTGCATACGGCATCGAGACGCTGCGCACGCCCGTCGAGGCAATAAGTACGGCCTCAATGCGGCTGCGGACCGGCAGGCCGTTGCCGCGCAGAATTTTTGGACAGTGTCAGTTTTTCGGAGCCCCGCGCAATGTCGGGACCAACTCTACACAACTCCATACGGCTCCGGCGATCGAAGTGGGACCGGCTCAAGCAACCAGGTTAGGTCGCGCTTGCCGCATGCAGTCGCATGCTCGTGGGACAGGCCCTTTACTCACATGTTTTAGGGATGTGGAAGAACATTGGACGACCCAGGGGAAGCCACACGGTCACAGAGAGAACATGTAAACTTCACGCAGACTGTGCCAGAGGTCAGAGTCAAACCTGGGTCCCTGGCGCTATGAGGCAGTGCATCTACTAGCTGTGCCACAGCGCCGGCTGTTACTGTAATTATTCATGAATAGTGCATGGCATGTTTTATTCTTGATGTAATTTGCAGGTGTTGAGATGAAAATCTAAGGTCAGGACACATTTACACCATGAATTGGGCGCCACAGTACAAACAGAGTTGTGGATTTATCCTGTTGCATCACAACCCTTTGCCAACCCTATGCTAGACCCAGAGGTGGAGGTGCTAGACCGCGCGGCGGAGGTCTTCCTGAGGTGCCGCAGCGGCTGAGCCTGCCCGGAAGGCTTGTCGGTCGGCGGGACTGGGAACCTCCCAGACGACTCGTCGGTCATTGGGATCCACGTAACCAGGATGGAGCTGGAGACGTCGGGTGCTAGGAGTGGGCAGGTGGGGGAGGTGAACCAAAGTAATGCTTCCACCACCTCCAAGGGCGGATGCAGGAGGTATCCTCATGATACAAAGATGGCAAGGAGAGGAGAGGAGGAGAGGAGTTTGCGGGAACTGTTCCAGTACATCGAGCGCCTGGGCCGACCGCACTTTGGGCTTTGAATAATTGCACCAAAAATGGCGGCGGCAGCGTGTGTACTATCATGCACAAAAATCATTTCACTATGGACTTGCATATGCGATGAATAATGCTCCATTGAACAGTTGAACCATTGTACCCTGCATTGTAGTTCACATGAACCCTGTTCTCAATAGTATCATCTAACGCCAAGCTCTTCATCAGCCTGTCACTAGTTTCTTCCTGATGCCACACAGAAGGCAAACTATTCATGATAGCATTCAGTCACTCAGCGGGACAGGCAGCATCTCTGGAGAGAAGGAATGGGTGACGTTTCGGGTCGAGACCCTTCTTCAGTCTGAGAGTCTCAAATCTAAGGGGCTCGACCCAAAATTTCACCCATTCCTTCTACCCAGAGATGCCCTCTGACCCGCTGAGTTACTCCAGCGTTTTATGTCTATCTTCGGTGTAAATCAGCATCTGCAGTTCATTCCTACACATGGAGCATAGAACAGTATAGCACGTGAACTGTCCATTCAACTCACAATATCTCTGCTGAACAAAAGGTATACACCCCAGGACATGTCAGATCTCAGAAACCTCATGTGACCCAGGATCAGAGGTGCGGATGAAGGATGTAGACTGAGCAATCTTTAAAACACTGTTTACAATGACTATCTACCAGTGACACTGACGTCTGTGGTGATGAAGTGCTTTGAGTGGCTGATCATGGTGCAAATCAACTCCTACCTCGACAAAAACCTGGACCCACTGCAGTTCGCTTACAGCCACAACAGATCAACTGTGGGTGTGATCTCACTAGTTGTCCACTCTATTCTGGACCAAGCTGGTTACCAAGCTCTCAGATCTGGGTCTCTGCGCATCCCTCTGCAATTGGATCCTCGATTTCCTCATTCACAGACCACAGTCTGTCCGTTTTGGAGGAAATGTGTCATCCTCGATAACAATCAGCACGGGAGCACCTCAAGGCTGCGTGCTCAGCCCCCTGCTGTACTCACTCATGACTGAGTAGTCGGACATAGTGCGAACTCCATCATCAAGTTTGCGGATCACACCACTGTTATGGGATATATAACTGATGGGGACGAGTCAGAGTATAGAAGTGAGATCGACCAATTGACCATATGGTGCCAGCACAATAACCTGGCTCTCAACACCAGCAAAACCAAGGAACTGATTGTGGACTTTGGAAGGAGTAGGATGGGGACCCACAGTCCCGTTTATATCAACGGGTCAATGGTGGAAATGGTCAAGAGCTTCAAATTCCTGGGCGTGCATATTTCCGAAGATCTCTCCTGGTCCCAGAACACGGATGCAATCATAAAGAAAGCACATCAGCGCCTCTACTTCCTGAGAACATTATGGAGAGTCGGTATGTCAAGGAGGACTCTCTCGAACATCTACAGGTGCACAGTAGAGAGCATGCTGACCAGTTGCATCGTTGCTTGGTATGGCAACCTGAGCGTCCAGGAGTGGAAAAGACTGCAAAAAGTTGTAAACACTGCCCAGTCCATCATCGGCTCTGACCTCCCACCATTGAGGGGATCTATCGCAGTCGCTGCCTCAAAAAGGCTGGCAGCATCATCAAGGACCCACACCATCCTGGCCACACACTCATCTCTCTGCTGCCATCAGGTAGAAGGTGCAGGAGCCTGAAATCTGCAACATCCAGGTTCAGGAACAGCTACTTCCCCACAACCATCAGACTATTAAACACAACTTCAAACAAACTCTGAACTATAACAGCCTATTGCACTTTATCTGTTTATTTATGTGTGTATATATATATATATATATATATATATATTCCATGGTATATGGACACACTGATCTAATCTGTATTCATGCCTACAATGTTCTGTTGTGCTGCAGCAAGCAAGAATTTAATTGTCCTATCTGGGACACATGACAATAAACTCTCTTGACTTGACATCCTCTTCTTCATATGCACCTCTGATCCTGGTTTACATGTCATTTTTTGCTAAACTGTTTTAAATGTAAGTTTGATGATAGAGCGTAAACCATTCTTGGCAGCTTTGAGAAAATCGGCGGCTTCATACAAGAACCTTTTCTTCCCCTTACTTCTCATTTGAAGAACAACAGCATTTGAAGCTCTGAAAACTAAAATAGTATATGCATGGTGCATGCAGTACTGCATATGGATAATCCAAACACCTCCACAATCCTGCGTGACTTGCAACACTGAGATAACCAACAGCTTAGCTCTCTGCCCAACACCACTGCTGCGTTGTGTGGAAAGGAACTACAGATGTTGGTTTAAATCGGACACAAAACGTTGGAGTAACTCAGCGGGTCATACAGCATCTGTGGAGAAAAGGAATAGGTGACGTTTCGGGTCTAGACCCTCTTTCAGACGAAGACCCTTCTTCAGACTCATCTCAGACTGTTTAAGAAGGAACTGTAGAGGCTGGGAAATCGAAGGTAGACAAAAACGTTGCCTATTTCCTTTACTCCATAGATGCTGCTGCACCCGCTGAGTTTCTCCAGCACTCTCAGACTGTGTTGTGTTGCATTCAGACTTCAGACTTTGGCCACTACTGAGTTGTTGAACAGACCTCGAGAAAAAGCTTTCATTAGTTTGGTAAACAGACTGATTTAGCTAAAGCTGTGCCTCAGAGAAATCCAGGGACATTAACCCACAAATGAGGGTGAACAACGCCACGTATATTACATACCCTTGATTTGTAATTAAAGCAATGGGATTTGATTCTAGAAGATATTACACAAATGCATAGAAATTATATTAAACACATTGGATCACGGTGCGCAGTTCTGGATGATATAATTCCAGAGCACATTACAAAGACACTAGAGAGGATGCAAAAACGGTTCACAATGTTAAAAATGTTTGTTTTAGTATAGAGCACAGTTACATGACCTTCAGCCTAACTCATTCATGCCGTCAAAGGTGCCCCATCAAAGCTAGTCCCATTTGCCCGCATTTCATGTTCATAAGTGATAGGAGAAGAATTAGGCCATTCGGCCCATCAAAGCTACTGCCACTCAATCATGGCTTCTGCCATCTCCCCATAACCCCTGACACCCGTAGTAATCAAAAATCCATCTATCTCTGCCTTAAAAATATCCATTGACTTGGCCTCCACAGCCTTCCATGGCAATGAATTCCACAGATTCACTACCCTCTGACTAAAGAAATTATTTCTAACTTCCTGCAGAAATGTCCTTTAATTCTGAAGCTATGACCTCTGGTCCAAGACTCTCCCACTAGTGGAAACATCCTATCCACATCAACTCTATCCAGACCTTTCACTATTCTCTAATGAGGTGTCCCCTTATCCAAGTCAAGTCAAGTTAAGTCAAGTCAAGTTTATTCGTCACATACACATACGAGATGTGCAGTGAAATGAAAAGTGGCAATGCTCGTGGACTTTGTGCAAAAAGACAAACAAACAAACAACCAAACAAACTATAAACACAATCATAAACACACACATATTCTTTTACATATTAAATATTGAAAGGAAAAACGTTCAGTAAAGTTAGTCCCTGGTGAGATAGGAGTTTACAGTCCGAATGGCCTCTGGGAAGAAACTCCTTCTCAACCTCTCTGTTCTCACAGCATAGCAACGGAGGCGTTTGCCTGACCGTAGCAGCTGGAACAGTCCGTTGCAGGGGTGGAAGGGGTCTCTCATGATATTGTTGGCTCTGGAGTTGCACCTCCTGATGTGTAGTTCCTGCAGGGGGGCGAGTGAAGTTCCCATAGTGCGTTCGGCCGAAAAATACTCTCTGCAGAGCCTTCTTGTCCTGGGCAGAGCAATTCCCAAACCAGATGGTAATATTTCCGGACAAGATGCTTTCCACCGCCGCTGAGTAGAAGCACTGGAGGATCCTCGGAGACACTCTGAATTTCCTCAATTGCCTGAGGTGGTAAAGGCGCTGCCTTGCCTTACTCACGAGTGCTGAGGCGTGTGATGCCCATGTCATATCCTCAGAGATGTGGACTCCCAGATATTTAAAACAGTTCACCCTATCCACAGGATCCCCATTTATCCTTAATGGTGTGTACGTCCTCGGATGATGTGCCCTCCTAAAGTCCACGATCAGCTCCTTCGTTTTTTTGATGTTCAAGAGGAGGCTGTTGTCCTGGCACCAGAGTGCTAGATCAGCCACCTCCTCCCGGTAGGCCTTCTCATCATTGTCTGAGATCAGGCCCACCACCACAGTGTCATCAGCAAACTTAATTATTGAATCGGAGCTGAACCTAGCAACACAGTCATGTGTATACAGGGAGTACAATAGGGGGCTGAGGACGCAACCCTGGGGCGATCCTGTGCTCAGGGTGAGGGACTTCGATGTATTCCCTCCAATCTTGACTACCTGGGGCCTGGCGGTGAGAAAGTCCAGGGCCCAGGCACACAGGGGGGTGTTGAGCCCTAATTCCAGTAGCTTTCCGGCCAGTCTGGTGGGGACTATCGTGTTGAAGGCTGAACTGAAGTCTATGAACAGCATCCTCACGTAGCCCCCCTTCTGGCTGTCAAGATGAGAGAGAGCGGTGTGCAAAACCTGGTGTGCAAAATCCTTCTATACTCCAGCGAGTTCAGGCCCAGTGCTGTCAAATGCTCATCATATGTTCACCTATTCATTCCTGGGATCATACTCGTCAATCTCCGCATATATGGGGCCCAGAACTGCTCACAATACTCCAAATTTAACCCATATCACTGTAAACCTCTC
Source organism: Leucoraja erinaceus (assembly GCF_028641065.1). Lineage (NCBI taxonomy): Eukaryota > Metazoa > Chordata > Chondrichthyes > Rajiformes > Rajidae > Leucoraja > Leucoraja erinaceus. Next base: position 5,146,427 of record NC_073397.1, on the reverse strand, counting down.
CTATCCGTATACCTGTCCAAGTGTCTTTTAAACAGTATTTGGCATGTTATCCGGGGACATAATTCCATATGAAAGTGCAATCACACCATAGATGAATACGTCTCCCAGGCGGCCAAGGAGAAGTCGGGCGGTGAGGGCTGCCTGGGCCGGTGGGGCCCCGGCGGAGGCAGTGGAGCTTCGGCAGCGGTGGTGGAGCCTCAGTGGCGGCGGTACGGCCTCATAGCCGATGGAGCCTCACAGCCAAACAGCGGTGAAGCCTCGCAGGTCGGTGGAGCTTCGCGGCTTGACCCGATGAGGACGCGGGGAACCACCTTGAGGGGAGGAAGGGGAAGAACAATGGAGGACCTGGCGTGGGGGGGACTGCCAGGAGGGGGGAGGGGGGGGGGGGAAGAAGAACAATGGTGGAACCGGCATGGGGGGGGGGGGGGGGGGAGGGGGGGAGAACAAATGAGGGCCCAGGAGTGAGGGTACTTTGTAACTTTCTCAGCGCCGTATGTGGTGACTATTTGCATACCTTTGGTATGCAAGCAAAGAATTTCACTGTGCCTTGGCACACGTGACAATAAATTATTCCATTCCATTCCAAAGTGCACATAAAACATGCGCAAGTGCCCCATTGGGGTAAACGGACAGATGGGGAATTCATCCTAAGCATATCATCTGATAACAGGAGAGAAGAGCCTAATTGTCAGCCTGGTGGTGCATGTTTTTAAGATTCGTACCATTGGGAAACAAAAGCGGAGAGGGGAGAAGAGGGAATGACTAGGATCTAATCATATTACCGGCTATCCCAAAGCAGAGTGAGGTGGAATTGGATGGGCGGAGGCTGGTTTTTGGTAATGAACTCATCATGTTCAGGCAAGAAGCTCTTCTTTAGAAGATGGGGGTGACCTATAAAGAAACCTTCAATATTGTAAGGTAGATGGAAAGGAAATACTGCTATTTGTAAGAAATGTTAGCAGTAGAGACCACAACCAAACAGAAACTAAGATGGTGTTTCGTGTAGGAAGGAACTGCAGATGCTGGTTTACACTGAAGATAGACACAAAATGTGCAAGTTGGTAGATTAGTAAACTGCTGCGTGTAGGTATGTGATAGAATCTGATGGAGGAGGTTAATGGATTTAGCGTAAATAGGGTTTGAAAATCAGTGCAGACTCCGTGGGGCAAAGGTCCTGTTTCTATGTTAACTGACTCTTTGACTCTTTAAGGCATGGAGTTCTTTGTTGTGATTCATGTTCACCCTTGGCGTGTGGTTTGCTCCAAAGTACTGCTTCTAGTATTGGCATTGCCAGATCTCCAGAAGTACACTGTAATACCACAGGACATCTCAAGACCTAGCTTCAGTTCAGTTTAGTTTATTGTCACGTGCACCGAGGTACAGTGTAAATCTTTCGTCGCGATCTAACCAGTCAGCGGAAAGACAATCCGTAATTACAATCGAGCCATTTACAAATACATGTTGAAGGAGTAACGTTTAGTGAAAGGTAGAAATGTTGCTGCGGGAATAGAGATTTAAGAGTGTGGAGCGATTGTAATGTGTCAGATCAAAATCAAATCAAATCAAAAAAATCAAAAATAAATAAATAAATAAATCTCCATCGCAGGGTACAGACTTCTGACCGAAATACACTACAAACCCACTGACTCACATGGCTATCTGGACTACATGTCTTCCCACCCTGCCCCCTGTAAAGACTCCATCCCCACTACCAATTCCTCCGCCTACGCCGCATCTGTTCCCAGGATGAGACGTTCCACACCAGGGCATCGGAAATGGCCTCGCTCTTCAGGGAACGGGGGTTCCCCTCCTCCACCATAGATGAGGCTCGCACCAGGGTCCCTTCCATACCCCGCAACACTGCTCTCTCTCCCCATCCCCGCACTCGCAACAAGGGCAGAGTCCCCCTAGTCCTCACCTTTCACCCCACCATCCGGCAAATACAACAAATAATCCTCCGCCATTTCCGCCACCTCCAACGTGACCCCACCACTCGCCACATCTTCCCATCTCCCCTCCTGTCTGCCTTCCGCAAAGACCGCTCCCTCCGCAACTCCCTTGTCAATTCTTCCTTTCCCTCCCGCACCACCCCCTCCCCGGGCACTTTCCGTTGCAACCGCAAGAAATGCAACACCTGTCCCTTCACCTCCCCCCTCGACTCCATTCAAGGACCCAAGCAGTCGTTCCAGGTGCGACAGAGGTTCACCTGTATCTCCTCCAACCTCATCTACTGCATCCGCTGCCCTAGATGTCAGCTGATTTACATCGGTGAGACTAAGCGGAGGTTGGGCGATCGTTTCGCCGAACACCTCTGCTCAGTCCGCAATAACCTACCTGACCTCCCGGTGGCTCAGCACTTCAACTCCCCCTCCCATTCCCAATCCGACCTCTCTGTCCTGGGTCTCCTCCATTGCCAGAGTGAGCAACACCGGAAATTGGAGGAACAGCACCTCATATCCGCCTGGGTAGCTTGCGTCCGGATGGCATGAACATTGAATTCTCCCAATTTTGCTAGCCCTTGCTGTCTCCTCCCCTTCCTTAACCCTCGAGCTGTCTCCTCCCATCCCCCCCGCCCTCGGGCCCCTCCTCCTCCCTTTTTCCTTCCTTCCCACCCCCATCAGTCTGAAGAAGGGTTTCGGCCCGAAACGTCTCCTATTTCCTTCGCTCCATAGATGCTGCTGCATTTTTGTGTACCTTCAAATCAAATCAAATATGTTTTAATATCATTGCACAACAACTGTACAACGAAATTTCATTGCATCTCCTACAGTGGTATACATAGAAGACACGGGATAAAATATTAAAAGATCAAAAACACAAACAATCATTGACTCTCATATACCGGCAAGATCAGGAAATGAAATTAATAAATAGATAACAGAAATATTTTTAAATATAAATAAATAAATAAAATTGTAGATCTGCTTCTGTGGCTGGCACGCAAATAGTCGCCTAGGTAGGGCGGCATCTTGGAACCTTTGAAGCACAGGAGTAGTTGGCATTTGGAATGCACTACGATTAGAGGCAACTGAGCAACTCGTTACCAGAAGGAGTAGTATTCAGGAGGAAGCAGGTTAAACACATAGAAGGACATGGTTCACGGTGTTATAGAATGTGAGGCATCAATAATTGAACGAACCGTCATGTCAAGCAGATAATTTCTGTGCTCTGTATTCTGTGAAAAATGACAAAACAAATTTAGTTTGTTCAAGTTCAAGTTCACATTTATTGTCACATGCACCAATTAAGGTACAGTGATGTTTGAGTTGCCATGCTGCCATACAAGTAAAAACACAATACACGATAGAGTTTAACATAAACATCCATCACAGTGGAATCAGCATTCCTCACTGTGATAGAAGGCGATAAAGTTCAGTCAATCTTCCTCCTTTGTTCACCCGTGGTCAGGGCCGTGAACCCTCCACAGTCGCCACTACGGACGGCCCGATATACAAGCCCTCTCGTCGGGATGATTGAAACTCCGACATCAGGATGGATCAGAACACACTCCGCGGCTTGGAGTTCCCAAATCGGCCGCTTCTTACAGGAGACCATGGCTTCACGATGTTAAACAGCACGTGCCACAGTCGGAGCACTTCTTCTGGCGACCCCCGGCAAGGGATCCCAGGCTCCGCGATGGTAGGTCCGTGCCGTGCCCGCTGCTAGAAGCTCCGAAGAGCGTTACAGTCAGCAGACCCCCCGCGGTCCGAACTCCAACACTGGCGACCCTCGGCAAGGGATCCCAGGCTCCGCGATGGTACATCCGCCGTGCCTGTCACTGAAGCTCTGTACCAGCCTTCGGTCTGGAGAGGCCGCGCCAAACCAGTTGTTAAGCCGCAGGGGGGGGACAAAGATGCGACAAAGAGAAAAGTTGCATCCCCGTCGAGGTACGTGACTGAAACGGTTTCCCCCTTTCCCCCCCCCCCCCCCCCCCCCCCCCCCCCCACCCCCCCCCCCCCCCCCCCCCCCCAGAAATGGTTTTGCCCCCCCCCCCCCCCCCCCCCCCCCCCCTCCCCACCCCCCCCCCCCCCCCCCCCCCCCCCCCCCCCCACCCCCCCCCCCCCCCCCCCCCCCCCCCCCCCCCCCCCCCCCCCCCCCCCCCCCCCCCCCCCCCCCCCCCCCCCCCCCCCCCATGGCCCCCCCCCGAGAACAACAACCCCATTTAAATCATACATTTAGACGCACTAAAAATAACCAAAAGAGTCAAAAGGACAGACAGGCTGCTGCTGGCGAAGCTGCCGCTCGTAGCACCACCCAAGAAACTTTAAAGCTAAATGTAAATAAAAAAACAATTAAATCCAAACAAGAGACAAGAGTCAAAAGAGTGTTTTATTGTCATATGTCCCGGACGGGACAATGACATTCTTACTTGATGCAGCACAACAGAATATGTGAATATGTAAACATTGTATATAACGGGGGGAAAAAAGAAAAAAATCAATAAATGACAAATATAGTGCAAATAACAAATAATAATATTTTAGTGGTCTGATAACGATTCAACAATACTTTATTTGAAAGATTAAGTTGCAGCATACCGGTTTAACAGACACGTCTGGCCACAACGGTGGTCAGCACTGAACTAAAGCGCGCAAGGGAAAAACCACGTGAAAACCAACAGCCCCTCCCAAGTCATGTGATTGCGGCTTCCAAACACCGGGTTTGATATCTACGTGCGCTAGCTACAATATAATCTTTTGCAGTTCAGAGCTCATAGCTTATTCGTTTGTGTTTAATAGCCTGATGGCTGTGGGGAAGAAACTGTTCCTGAACCTGGACGTTACAGTCTTCAGGCTCCTGCACCTTCTTCCTGATGACAGTGGTGAGATAAATGTGTCACCAGGATGGTGTGGGTCCTTGATGATTTTGGCTGCCTTTTTGAGGCATCAACTACGATAGATCCCTTCGACGGTGGGGAGGTCAAAGCCGGTGATGGGCTGGGCAGTCGTCACAACTTTTTGTAGTCTTTTTTGCTCCTGGACGTTCAAGTTGCCAAACCAGGTCACGATGCAACCAGTCAGAATGCTCTTTACCGTGCACCTGTAGAGGTTTAGGAGAATCCTCTCCTTAATCTTCTCAGGAAGTAGAGTCGCTGATGTGCCTTCCTTACAATTGCATCGGTGTGCTGGGTCCAGGAAAGATCTTCTGATATATGCACGCCCAGGAATTTGAAGTTATTGACCCTCTCCACCATCGTCCCGTTGATATAAACATGATTGTGGGTCCTCATCCTTCCCCTACGAAAGTCCACAATCAGTTCCTTAGTCTTACTGATGTTGCGAGCCAGGTTGTTGTGCTGGCACCATTTGGTCAGTCGGTCGATCTCACTTCTATATTCTGACTCGTCCCCATCTGTGACATGAACAAGTAGCATGAACTACTGAAAATAAATGAATCAAACACTTAAATTAAAACAGCATATACGATTTCAATGCAAATACGCAGCTGGCCAGGCAGCATCTGCAGAGGGAGAAAATGTTTCAGGTTGTAGACCATTCATCATTTGCTTGTTTCCACTGAACCTTGATATTGCTGGCTTTACCTTGCATAAACGAGTACCTTACATTCAACATTATTCCCTTACTTACAGTGTACAGCCACTATGTACTTTAAATGGCTCGATTGTAATCATGCATTCTCTTTCTGCTGACTGGATAGCATGCAACAGAAGCTTTTCACTGTACCTCAGTACACATGACAATAAACTAAACTGAACTAAATATGAATGGGATTGAAGTCATATGGCAGTGCCCCCTGGTGTAAAGCGGAGGGACTGCGGTACCTCGGGACCCTCCTGTTCAGCACAACCCTGTCCAGCGAGTAGACTCCTTTCACCCGGGCCCGACTTCTGCCATTCACCCCACGAACACACACCAGTCCAAATGCCACTTGGCCCCGATGTTCCCTTTCAAACCACCCACTGTCAGCCCACATTGCCCTGGTCGTTTTTCCTGCAGATTGGTTCTAAATATTTCCCCTTTAAGTGCAGACAATCTTCACCAGGTTTACCACTGCTTTGTTGGAAATCCGAGGAAAATAAGTGTGCGAAATAACCATTTGATCAGACAGCGTTTGTGGAGAGATAGAGATTAACAGAGTTAACACTGCAGGTTTCAAGCTCTTAAAGCAGAATGAGTACAGTGCCTGGCAAACTGCTTCTAACTCGCTGTTATTTTGCTAAGTCCTGGTTTATCTATAAATGATGCTTTTAAGGTAGAGCTTGTGTCCCAGTGTGTACAATTTTTATCTCTCCGCAGAGGAAACCTGAAACTCAGTGCATGCAATTTAAACCTCTCCTCGGGGGAAGCTTGAATCCCAGTGAGTAGAGTATAAATCAAATTGCAAATCATGTGAAAATCCAGGCGCACAAGAAGTGCCCTGAAGCTTTTTCCAATTATAACGCTTCAAACCCCAGTGTACTGCCGACCATTTTTAGTGGAGAAAGGGACACATGGACTAAGAGCAGAGAAGGCCATTTGGCTACTCATATAAATGAGTGTTTGGTGATCTATGGCCCTGAGGTGCATGAGGTTGCAAAACAGGCATTGATGCTTACAGCTATTTTTTGATGCCTAAACTCACAAATGTAACATTTTCAACACAGCTATCCAAAAGTTTACCATGCAAAGTAGAACAAGTTTCGAGAGGCACTGCGTGCTGTCCAAGGAGGATGCAACGTTGGAAGTATTGATCATGTTGACTCTTGAAGCTTGATAAAGATCCCAATGTAAATGAACAGGTCTTTGTGACACAGATGGGCCACATGCGTGGCGGAGGTCGGACAGGCCCCAAGAACAAAGAGGGACCCGTCGTGGGGGGCTGCCGAGAGAACAAAGGGGGACCTGGCATGGAGGGTAGCCATCGAGAACTAAGGGGAACCACAAATGGAATATTTTGTGCTACATTAGAATATTTGGTAACTTTGTTGGCGCCCTTTATATGGCGACTATTTGCATACCTTGCGTGTATGCAAAACAAAGAATCTCACTGTGCCTTGTCACTTGTGATAATAAAGTATCATTCATTCATTCATTCATTCATTCATTCATTCATTCAGGTCCACGAGCAACAGAGGGGACTTTCTTCCTTTTTTTCCACAGCGTGTTCTTTCAAAACAGAAGTGGAGATTGCTCCTGAGAAATCAGGGTGTGGGAATCACCAGGAGCCCAGGGACAGGGTGTTTCTATGTGCACTTTGTGAATTAGAAGAGGGCAGCAATGTCAGAAAACACTCATCTGATCTAAGCTTGACAAAAAAAGGTCAAGGAATAATTTGCAAAGCTCAGTTAAATAAATGTGCCGTTGAATTCTTGGCCCATAACCTGGTTGTTTCTTCCAAGCTGATGATCATCATATGAATCCTAATCTGCAGCATTGGTTTTGCTGAGTGAAATGTCAAATCTCACATTAAATGCCAAACCCTCAGTCTTTATTAATAGTAGTTTTCGACTCCAATGTTATTGCTTAAAAAGTACAACCTTTATTCAACTAACTGCTTTAACCTCCTTCATAAAAAACTGCAATCTGAGGTTGCCCTTAACGCTTGGATCTGCTCAGTTTTCATAAACTCCCAGTAATTTGCATCAATCTTGGTTGTAGCGCTTCAGTGAAGCACAGAGGAATACAATACATGAGTGGCCACTGACCAGGAAAGAATAAGATCTGGATTAGATATGTTTTTATGGGCATCAGCAGCTCACTGAATCCCCATCAACATAAAAAGCTTTTTGGTTTAAAGCAGATAATAACCGCAATAAAAAAAACCTGAACTGGAAAATAATCCAGTTTTTGCATCTTTAGAGCAACGATACTTGGGTTGGGTTGGTGAGGTTGTCGGGCCAGCGGTCGGTGAGGAAGTTGGGTCAGTGAGGAGGTCGGGTTGGTAAGGCCAGTGATCAGTGAGGATGCCGGGCAGGCATTCGAGGTCAAGAATGGCGCTGGTGGTCAAAGACGAGGACATGGGCGGGCGAAAGAGGTCGAGGTAGCATGCGCCGGCGGTCCAGGACGGGTCACGTGGGGGCTACAGGTCGGACACGCCACCGAGAACTAAGGAGGACCCGGCGTCGGGGGGACTGCCGGGAACTAAAGGAAACCACAAATGGAATCTGTTAAAAATGGTTTGTGTTATAATGGGATACTTGTAACTTTGTCAGTGCCCTTTATGTGGCAACTCTTTGCATACCTTGAGTATCAAAAACAAAGAATATCACTGTGACTTGTCACATGTGCAAACAAAGTATCATTCATTCATTCATTCAGAGTCGGTGTAGTCACTACCGATCTGGTGTCATCCCCGCCCCTACAATATGTATGCACCTTACTCTGTGAACTTCATGTAAACAAGGAATTTCATAACACCATTGTGTATATAATAATAAACTAATCTGAATCTGATCTAACCAACAAAAAACACTCTAAAGATCCAAAAATGAACCAGATACTCAATTTCAGTAGATTAAGTCACTGGGGTACCTTCCAGTTGATGTTTTCACAATGCTAATATGCAGTTTATTAACAAAAACCTATTTGAATCTGGCTCTTCTGCAACCTACTGCATCTGCTATTAGTGGCGCGATGTAATTGTAAGGGTTTCAGAAAAATGATACACTCTGAATAAATATATAATTTAATAAGCCATTAATATTCATGCAATTAAGTGCATGCAACTGTAGTAGCGTTTCTTGTAACAGATAATTAGTGCAATGTCACAGCATATAACACATTTATTTTACTTAATTATAATATTATACTGATTTTTAATTGTCAGACACCAAACACTAACAAATCGCTCAGACAGAGAAGCATGAAATTAAATGCATGAAACAAATGAGTCAGGCAAATGTATTTAATGTAACTATTTACAATTCTGTTTAGTGATAATGGAATTTATTCTCTTTCAGGTTTGGCACTGTCTGGAAGTCCCAACGGGATTACAAATATGATTATGTGACGGCAAATGGAAAATAAAGCAGTTATGCTCCATTCAGTTTGACATTTCTTTAATGAGTATAGAAAAGCAAAGTGATTTGCAGGTACAGATGTTTTATTTTTTTTCATCAGTTCATCAACACAATTAGAATCAGAGTAAATAAGCCCCTTAGAATCCAGATATGGTCATCGGAATATGTGGGAATTGAGCTCATTTGTGCAGCTAATGCGGTAGCTGCAGTTTCCTTACACATTACAAATATGTGAGGGTCGGTACGTTATTTGGTCGCTGCAACTTGCCTCGTGGTGTGTGGGTTAATGGGGGGGAAAAACCTCAAAGGAAAGTTGATGGCATATTCGCCAGTTGCCATTTAAACACACGCCGGTGGCTCAGCACTTCAACTCCCCCTCCCATTCCGAATCTGACCTTTCTGTCCTGGGCCTCCTCCATGGCCAGAGTGAGGCCCACCGTAAATTAGAGGAGCGGCACCTCATATTTCGCTTGGGCAGTTTGCACCCCAGCGGTATGACCATTGACCTCTAATTTTAGGTAGTCCTTACTTTCTCCTCCCCTTCTCAGCTCTCCCTCAACTCACTGGCTCCACATCTTCCCTTCTTCTTCAGACTGAAGAAGGGTTTCGGCCCGAAACGTTGCCTATTTCCTTCGCTCCATAGATGCTGCCGCACCCGTTGAGTTTCTCCAGCGCTTTTGTCTACCTTCGATTTTCCAGCATCTGCAGTTCCATCTTGTAAATGTTATCTTTGTATGCCCCGTTGTCACCTAGCTAACAATGATCTATTCTACATTTTCCTTTGAGCTTCATCACCTTTGATGTCTCGTTTTCACACCTTACCCTTCCATATCTCTGTGTCTCCCTCTCCTCTGACAGTCTGAAGAAGGATCTCGACCTGAAATGTCACTCATTCCTTCCATCCAGAGATGCCGCCTGTCCCGTTGAGTTACTCCAGCATGTTGTGTCTATCTTCGGAGTAAAGCAGCATCTGTAGTTCCTTCCTACACATACAGTACAGCAGGGCTGCCAACATTGGGTGAGAGTTGGGAGTGAGAAATTAAGAGAGACCAAGCCCGAGGGAGCATAGCATAGGGGGGAGGGGGGTAATTTTTAGGAGGTAACTTTATCCACACAAAGGGCAATGGGTGTATGGAACAAGCTGCCAGAGGAGGTAGTTGAGGCAGGGACCATCCCAACATTTAAGAAAAAGTTAGACTGCTACATGGATAGGACAGGTTTGGCGGTATGGACCAAAAGCAGGTAGTGTAGCTGGGACATGTTGGCGGGTGTGGGCAAGTTGCGCCGAAGGGCCTGTTTTCACACTGTATCACTCTATGACTACATTATACCTCCACCATGCATGAATGCTTCAAAATCAAGTGATCGAGTTTTATTGCCATATACTCAAGCATAGAAACATAGAAAATAGGTGCAGGAATAGGCCATTCGGCCCTTCGAGCCAGCACTGCCATTCAATATGATCAAGCAGAAATACACGCCACAGTTGAACAAATGTTTGAAAACTGGAAGCGGACGAGGGAGGAAGAGGTCAAAAACCAGATGGAAGCGATGGAAGCTAGACTCGTTTCGTTGGAAACAAAGGTTCAAACAGAGATGGACCCTATCCGCCACGAACTTAATCAACACAGAATAGCGATAACCGAGCTTGAGAAATGTGCGGCGACAAGTGCAGAAACAGTAAGTCAGCTCCTTATTGAAAACCAACGTCTCACAAGTATGGTGAGCAAACTAAATGATAAATGTATTGATCTGGAAGGGCGTCAAAGACGTAAGAATCTAAGAATTGTAGGGGTGAAAGAAGAAAGCGAGAGGGAAATGGGCACTCGGGATTTCGTGGCAGACCTTCTACATAAAGTCTTAAAACTGGATCACAAACCTCTACTCGGTCGTGCCCATAGAGCACAGCGACGTCGTACGCAAGATGTTGCCCACCCAAGACAAATAATCATAAAAGTCCTACAGGATCATGAATTTGATGAGATAATGAAGAAAAGTGTTCGGAGCGGTCAACTTCTTTTTGAAGGCGTGAGATTTAGCATATACCGAGATTACTCGACAGAGGTCTTCAAGAAAAGAATGCTGTTCAATGAGACCAAAAGAATATTGAAGAGTGTACCGGATTTGAAATACAGCCTACTCTATCCCGCAAGACTAAGAGTCACCTACAATTCCAATGAGTTATTTTTTACAGACCATGAAAAAGCACTCGAATTCGCCAAGGAAGTCGGTAACACACCTCCAGACTGAAGAATCTACATCACTCCTTAGGAGACATGGTCTACGATGACCGCCAGATCTAAAAGGACCTTTAAAATTCGTTCAAGAACTTTAAAGACACTTGGAAACCGAAAATGATGGAGGACATTGGATAAAAACTGCGATCTTTCGAGGGTTTTTCCCTCTTTTTTCTCTTTTTTGTTTGGGCTCTTCTTCGGTTACTAATCACTGCTATTATATATAAATTCATATCAAACTATATAGGTAACAACTAATACTTATTAAATATCTTTATTTCCACTAATATTATTAACATTATTAATTCTTATAAAAGTTAATACGGTATAAGATGGATAACAATGATCAACACTTAATAGTCTTTGATAAATGAAGAAAGGAATTATATAATATAGTACATAGAAAGATATGTTAGAGGTAAATTAACCTATATCATAACTAAGATAGACGGATTTCCTTTTCTTTTTTTCGCTCTATTTTTCAATTTAAAATCATTTTGGTGGCTTGAACCTTTTTACAGGGTTACGTGTTGATACTAATAGGCATGTGGGTATGTATACATATACATATAAGCGCATACGTAGGTAGGAGCATATATATTGTGTGGGTATAAGTATGACTAGGTAAATAAATTTGATACTCCCATAAGAAGTTTATTGAATGTTAAATATAATTTCCTCCCCCTTTTTTTTTTTTTTTTTTTTTTTTTTTTTTTTTTCCTTTCCTCTTCCTCGGGCACGGAGCTGGGAATTTTTTCGTTTTACAAAGGCTACGGAAGTCCTTAGAATTCTAGCCACGTTAGTGTGGCTATCACTAACTACACCAATCATAGATGTAGTTCTTTTTTCCTCACCCTACACTAACCAACCCTATCACTTTTCTTTCTTCAAATATTTTTCTAACTCAAGGTTTGAATGGAAAAACAAGACCAAGGCAAGGAGATATGATCGGAAGAATGATGTATTCGAATTTAAATTCATCTATCTGAGGTTTGGGAGCAGGGTCAGATTCTATGTGTTGTTCCTTCTGCCCGGTTATAGACCACCTCAGATGCAATATGCAAGATGCTAACATGACAAGAAGGGGTCAGGGAATAACATTTTGTAGTTGGAATGTCAAGGGAATCAATGAACCAATTAAGAGAAGTAAAGTTTTGGCACACCTAAATCTAATTAAAACAGATATAATATTTCTTCAAGAGACACATCTTAAAAAGCAATCTCAACATAGACTTAAAGCTAAGTGGATCGCCGAATCATATCAGTCACCTTTCTCCAATAAGTCAAGAGAAGTAGCAATAGTAATTCGTAAAGGAATACCTTTTGTGTCCTCTTCAATAATAGTGGATATGGATGGCAGATATATAATAGTGGTTGGAGAGTTAAATGGAGGAAAAAGTGATCCTCCTAAATGTTTATGGGCCTAACTTCGATAACCCCACTTTTTTTCAACAAAACATTTAATAAAATTCCTGAATTTGCACAATACAAATTAATAATCGGAGGAGACTTCAATTGTACATTAGACCCATACTTAGATAGATCATCAAGGCAAAAAAAAAACAAAATCCAATTCAAGTGTATTTTTAAATTCATTTATTAATACCACTAATATTAAGGATATCTGGAGAATAGAAAACCCAACCGGACGGGAATATTCATTTTATTCACCAATACACAAATCATACTCAAGAATAGATTACTTTTTAGTTGACTCTACGTTTATTCCATTTATTTATAATTCAAAATATCACAACATCATAATTTCAGATCCCGCACCAGTAACATTTATGATTAAATTAAATGGAATGTCCGAGAAACAAACATATTGGAGACTTAACCCACAAATCTTGAACGAAAGATCATGCCAGGAATATATTACTAAACAAATCCAAATATTTTTCGAGGTAAATGACAACCCTGACACACCTGCTTCCCTTATGTGGGAGACGTTTAAAGCGTATGCTCGAGGTACATTAATCTCTGCACAAGCATTTTATAATAAAGAAAACAGGATTAAACAACAAGCACTGGAAAGTGAAATTAAGTTACTAGATATAGAAAACGCAAGAACGCCATCTACGTTAAAACATAATAAAATTGCTGTACTGAAATATAAACTTTTTTTACTTTTTCTGGGAACAAGTAATAAAACTTTACCAAAAAACTAAACAATTACAGTTTGAATTTGGAGACAAGCCACAAAAACTATTAGCACGCCAGTTGCGAAAAATGGAAGGGGAAAAAATAATTCATAAAATTAGAACAGAGACAGGAGAATTATTAAAAATGCCCAAAGATATAAATGATAGATTTCTACAATACTATCATAACCTTTATTCAACTAAAACGGTAGCACAACCAGAAGGAATAGCAGATTTTTTAATAAAATGTAATTTAAAAGGTTTAGATGCAAATGATAGAGAATTATTAGAAAGGGAAATTACGATAAAGGATATTGAGGAGTCTATTGGCTCTCTAAAAAATGGTAAGGCAATAGGGCCAGACGGTCTAGGTTCAGAATTTTACAAAAAATTTCATGATCTGCTGAGCCCACGCTTGCAAAGACTATATGATTACATTTACACTCAAGAGAAACTCCCAGACACCTTAAATGAGTCTATAATAACGCTTATTCCTAAAGCCGATAAAGATCCGGAAGATCCGGGATCATACAGAGCAATTGCACTTCTGAACACAGACCAGAAAATACTAACTAAAATACTAGCACGTAGATTAAGTACAGTGATAAATAAATTAATACACCCTGACCAAACAGGCTTTATTCAGAAACGGTATTCATATTATAATCTAAGAAGATTATTTAATATTATATATACCAAGAGAATTATTAATGAAGATTTAGCAATAATCTCACTTGACGCTGAAAAAGCATTTGATCAGGTCGAATGGCCTTATTTATTTTCGGTGATGGAAAAGATGCAGCTAGGGGAGAAATTTTGCACATGGATAAAACTACTATACACAAATCCTACGGCTAGAATACTTACCAACCAAAGACTTTCATCTAAATTCAGTCTATCTAGAGGTTGTAGACAAGGATGCCCGTTATCTCCATTACTATTTGCACTTGCAATTGAGCCACTTGCAGAAAGAATTAGGGGGCATCCGGAAATATATGGGTATAACACTAAAGACACAGTGAATAAAATTTCTTTATATGCAGATGACGTATTAATTTACATCACTAAACCAGAAATTAGTATCCCAAACCTATTAAAACTAATAAACCAATTTGGTGCACTTTCAGGATACAAAATAAATTGGAATAAAAGTGAAATTATGCCAATAAGGGAACATAACAAACAGATAATACAACTATTCCCATTTAAAGTAGTAAATGAAAAATTTAAATATCTAGGTATCTACGTAACTAAGATATATACATCATTATTTAAAGCGAATTTCCCTCCATTATTGAATAAATTACATAAGAATATCCAATACTGGAAAACATTACCTATCTCAATGGTTGGCAAAATTAATGCCATAAAAATGATTTTTTTACCACAAATATTATACCTTTTTCAGACGATTCCGATATACCTGGCAAAAAACTTCTTTAAAAAATTGGACTCTATTGTTAATGATTTTATATAAGAATCATAGGATAAGCAAAAGACACTTGTGTAAATCAAAAAATAATGGAGGCTTGGTTTTACCTAACTTTTTGTTTTATTTCTGGGCAGTTAATATTAAAAATATGAACTTCTGGTTGGGAGAAATAGACCAGCAACCAGACTGGTTAAAAATGGAAAAGGAAGATTGTATGCCTTATGACATTGGTTCGATATTATTTGCTACGTCCAAATTAAACAAGAACATTTACAGGGAAAACCCTATAATATTTAGTGCTATAAAAATTTGGAAACAATTAAAAAATACATTAAAATTAGATAACTTATCTCTTTCTCTTCCAATCGTGAATAATTCATTGTTTAAGCCTTCATGTTTAGACGGGGGTTTTACACAATGGAAGAATAATGGAATTAAAAATATGGGACACCTTTACAAGGAAGGCTCTTTTTTGACATTTCAGGAGTTGCAACAGGTTTATGGACTTCGAGGGAATGATTATTTCAGATATCTTCAACTTAGAAATTATGTTAAATCAAATTCTAAAAACTTTCGAAATAGAAACCCAGAGATTCTTGATGAATGTTGGAATAAGCATCCTAATACAGAAAAATTAATATCTTTTATATATAATATCTTATTAGACAGTGACATCCCTATGACGGACTTACACAGACAAGCATGGGAAAAAGAATTAAATCAGGTAATAACGAAAGGCACTTGGGAAGAAAGTTTACAATACATACATCAGTGTTCACTAAACGCCAGACATTCTCTAATACAATTTAAAGTAATACATAGGTTACATTACGCCAAAACAAAATTACATAAAATTTTTCAACATATCTCACCTATATGTGATAAATGTCAACATTCAGAAGCTACGTTATCGCACATGTTTACAAGCTGTACAAAAATTAAAAATTTTTGGGTAAATATTTTTAGTATAATATCCAAAGTAACCAAAACACAACTGGAACCAAACTCAAAATTAATAATACTCGGAATATTAGAATTAAATCAAACACTTAGAATAACACAAAGAAACTTTATCGATTACAGTTTAATAACAGGAAAAAAATTAATCCTAAAATTTTGGAAAGGCCCTACGGCCCCCACAATCAGAATGTGGATTATAGAAATGACGGAGACCTTAAACGTGGAAAGAATTAGACTTGCCCTGTTGGACAAACAGGAATTATTCGTTGGAACATGGTCTCCTTTTATTGAGTACTTAAAGGGTCAGAATAGTTCAGCACAGGAACCTGACTAGCACCCGGACTAAAGATTGGATGAAATACTACACTTTGAAATATACGAACATATCTCGAATGATGTCTTTAAACTTAAACAAACTTTTCCATTCTTCCTTAATTACCTTTTTCACCCCTCTCTCTTTTTTTTTTTTTTTTTTATTTTTATTTTTATTTTTTTATTTTCCCCCTCTCTTTCCCTCTTCTTTCCCTCTATTTCACCTATCCTTTTAGTTCTATCTAGTTATAAAAAAAAAACGAAGAAAAATGTAAAAAATATTGGAGACAATGTAATAATAACTGTCAATGTTATCATTTTAAAAATGTAAGACAGTAATGATGTAATAGACTATGTACTTATCTCCAATAATAATAAAAATATAAATTAAAAAAAAAAAAACAATATGATCATGGCTATTCATCTAAAATTAGTACCTCTTTCCTGTTTTTTCCCCATATCCCTTGATGTCGTTAGCCCCAAGAACTAAATGTAACTCTCTCTTGAAAACATCCAGTGAATTGGCCTGCACTGCCTTCTGTGGCAGAGAATTCCACAGATCCTCAACTCTCTGCGTGAAGAAAGATTTTTCTCATCTCAGTCCTAATTCCCCCCCCCCCCCCCCCCACTTTATTCTTAAACTGTGACCCATGGTTCTGAACGCCCCCAACATCGGGAACATTTTTCCTGCAGTTACAGTAAGTGAAAATCTAGCAGGCAAGCAGGATGCTTTCACCAACCACCCCCATTTGAAGTCCACAATCTTCCACTGTTTCTACCCAGTGCTTGGTACTTACTTCCAGCAGCCACTGGTTGTCATCCAGGATGCACTCTCTCTCCTCTGAACCCCCCTCTCTCTCACCTCCATCTCTCTTTCCCCCCTCTCTCTCTCCTCTCTCCCTCTCTGTTTCTCCTCTCCTCACCCCCTCTCTCCTCCACTGTCTCCCCCTCTCACTCTCTCTCTCCCCTCCTCTCTCTCTCTCTCTCTCCTCCCCCTCTCTCTCCCCCCTCTCTCTCTCTCCATCTCTCTCCCCTCTCTCTCTCTCTCTCCCCCTCTCTCTCCTCTCTCTCTCTCTCCTCTCTCTCTCTCTCCCCCCTCTCTCTCCCTCCCCTCCCTCTCTCTCCCCTCTCTCCCTCTTTCTCCCTCTCTCTCCCCCTCTCTCTCTCTCTCTCTCTCTCTCTCTCTCTCTCCCCCTCTCTCTCCCTCTCTCTCTCTCTTTCTCCCTCTCTCCTCTATCTCTCTCTCTCCCTCTCTCTCCCCTCTCTCTCTCTCTCACTCCCTCTCTCTCCCCCCCTCTCTCTCTCTCTCTCTCTCTCTCTCTCTCTCTCTCCTCCTCTCCTCTCTCTCTCTCTCTCTCTCACTCTCCTCCTCTCTCTCTCTCTCCCTCTCCCCCTGGCTCTCTCTCCCCTCTCTCTCTTTCTCCTCTCTCTATCTCCTCTTTCTCTTTGCCCCCCCATCTCTCTCTTTCCCCCATTTCTCTCCTTCCCTCTCTCTCCCTCTTCCCCTCTCTCTTTTACCACCCCTCTCTCTCCCATTCTCTCCTACCCTCGCCACCCCCTCTCTCTCTTCCCTCTTTCGTCCCTCTCACCCCTCTCTCTCTCTCTCCCCCCCCCACCTCACTCTCCCCCCCCTTCTCCCCTATCTCTTTCCCCTCTCCCTCTTCTCTCTCTCCATTCACTCACCCTCTGTCTCTCCCCTCTCCCCTCTCTCTCTCTCCCCACTGTCTCCCTGTCTCCTTCCCCCCTCTCTCTCCCTCCACTTCCCTTTGAGAGTCTGTCCCTTCGGCACAGAGACTCTCGCGGCAGCGGCGCTTCAGACGCCTCCGACAGCCCGGGACACTCGCACTGTCCGCAGTTCTCAGGTCGGCTCGCCTGCCCCGACCCCGCAAATACGAATTGAAAAACAAAACACGGTTTTTCGGGTTACGGGCCGAAAACCCGTATATTGTATATTGGGAACAATTTGCAAAATATCTAAACACACTACTGAGGACTCCTCGTAATTATACTTAATTTATGGCCATTCCGAAACCCCCCCCCTCAGGTTTTACAACTGATTCACCTGGTTAGTTCCATCTCCGGCTGCTTGGTTGGAGTGTTGTCGGCGGCTTCACAACCAACCAAGAAAGAGAAGAGGCGCAACGTCACTCACAGCCGCCAACTGACGCGCTTCCCCGTACCGCACAGATCCCTGGCACGCGGCGCTAAGAGACAAATTGCGCAGGGACTGAACTCAGCATGAGAACTCAGTCGTGAGCGTGAGGGCGTGAGAAATTGCTCCAGGGCGTGAGTCTCACGCCGAAAGCGTGAGAGTTTGGCAGCCCTGCAGTACAGGTGAGTTATGTGGAGAGGAGGTGGGAGTGGTGTTGGCTGGGGTACTGTTGTGAGACCTTAATATGGGCCTCAGAATGTCACAAATCTCAACTGACCCAGTCTTTTGGGAGAGAATTCCAGACTTTCTTGAGTCAAACTGATAATATAAGAAATATTGTGCACCATTAAATTCACCCTTTCTTTAACCTCGGTATTCACCCAATTATTTACTGCATGCATTGTAAATTATTTGGCCTTAACCAAATAGCAGAGGAATATAATTTACAATCCACTCACTTTATTGACAACAGCTCACCTGTGATTTGATCTATTCACACACCCACAGTTCAAGTGAGAAATCATTGTTTGCTGACATTGATCAGTCATGAGGAAATGTCTTCCTTGGGTATAATTCCACAAGATTTATTTGACTGCTAATAATGGGAAACTGCTGAAATGTTTTCTCCTTTCTCCTGTCCAATACAAAAAAATTCCAGGTCATTATATTAAGAATTCATTCCTGGTGTCTTGTTTGCTTCCAGTTTTCGCACAGAATGTGACTGAAATGTAATGTTAGACACGAGTAAACTCTACTGGAAATCCACCATAGTTTTGCCTTTTTTTTACCCCAAAAATAATTGTAATCAACTATTTACAAAAATGATATGTACAGTAGAAAAATACAAACAAATCCACCACCATAATATAAAATAAAGCAAATATTCTTGAATATTGAATATTAAATAATAATAATAATAATAATAATAATAATTAAATAATAATAATAATAATAATAATAATAATAATAATAATAATAATAATAATAAATTTTAGTGTCATTGCACAGAGGTACAACGAGATTTGGTATGCAGCTTCCATCCGATGTAATAACTTAATTAGCTAAAAATTTAGACACCCAGAGAAACAAGATAAAAAATAAAATGTAAAAAAAATAAAAACATTTAAATCACTATTTCCCCATCGTTATTGAGGTGCCCAACGGTGCCAGGAATCCCGCAGGGCACCCTAGCGAGATATTTTACTGTTGTCACTTTATAATAGCATTAAAAAAGTATTTAATGGGGTCAATTCGATCTCTATCTCATGCCGTGAGATTGTCCTGGAAGACATTAGAGGGCGGATGTAGGCAGGAACTTGTGTGCTGCAGGGTGGGGGGGGGGAGGGCTGGTGGCAAGAAACGAGCTTTACCTGTTCCCATTGCGGCAAAGACCATCACTGGAGAATCGGGCCTGTCAGCCACAGCAGACGTGGCCAACACACGCAAAGATGCTGGAGACCTCACCGTGGCGTAGAAGCATGGCCTTTCCAGACTGTGAGCTGCCAATGAGATTGATTACATTGCTAACTGCACCTCTAGTGTATTCCCATGTGATTGAGGGCCTACACAATTACAGACCAAAACTGCAAATTAATAAAGTGCAAATTAAAATACAAATGAAATATTTGGCCATGTCACGTCCAACCAAACCTGACAAGGAAGTGGAAGTGAATTGTTCTAATGTTTGCTTTAAACAATCAATTGCCTCTACATGAAATAAACCCTTCATTTTATATTTCCCAGATTTCCTTACAACAAAGGAGTCCATTCAGCCCATCAAGTCTATGCCTACCGTCAGAGCAATCCTATTTCCCCCTCATTGTAATCTATTTAATGCATTCAAGAGAGAGTTAGATTTAGCTCTTAGGGCTAACATAATCAAGGGGTATGGGGAGAAAGCAGGAATGGGGTACTGATTTTGGATGATCAGCCGTGATCATATTATAACCATATAACCATATAACCATATAACAATTACAGCACGGAAACAGGCCATCTCGGCCCTACAAGTCCGTGCCGAACAAATTTTTTTCCCCCCTTAGTCCCACCTGCCTGCACTCATACCATAACCCTCCATTCCCTTCTCATCCATATGCCTATCCAATTTATTTTTAAATGATACCAATGAACCTGCCTCCACCACTTCCACTGGAAGCTCATTCCACACCGCTACCACTCTCTGAGTAAAGAAGTTCCCCCTCATGTTACCCCCAAACTTCTGTCCCTTAATTCTGAAATCATGTCCTCTTGTTTGAATCTTCCCTATTCTCAAAGGGAAAAGCTTGTCCACATCAACTCTGTCTATCCCTCTCATCATTTTAAAGACCTCTATCAAGTCCCTCCTTAACCTTCTGCGCTCCAGAGAATAAAGACCTAACTTATTCAACCTATCTCTGTAATATTGAATGGTGGTGCTGGTTCAAAGGGCCGAATGGCCTACTCCTGCAACTATTTTCCATGTTTCTATGTTTCTATTCTCTTTCTCTTGCTAATCATCTCCCCTGATTCTCCCAACTTCATTCAGGACAACTCACTGCGGCCAATTAACTTACCAACTTGCACGTCTTTTGAATGTAGGCGGAAACTGGAGGAAGCCCTAGTGGTCAGAGGGAGAAGGTGCAAACATTTCACACACAACACGGAAGGTCAGCATTGAACACAGGTCACTGGAGCTGTGAGACAGCAGCCCTGTTAACACCACCACCATGCCAACCACATTATTGTTTTAAATTACCTACTTACCTCATGCCACCTTATTTCCGAAAACCTTCCTTCACTGCAGATTCCCAAGCTAATCCACTGATTCTGTCCTCTCCAACATTTCTGAGTAAAATCCTCCGTCACCCAGCTAGGCGGCCTATCAGGGTGAAAGAAGATGGACACAAAACGCTGGAGTAACTCAGTGGGACAGGCAGCATCTCTGGAGAGAAGGAAGGGGTGACGTTTCAGGTCGAGACCTTTCTTCAGACTGAGAATCAGGGGAAAGGGAGTCTAGAGATATGGAGGGGCAAGGTGTGAAAATAACAGATCAAAGCAGACGATGCTCAAGGAAATGTAGACTGGTTCATTGTTGGCTGAGGGGAAGGTGACAAGGAGGCATACTATCAGTAAAATTAATCAGGAGGACAGTGGAACTAGTCGGAGAATTTTAGTGGGGGAGAGACGGAGAGAGAGGGAAAGCAAGGGTTAGAAAGTTAGTGATATCATTATTCATCCTGCTGGGTTGTAAGCTGCCATAGCAAATTTTAAGTAATGGGTTTGTAATAGAACTACTCATTGAAGAGCAGTCTCCAACAGGTCTATGTCACTAGTGAGCAGCTCATCTTCACAACTCATCGGCTGCTGTTCAAGCTGTGGGGACTACACTCCAGAACCAAGACTATTCAAACCTCAGTCTCAAAAGAGCAGGTTTTAATGATTCTAACAGGCGTATCAGCTTCCTCCTGAGATCTCCACCGCCACAGAAGCCATTTTTCAGCTAATTGACTCCACATGAAATCAAGAAGCAGCTATGAGCACTGGACATAGCTAAGTGTAGGTCTCACAGTATCCCAGCTGTAGTAATGACAAGTTGTGCTCCAGAATTAGCTGCACCTCTAGCCAAACTCCAGTACAATGACAACACGGTCGAAGCTGTCGTACAGAGTCAGAGACCCAGGTTCGATCCTGACTACAGGTGCTGTCTGCATGGAGTTAATATTTTACCTTGTACGCATTGTTAGCTTTTAGAAATGTTTGAATGGTGCACTGACTGGCTGACATTTTTAAATTTTGATGTACATGGTTCATGTTACAATGACAATAAAGATTCAGATCAGATTCAGATTCAGATTCAGATTCAGATTCAATTTTAATTGTCATTGTCAGTGTACAGTACAGAGACAACGAAATGCATTTAGCATCTCCCTTGAAGAGCGACATAGCAAACGATTTGAATAAAAAATAAATAATAAGTGTCCGGGGGGGGAGAGGGGGGGTGGTGATTGGCAGTCACCGAGGTACGTTGTTTAGTAGAGTGACAGCCGCCGGAAAGAAGCTGTTCCTCGACCTGCTGGTTCGGCAACGGAGAGACCTGTAGCGCCTCCCGGATGGTAGGAGGGTAAACAGTCCATGGTTGGGGTGAGAGCAGTCCTTGGCGATGCTGAGCGCCCTCCGCAGACAGCGCTTGCTTTGGACAGACTCAATGGAGGGGAGCGTGGAACCGGTGATGCGTTGGGCAATTTTCACCACCCTCTGCAGTGCCTTCCGGTCGGAGACAGAGCAGTTGCCATACCATACTGTGATGCAGTTGGTAAGGATGCTCTCGATGGTGCAGCGGTAGAAGTTCACCAGGATCTGAGGAGACAGATGGACCTTCTTCAGTCTCCTCAGGAAGAAGAGACGCTGATGAGCCTTCTTGATCAGAGTAGAGGTATTGTGGGTCCAAGAGAGGTCATCGGAGATGTTGACTCCCAGGAACCTGAAGCTAGAAACACGTTCCACCTCCGTCCCATTAATGTGGATGGGGGTGTGCGTGCCGCCTCTGGACTTCCT
Organism: Leucoraja erinaceus; assembly: GCF_028641065.1. Lineage (NCBI taxonomy): Eukaryota > Metazoa > Chordata > Chondrichthyes > Rajiformes > Rajidae > Leucoraja > Leucoraja erinaceus. Next base: position 5,123,698 of record NC_073397.1, on the reverse strand, counting down.
GAAGTCTACAATGAGCTCCTTGGTCTTCTTGGAGTTAAGGGCCAGGTTGTTGTCAGCGCACCATGCTGCTAAGTGCTGGACCTCCTCCCTGTAGGCCAGCTCATCGTTGTTGCTGATGAGGCCAATCACCGTTGTATCATCTGCATACTTGATGATGGTGTTAGTACCATGTACAGGTGTGCAGTCATAGGTGAAGAGGGAGTAGAGGAGGGGGCTCAGCACACAGCCCTGAGGAACGCCGGTGTTCAGGGTGAGGGTTGAAGAGGTGTGCTTGTCTAACCTCACAGACTGGGGTCTGTTGGTTAGAAAGTCCAGTATCCAGTCGCAGAGGGAGGGGTCGATGCCCAGGTTACCGAGTTTGGTGATCAGTTTTGATGGAATAATGGTGTTGAATGCTGAGCTGTAATCGATGAACAGCATTCTTACATAAGTGTCTCTGTTGTCAAGGTGGGAGAGGGCGGAGTGAAGTGCCGTTGAGATGGCATCCTCCGTACTCCTGTTCTTGCGGTAGGCAAACTGATAGGGATCCAGTGTGGGGGGTAGGCAGCTTTTGAGGTGTGCCAGCTTTTGAGGACCAGCCTCTCGAAGCACTTGGTGATGATGGGGGTAAGTGCAACTGGGCGGAAGTCGTTGAGGCTTGCCGCAGTGGAGTGTTTTGGCACTGGCACGATGGAGGTGGCTTTAAGGCGAGTGGGGACAACTGCTTGGGCAAGTGACAGGTTGAAGATGTCAGTCCAGACGTCTGTCAGCTGCGCAGCACAGGCACTGAGCACGCACCCGGGGATGCCGTCAGGGCCAGCAGCCTTACGTGCATTACGTAAAGCAACTATTCTATTCTATTCTATTGTACATTCTCTCCCTTGGTCTATGTGGGCTACCTCCGGGATCTCCAGTTTCCTCCCACACTCCAAAGACGGACCGCTTTGTAGGTTAATTAGCTTGGAATAATCACAAATCCCCCCTAATGTGTGTAGGATAGTGTTAATGTGTGAGGATCACTGGTCGGCGTGGACTCGGTGGGCCGAAGGGCCTCTTTCCGTGCAGTATCTTTAAATTAAAACTAAAGTGAACTAAACTACTTCCCCAATGACCATCCCTCCATAATAAGATCAAAAAGAGGCTTATTATTATCACGTGTACTGAGATACTGTTAAAAATGTTGGTTGCGTGCATTACTGATAGTTTATAGTATTGATGTTATTGTACATTTATTTGTTGTGTCATTAACTTCAAATGCCTGTAAAAGCTGCAGCGTTAGAATGTTATTGTTCCATTCCCTGTGCATGGGACAAATAAACACTCTTGTTTCTTGCTCTTGACATGTTCAGCAGAATACTCTTCACCTTTCTGGATGAGTGCAGAGCCAACAACCATCAAGAACCGTGACACCATCCGTGTCAAAACAGCCTGCTTGATTGGTGTCAAGTCAAGTCAAGTCACTTTTATTTCTATAGCACATTTCAAAAACAACTCTCGTTGACCAAAGTGTTTTACATTGGTGGAGGTACTAACGTTATACAACAGTGGTTCATAGATTAAGTACATACATAAATACATACATATAGCCCTCCCTCAGAGGATGTCACGGAAGGGTTGAGAGTAAAGATGAGTTTTTAGTCTCGACTTAAAGGAGTCGATGGAGGGGGCAGTTCTGATGGGAAGAGGGATGTTGTTCCACAGTACAGGAGCTACAACCGCAAAGGCACGGTCGCCCCAGAGCTTATGCCTAGACCGCGGGATGTTCAGTAACCCCAAGATGGCCGATCTGAGGGACCTGGAGGTGGTGTGGTGGGTGAGCAGACTTTTGATGTAGGTGGGGGCAAGCCCGTTAAGGGCTTTGTAGACATAAAGGAGGATCTTGAAATTTATTCGGAGCCGCACAGGGAGCCAGTGGAGAGAGGCCAGAATCGGGGTGATGTGGTCCCTCTATCGGGTGTCTATTCACCACAGTAACTCTTCATCCCTCCAGCACTAGTGCACATCCACAAGATGTGCTGCAATTGCTCACTCTGCCCACTCACAAACACAAGCCCTCCACTACCACAAATGCAGCCACCACCTGAAGATCTCTTTCCAGGTAACACCATTCACAAGGACACCAAACACATGAAATAGCAGCCAGGTTAGGCCACTAGACCTCTAGACCTCCCCCACCGTTCTATATCATCAGGGGTGATCGACACCAGGCCTCATAACTTCCTATTCCAGTTCCCCTAAATCTAAAGTAGGGTCTCGACCCGAAACATCACCTATTCCTTTACTCCAGGGATGCTGTCTGACTCGCTGAGTTACTCCAGCATTTTATGTCTATGTCCTGTTAATCTACCTCTGCATTAAATACTTATGATAGATAAAACAGAACATAGTACAGCATAGGAACGGGCCCATCAGCCTGAGACCAAATGGGTGCCAAAGTGGGGGGGGGGAGCACCGAGAACTAAGGGGGATTGGGGGGGGGGAGGGGAGAGGAGGGGGGAGTGGAGGGGGGAGGGGGATGGGGGAGGGGATGGGGGAGGGGGGGGGGGGGGGGGAGAGGGTGGGGACGAGGGGGGGCGGGGAGGGGGAGGAGGAGGGGGGGAGGAGGGGGAGGGAAGGGGGGAGGGGAGAGGAAGGGGAGAGGAGGGGGGAGTGGATGGGGAGGGGATGGGGGAGGGGGGAGGGGGGGGGGAGAGGGTGGGGACGAGGGGGGGAGAGGAGGGGGAGGAGGAGGGGGAGGAGGAGAGGGGGCTGCTGCCACTTATGGGGGCAGGCAGTTGATACGACTGTTCGGTCCTTTTGTAACATTGTTGACGCCAACACGTGGCGCTACTGGTGTACTGCTTAATCTCCTCTGCCTGCATGTGATCAATTTCCCTCTATTCCCTGCCAATCCATGTGCCGACTAAAAGACTCTTACTTGCCACAATTGTGTCTATTACCAACATCTTCCCTGACAGCACGTCCCAGACACCCATCACTCTCTGTGTAAAATAGTAAGATTAAACGAGAACTTACCAGTTTGAAGTTTGATCTTTATTTTATGAGGAGTTACGATGAGGGAATACGTGAAGAAGGCCCGTTCAGCCGCACGTGCATCAATCTTCAAAGCAGCGGTGTGAAATCACAGATAATAATAATAAGTGACTGAATTATGAGAGTAAGATGAAAGAAGACTAGAACTACCAGATGAGCTTAACGAGGGCTGGGAGCGGAGGGCACGTAATCCCTCATTGTAACTCCTCATAAAATAAAGATCAAACTTCAAACTGGTAAGCTCGTTTAATCTTACTATTTTACTTCGGAGTCATGTGAGTGACTACCGGAAGATTTCAAAGCTCTGTGATTTCATGCCATGAGTAACAAGTCTACACAACCACAACTGCCTCATTGACCAAATGAGGGAAAACATTCATAATGCATACAGTCATGACATAGATTTAAACATGCTGATGCTGTTAAATAAGCAATAACAATAGTCACATCTCTCATCCGGATGGAACCTATAACAGAACATAAAATAAATTGAGAAATACCTCTGGTCTAGCAACGGGTTATTATAACATGTTTGAAATATTGTTTGTTTGACCACACTACAACCGTTATGATGTGGTCCAGCGGAATGTAATTAACCCTAACTGCTGCTGTTATAGCAGCCCTGGTGGAGCGAGATCCGGATCAGTATCTACTCCTGCATACCTCAACTCCGTTTTAACACCTGAAAAGACCTGAGCAGATAGGTTCTTATAACGTCTTTTGTAATTAACAATCATAGTTAGCTCAGAGTCTGAAAGACTCTTGGTGACCTTGACTTATTGTTGTATATGTGTGTCCCCACATAACGAGAAATCCCTGGGTATGTCTTGAGCTATTTTGAGACCTGACACCCATACTGCTCTGCTTAAATTAATTATAGCATAAAATACTATGCATATATTTGCAGATGTAATCATCCTCTCCTGTCACAATAATATAGCGAGTGACCTTTTGCGCTAACCAGTGCCAGGAGGATAACTACCTAATGAGGTCCAATCAAAGCTTAGAATGTAGCTGGAAACCCCTGGTTCAAATAGTGTTACACAATGTCAATCTCCCATACTGCATTGTACTTGTCCTGGGAAACCTGTGTAACAGATATCCTTTACTAACTCGATTTCCAAGGTGAACCCAACAACTTGGCCCTCGTTAGCTGCAGTAAGTCTGATGGAAAGCCCCTTGCACAGTTAATGATCCTATAATTCAATATTGTCAAAGACCATTTAAATGAACTGCAATAACTCAGAATCTGTACCATTTTAAATATAACTTGAGCGCTTCCCATCTCCTGAAGCAGCAAAGTACCGCTTTTTTGGTACCGTTCCAGCACTGTGAATACATACAAAAATAGGCATGACAAACCCAAGCCGTAGGCAGTCTATTGAGAATCTGTAGAACATATATTGATTTTATCATGCAACGGCTGATCTTTCACGCCGCAGGCTATACTCTTGAAAGACAATTCCCCATATCTCCGAGCCCGTCTCGAAGGCAACTTGGCTAAAATACTGGACCTGGTTCAACACTCTTCTGGCCAAATTCCAACCTTCTTGGAATACTAGTATTGTCCAGTTACCTGGTTAAAATGCCTCTGAGTAGATGACAATGTCTCAGTTATTTGTGTGTTGCCCAACCAATTGTAAATCTTACCAACTTGTTCGTGGTCACTTAGTTGTAGAGTAACTCTGGTCAGCTTAATGCTGCTACCAGCTTCAGTGAACCGCTTCCTGCCGATGAAGCCGTGGGGTGAGTTTTCCCCCTAAACTATGTGCTTCGCCCTTCAGGTTTTGCCTGTGGAATATGTCTCACCTGAATAGAATATTCGGCGGGTGGCTCTAACTCCCCTGATAGTGGTGTTCTCTGCATTGTGTTGTAATGGCAACCTTGCTGCCAGAAATCGTAACTCTGACATGTGCCCTGCATTCCTTGAGGTATGCTCCACGCTATACCCTCAGCCTCGGCATCAGATTACACTGACCCGACATGTTTAGTTTCTGAAAAGGACAATCTGCTCATCCCAAGAATTAGTTTAGGATCAAAGCCATAGAATTCTACAGCATGGGAACAAGCCCTTCAGTCCAACTAGCCCATGCCAACTAAGATGCCCCATCTACACTAGTCCCACATGCCTGCATTTGGCCCATATCCCTCTAACCTTTCCTATCCATTTACCTGTCCAAATGCCTGAGAGGCAGGTGGGACTAGTTTAGCTGGGACATGTTGGCCGGTGTGAGCAAGATGGGCCGAAGGGCCTGTTTCCATACTATCTGTCTTTATGACCCTAACAGCCCTTCTCCTAACCAGACACATATTGATGGCCATGTTCAGTGTCTCCAGTTTTTTCTGGGTTTTTTTTTTAGTTTACTGCAGGTCTGCAGCAGGTTGTTCTTCATTCTCTGAATTGTACTTGCTTGTGACCTTTAGACGTGTCTCAAATCTTGGCGGGTTACTCCATGTAAAGCCCTCATCTAATTAGCATCAGAATGTCAAGCTAGGCATTGCAAAAAATTTAGAACTATCACCATTACATCCACCAATCAATAAATCATTTTCTGAATAACAGAAAAAAACAAGACAATCACTCAATGCCATTCTCCGAAAGACAAATTAAGCAGCTTTTAATGAATTTGGTGAAGTATTACAAACTTTGAAATTGCGCAGAAATCTTCTGGAGTCATTAGTTCTGAGAGCTTTTCTCCAGCACATTATTAGGTCTGTGTCTCATATCGGCCAGACTGCATGCGCCAAATGCGTTTCCTCCACTGAAGGATTTAATAAACTAGATGGGCTTGTTACACTAATCCAGTTGCTTCAAACGCAAGATGGAAAATAAAAACCATTGAGGGTGAACATTCTAAATGAGGCAGAAATTTGTCACACAGTGCAGCAAATCTTCAGCAAGATGAACCTTAGTAAAGGAGACACGGCAGCGAACTCAATAAAAATTGGATCAAAATATTGCAGATACGAGAAATCTAAAACATAAAACAAAAAAAATGGTGGAATGGTAGCTTCTTCCCCACAACTATCAGGCTACAACCTCAAATAACCTGCACTACAGAGACTTGGGGGCATTTGCTCTTTTTCTTTTACACACACACACACACACACACACACACACACACACACACACACACACACACACACACACACACACATAGTGGTGGCACCATCTAGTGTGGCTGCCTAGCCTGCAGCTGTCTGTCCTTTCATTCTTTTTGTTATTTTTAGTCTGTTTTAAAGTTCCATTTTGGACGTTAGTCTTTTTTATGTGGAGGGAGGGGGGGAGGGGGGGGGAGGGGGGGGGGGGGGGGAGGGGGAAAACTGTCACTTCCTGGGCGAGGATGCGACTATTCTCCGAGCCGTATCTTCGCCCCCTCCTCGCGGCCTACCATCTGGATTGGCACGGCCTTTTCTGCCGGAGAACGGCCAGGGCTTCAGCTTCAGCAGCGGCGCAGCACTGGATTCCATCGCGGAACGAGTGATGCCTTACCGGGAATCGCCTCGTTGGAGCTCCGGAGAGCTGGGACTGCCAACTTTGAACACCATGGAGCTGTGGTCTGTGGAGCTTCCAGACACGGGCAGCGGGAGCTTCCAGCCACTGGCGGTGCTGACTTTGACATCTCACCGAGGTCGCCAGCGTTGAATCTCCGCCCAGCTCGGCCTGTGGACTTCAGAAGCCACGGTCTCCAGTAGGAAGCAGCCAATTCTGACGCTCTGGGTCATTGAGAGAATTCTTCCTTTCAAGGGCCTGAAACAAATATCGGGCTGCCGTTGCGGCAACTGCGGAGGCCTCAATAATCCCCGACCGTGTGTGAACAGAGGAAGAGGACTGAACTTTGGTGCCTTCCCTCACAGTGATTCCATTGTGAGGGGATGTTTTACGTTAAATTCTGAAGTGTTGTGTTTATCTTATTTGTGTGCTGCATGGTAACTCAAATTTCACTGCACCAATTGGTATATGTGACAATAAATGTCCTTTGTCCTTTGTTCTTAATATTCATACATAAATATATTCACACACACATATATATATATTCACATGTACACACACATATATATATATATATTAATACACACACGCATATTTATATATATATATACTATGTAATTATATATATATATGTATATACAGGATACATGTGAATTCACACACATTAACGCACTCAGTTTATTATATGGTTTACCGAGTACTTTGTTTACATATTCTATCGTGCCGCTGCAAGTAAGAATTTCATTGTTCTGTCTAGGCCACTGACAATAAAACACTGCTGACGCTCTTGATTCTTGTAGGGCAAGCAGCATCAGTCGGGAGAGCAATGGCCAGGGGAACAAATATGCTTTAAACTAACTGTTTTATAGCTGATCCACCTGAAGCAATGAAGTTTGATGTCAGCTTGCTTCTCAAGATCAAGTAATGCATTTTCCAACTGGATGTGATCCAGCCCGGATCCGGTCCTAAGCTAACATTACAGAGAGTGGTGTTGGCGGGATTTCTAATGTACCACCTCCTCACTATTAATCACAATTTTGCAAAATGCATTAAATAAAAGGACATGACTAGGCAAATTCTTACCCAAGTTGCTGCCCATGGTCCTAGTTCCTTGCCTGTGAACATTTTCAGAAAAGAGCTTTTTACAAAAGCTTATGTGAAGAATTGTCAATTTATTCATCGGGCTCAAGGAAAGAGCGTTCACGTCACGGCCCTGTTTCCACCAATCTTTCCACCACCATGCACAAGCAGCACAAGAAGCGACAAGACAGACACCATTGTATGCAGATGGCAGAGAAGTGTGTTCAGATCTGGCTGAACAACGTCTAATCTCGTGTGTGGACTCGATAAGAAGAAGTATTTATCCATCAGAATGAATGTCTTTGAATCTTTAGTTCCCAAAGCATCTTATCGTTAAGCATTCCCTTCTGGATCGAGTTAGGAGAGGCTGATTGCCACAATAGTTCAACATTTCCATTATTGTTGCAGCTTGCAACTCCCACCATATGGGAATGTGAATTAGAAGGAAGGAACAATGAAATATTTCCATGTCATGAGATTTTAGGGGCTGTCCCACTGAACGAGGTAATTCAAGAGTTCTCTCGACTTTCCCCTGATTCAAACTCGGAGAATTACGGTAATGGTTGCTCGTAGGTACTCGGGGCTCTCGTGGACATTTTTCAACATGTTGATAAATCTTTACAAGTCTTCACGAGCTTACAGCGTTTCCCCAAGTACCTGCCGTTAGCGTTACGAGCCGCTAAGAGACGCCCCCGAGCTCCGTGGTACCCGCCACGTACATTCTACGTGCTTATCACGAGTTTTATTTTTTTTAAACTCGAGAGAGCTCTTGAATTATCTCGTACAGTGGGACAGGCCCATTAAGGCTACAGAATGAATCGATGTCATATCTTTTGCAATAACATTGATAATTGAAAGGATCTTCTCCTGAGGGCAGTGGCTTTTGCTGAAATGACTGGTGTCAATAGCTCTCTAGGAAATCCCGACTGGCTTAGATGGTTTATAAATATTGGAAAGGGCATCTGTACAGTGAGTGTTTCTGGTCACCCCACAATATGAAGGACATCGCACTGGAGAGGGCACAGAGGAGATTCACCAAGATAGACACAAAATACTGAAGCTATTCAGCGGAACAGACAGCAACTCTGGAGAGAAGGAATGGGTGACGCTTTGGGCCGAGACCCTTCTGCAGTCTGAAGAAGGGTCTTGACTCGAAACGTCACCCATTCCTTCTTTCCAGAGATGCTGTCTGTCCCGCTGAGTTGCTCCAACATTTTGTGTCCATCTTCTGTGTATATCCAACACCTGCACTTCCTTTCTACACAGATTCACCAGGGTGTTGCTTGTATTGGAACATTTCAATTGAAAGGAGCAATTGGATAGACTGGATATGTTTTCACTGGAGTTGAGGAGACTGAGCAATGACTCCCTATGAAATTCTGAGAGGTGTAGCTAGGGTAAAGAGTGAAGGGCCTGTCCCACTTGGCCGTCATTTACACGACGTGGTAGCGTGTGGGTAGCGTGTGAGCAGTGCGGGACGAGCGCATGAAGTGGCGTGGAGTTTTCCCATGATGGGTCTGTCAATTGCAAGTGGATGAAGGTGTGAAGTGAAAGGTAAAAGATTTAGAGGGGATCTGAGCAGCAATTTTATGTCGGATTTGATGATTTCAGCTGCAATCAATGGTATTTCATCAATAGCATAGCACACTACAGTAGGGTGATTCTAAGGGAGCATCCACCAATTCACCAATTATGGTTATTTATATATATCCTCCATAGTACTCATTCACAGTCGAAGCTCATTGGACAGATAAACAAATCCAATTTTATTTGGGAAAAGAAGACTTCATTGTACTGGTCATCTATGAAGTTAATATCCTATTACCTACTAGGTGGGTGAAGTCACCAAGTAGGCAAAGCAATTTGAGATGTCCTCATTCATTAGGAAACGGGGATTCCCCTCTTCCATTATAGATGAGGCTCTCACTAAGGTCTCGTCAATATCCCACAGCTCTGCTCTGACTCCCCCTCCCCCCATTCGTAACAAGACACAGAGTCCCCCTTGTCCTCACCTTCCACCCCATCAGCCATCGCATGCAGCATATAATCCACCAACATTTTTGCCATTAAGAATAAGGAATAAGCCATTTAGAACGGGGACGAGGAAACACTTTTTCTCACAGAGAGTAGTGAGTCTGTGGAATTCTCTGCCTCAGAGGGCGGTGGAGGCAGGTTCTCTGGATGCTTTCAAGAGAGAGCTAAATAGGGCTCTTAAAAATAGCGGAGTCAGGGGATACGGGGAGAAGGCAGGAATGGGGTACTGATTGAGGATGATCAGCCATGATCACAATGAATGGCGGTGCTGCTCGAAAGGCTGAATGGCCTACTCCTGCACCTATTGTCTATTGTCTATCTCCAAGGGATCCCACTACTGGCCACAACGTCCCATCTCCACCCCTTTCTGCTTCCGCAGAGGCCGTTCCTTCCGCAACTCCCTGGTCAACTCGTTCCTCACCACCCAAACCATCCCCTCCCCAGGTACTTTCCCCTGCAACTGCAGGAAATGCAACACCTGTCCCTTTACCTCACCCCTCGACTCTGTCCAAGGACCACGACAGTCTTTTCAGGTGAGACAGAGGTTCACGCACCTCCTCCAACCTCAATACTGTATCTGCTGTTCCAGGTGTTAACTCCTGTATATCGGCGAGACTAAACGCAGGCTCGACAGTTGTTTCGCTGAACACCTCCGCCTAGTCCACCTAAACCTACCTGATCTCCCGGTTGCTCAGCACTTTAACTGCCCCTCCAATTCCCAATCTGACCTTTCTGTCCTGGGCCTCCTCCAATGTCAGAGTGAGGCCCAGCGCAAATTGGAGGAACAGCACCTCATATTTTGCTTGGGCAGCTTACACCCCAGTGGTATAAACATTGACTTCTCTAACTTCAAATCAATGCTTTCCCTCCCTCTCCATCCCCTATCATCCATCACACCACATCTTCTCCATTCTGCCACCTGGAAGAGGTACAGGAGCATCAGCTGCAAAACCAGCAGGATGCTACACAGCTTCATTCCACAAGCAATAAGACTGGTTAACGGACTGTGTCCCCTCCCCATATATCATACACCAACACATCTAACCTCGCGCATACTTAGACAAAGCAAAGCCACTGTTCGGTCTGAATGTCTGTTTTTATTTCAATTTTTAGGCCTATTTTAGATATGTTCATTTTAATTTTAAAGCTATGTGTATCTGTTCTGTTTTTATTAACTGCACTGATGGGAACTGATTGAGAAACAATTTTTCGTTTCTTCTGTGTATGTAAGTACTCAGTTAAAATGACATTAAAGTAAATACTGAATACTGAATCCCTTTCCCAGTTCTCCCACCCATCTTACTTTCTCCGACTACATTTTATCACTGTCCCGCCCACTCCCTTGACATCAGTTTGAAGAAGGGTCTAGATCCGAAACGTCACCAATTTCTTCTCTCCAGAGATGTTGCCTGTCCCGCTGAGTTACCCCAACATTTTGTCTCTACCTTCGATTGAAACCAGCATCTGCAGTCCTTTCCTACACAGCACATCTCCCAGTCAGCCCGAACTGCCTACTATCCAGCCTCTCTCTTAAACAGCGAACCCGAAACGTTGCCTATTTCCTTCGCCCCATAGATGCTGCTGCACCCGCTGAGATTCTCCAGAACTTTTGTCTGTCTTTCCTTTCCATTTTGGAACAAGGGTCTTGGAACATTAGAAGTTTTGCTTTCCACAGATACGGCCTGACTTGCTGAGAGTTTCCGAAATGTTCCATTTTTACCGCAAAAATTGTCCTCGCTTCTTTCTTTTCGGGGAAAAATCCATCTTTGGCCATTTGATCAAAAGGGTATCAGAGAATGCCGATCCCAAACGGTGTTGGCGACTGTGAAGTCGTTATGCCCTGACAACTCGTTAAAGGGTTAATCTGCTCTCCTGGAGGTTTAACACACAGAGATGCTACTAACACGATGCATAGACAAGGGGAGACCCTATGTTAAGGCCTGGAATCAAGTCAAGTCGATTTTATTGCCATGTGCACAAGTATGATCAAGTGCAGGTACAATAAAAAGTTTGCTTGCAACAACATCACAGGCACCTCGGTAATGCTCAAAAATATAACATACATAACTTAAACATAAATGCCTCATAAATGCTGACAGTAAAAATAAATAATTTTTTATTGTCATAAATTATGACGGTAAAAAGAAAAGAAATGACTGCAAAAATCAAGATATTAGTGCAAAACCCAATCAGAAAAGAAACAAGTCCATGGTAGTGCAAAAGGTGGTCCAAGGTGTTCCATTGCTAATATAGAATTAGACTTGCGTGGATTAGTTCAAGAACCTGGTAGTTATTTATAGGAAGGAAATGCAGATGCTGATTTAAACCGAAGATTGACACAAACAGCTGGAGTAACTCAGCGGGACAGGCAGCATCTCTGGAGAGAAGGAATGGGTGACGTTTCGGGTCGAGACCCTTCTACAGACTGAGAGTCAGGGGAAAGGGAAGCGAGAGATATAGACCATGATGTAGAGAGATATAGAACAGATGAATGTAAGATATGCAAAAACATAATGATGATCATTGGTGACTGTGGGCTAGATGTTAATGGGTTATACAGACAATGGAACTCACCAGGACAACAGTGAAACTGGTACAATGACCAATGTGGGGGAGGAACAGAGAGAGAGAGAGGGGATGCAAGGGTTATTTGAAGTTAGAGAAATCAATATTCGTAACACCGGGTTGTGAGCTGCAGTTGACCCTGAACTTAGCGGTGTGGGACCTCAGGCTTCTGTACTTCCTGCTCACAGCAGGAGGGAGAAGAGGGTGTTACCTGGATTGTGGGAATCCTTGATGATAGATGCCCTCTTCTTGAGGTAGCGCCTCATGTGGATGCTATCGATGGAGGGGAGGGCTGTGCCAATGATGGTCTGGGCTGTGTCCACCACTGATCAACCAGTTTGAAGTGCATGTCTCCTGGGTTGAATAAAAGCAAACCATACACGGGGCTGCATTATCCAGTGACTCCTGTCAAGTGGGTCTGAATAGAACCAGCCATAGCTGAATAATCCACTGCTTACAGCTCTCAATCGGACAGACACCAACAGATATCTTCCAATCAAAGAGGAAAAGCAACTCCTGAGCACATTTTCAACTGGTGCACTTTTGGAGCAATTGTAACCGAGTAAGTGGCCATCAAGGTTGAGACAGCTTCTTTTCTTTGCCTGAAAGGAAAGTCTTATTAAGGAACTAAAAAAAAGTCAGTCTGCAGTGTTCAATGCAATGTATTTTCCATTAAGAAGACAAAGCAAACAAAGGCCAAATCCATTCCCAGTCTATTTGTGTCAGCTTGAAATATCTAGCTATTTAAAAAAACAACCTGATACATGCTCAACGTGTACACATGCCAGCATATAAATTCTTGGGAGAAATGTAAAATTCAGTTAGACGTCTCACTGCTCTCGGCTCAGTTCCAGGAGACTAATTTACAGGGAAGCAGAACAGCTTCAAACTTGTATTTAAAAGAATACGAGGTTTGGAGTTCAGGTGCTCAAAGGATCAGCAATGGGGATGGGTCACGCAAAGGTGCCTCTTTCTTCTCACAACCCATGTTAAGTGTCTGTGCAGTGAGAGACACACAAATTGCGATAGTAACTCAGCTGGATAGAAAGAAGGGTGGAGTTTTGGGTCGAGACCCTTCTTCAGACTGGGCAGTGAGGGGGAGGAGGATCTCAAAATATTCCCACCCACTGAAGGACTCATGGGGATGCTAAAGATATGCAAGGAGCTTAAAGTTTACACTGCAGTGCATTTGATGCAAAGATGGAGAAGCCGATTCATGTCCAACCTTGTGTAACTTCAGAATATCCATGTGTATCAGTGTGTTCCCTGTTGCTAAGTAACAAACATTCGTGGCATTCCATCAAACCAGACCGGATACAATATTTAATTAGTCTGAAGAAGAGTCCAACCCGAAATATTGCCTATCTATGTCCTTCCTGGGATGCTGCCAGACCTGCTGAGTTACTCCAGCATTTTGCGCTTTTTCTTGTAAACTGGCAGCCGCAGTTCTTTGTGGCTCCAGAGCAATTACTTATTGGCAAGTAAATTCAGAATAAATTGAAAGTGTGATTAAAACGAAATCTTCAGCATTCATGCTTGAAGGACTGAATATACTTCAACCTAATGCAGCAGGATTTGGTTGGTGTTCCTAGCGAGGCAGTGTGATGTAAAATATGAATTGCAGGTTATTAAACAAAGTCTCACCATTATCACTGCATAAGTCTGGGTTGTATTACTCCAAAGAAGCACTGCACTCACCTGATAAATCTATCACGCTATAATCTCATACAACATGTGAACGATTCAGCGATTTGTTCATTGCTTATCTAACTCCAGGTAATCCAGGTGGACTTGTACATGATGGTTTTTATCAAGTGTACAGCTCTATTTTATTGAGTTGGAATGTATTAAGCTATTTCCTACACATTCTCATCACACCAAATCCCATGCCATTATTTGTTTGTTCTTGTTTTATTGCCCACTGTATAGAGGCCCTTTGAATGTGCGAATTGAAGTGCAGAGATAGCCATTGAATGGTGAACATGCAACTATTAAATTGTGGTAAAAAAATGAGTGACTAATGTTCTTTAGGAAAGGAAATCTGCCTTCATCTTCAGTCTGAAACACATATGATTTGAGACTGTTAATGGAAGTGAACAGTCGGTATTACAGTCATAAGTTCATGAGTTCATAAGTTCCAGGAGCAGAATTAGGCCATTCGGCCCATCATTCTGTCCTAAATGGCCTACCCCTTATTCTTAAACTGTGTCCCCTGCTTCTGGACTCCCCGAACATTGGGAACATTTTTCCTGTATGTAGCCTGTCCAACCCCTTAAGAATTTTATAGGTTTCTATGAGATATCCTTCTAAATTCCAGTGAATATCAGCCCAGTCGATCCATTCTTTCATATGTCAGTCCCGCCATCCCGGGAATTAACCTGGTGAACCTACGCTGCACTCCCTCAATAGCAAGAATGCGGGGCAGGACCTACACAGTGAATTGCAGGACTCTGTCGAGCAGAGTAATCTAGGACTGCAGGTACATGGATCCTTGAAGTTGCCATTACAGATAGATAGGGTGGTCAAGAAGACTTTTGGCACGTTGGCCTTCATTAGTCAGAGTGTTGAGTCTAGAAGTTGGGAGGTTATGTTAAAGTTGTACAAAACTTTGGTTAGGCCACATTTGGAGTATTGTGTTCAGTTTTGGTCACCCTGTAATAGAGAAGACGTTGTTAAGCTGGACAGGGTGCAAAGAAGATTTACATGGATGTAGCCAGGGCTTGAGGGCTTAAGCTATTGGATGAGGTTGAGCAGCCTGGGACTTTATTCCTTGAAGCACAGGAGAATAAGAGATTGACTTATGGAAGTGTATATGATCATGAGAGGAATAGATAAGGTACATAATGTAATAAGTCTTTAACCCAGCGTAGGGAAATCGAGGACCAACGTACATAGGATTAATGCTGTATAACTATGACTATGACTCAACCACTACAATTTGGTATCTATGGGAACCAGCAGGGTCCCAAGATATAGCTAATTCTTTGTGGGATACGTGCAATAAATAGTCTTTGTTTTGGGAACATTCCCTCTGCTCTTTTTCAAGGATATCTGCACCAGTGCTACTCGCTACATCATTTAGAACACAATAGACCAGAACAACTTCACAAAATGCCACTAAATCACGCACCGTACAAAGAAAATGAATTAAAATCCCAATGGCCAGCCTAATAAGATCCCTGCTGTGCAGTATGGGGAAAAGGCAGGGGAATGGAGTTGCAAGTGGAAGAAAGATCAGCCATGATTGAATGGCGGAGTAGACTTGATGGGCTGAATGGCCTAATTCTGCCCCTAACACATGAACATATGACCTTATGACACTAGACCTGAAGGCATGGTTTCCTTCACTTCAGGTCTTGTGTCCACTATCTTGTGTCAACCATCACCACCAACCAAAACTCTGAGCCTGCTCTCCCCTCCCTGCCCAGTGAGCATTAATACGATACGATACGATACAACTTCATTTATCCTGGAGGGAAATTGGTCAGAATATCCCATGACAGAAGGGGGAGGAGTTGTACAGTTTGATAGCCATGGGCAAAAAGATCACCTGAGGTGTTCGGTGCTGCACCTTGGTGGGACCAGTCTGTTGCTGAAGGTGCTCTGGTTGACCACCTGACACACAATCTGCAGCCAGTACAATTCCTTCCATTGCCGAAAGCCTTGTGAACATTAAATTGTAGAAGATTGATGCTATAACACATCGGCCTTGAACTAAGTGGGAAACAGAATAGAGCAGAGACTGGGGGTAGAGGACGGCGGAGATCTTTGGCTAATGTGACTTTGGCAAACATTTTAACGTAATTTCTAAGGCAAGAAGTACTTAGTATCCTGGGAAGAAGGACATTTAGTAGAGCATCTGACATCAACCTCAGCTGCCGATGAGATGCAACAAAGCCACACAGGCCAATGGACACTGGAAATAGCGTCTCCTTAACATTTGTGCCAAACCTGCTAGAGTTTTCCCAGATGATAATCAAACAATAACCTGACATATTGTACTCACAACAGCATTCCCCTCACTCAACATCGAACACTATATGTGGAGGTTCTTCATCTTTGGTCTAAATAATCCACTGAGAACAGAAGCTGTCAACACCCACAAAACAACGCTTCAAATACCTCCTCAATAACTGTGATCTTGACCTTATTGCACAGTAACCTATTTTCCACAGCCTTGCCACCGCTCCTAACCAACAAGAACCCCAAAAGCCAACATCGTAGCGAAAAGGCAACGAGGCTTCAGGAGCAGATGGCATTTCCATTCATGTTCTAAAATATGCATCTAATTGATTCAGCTGCAAATCTGCAATCTCGTCTACATCTGGGAAGAGGAACATATTCCTGGACTGTCTGAAGAAGGGTTTTGGCCCGAAACGTCGCCTATTTCCTTCGCTCCATAGATGCTGCTGCACCCGCTGAGTTTCTCCAGCATTTTTGTGTACCTTCCATATTCCTGGACTCATCAGTGGACATCAGAGAAATCACAACCATCTTCAAGAAAGAAGATAATTTGGACAGTCGGTTACCGCAGAAGGGTCTCCCTGTTGTCAGCCAACGGGAAGTCCTTCTCAGGATCCTTCTCTTCCCAGTGGCTGAGGAGCTGCTTCCTGAATTCCAATGTGGATTCAGTCCATCCTGAGGTACAGAGGACATGATCTTCAGCACACAGCTGTGAGGGAGAGGAATTCACCAAGCACTATTAACCACTATACATTATAAGGAGTTAGTGGTGGGTTTTAGGAGGAGAAGAACACCACTGTCCCCTGTCTCCATCAAGGGTGTGGATGAGCAGTTTGCCAAGGAATACAAGTTCCTTGGAGTTTACCTGGACAGTAAACTGGACTGGTCTAGGAATGCTGAGGCCCTGTATAAGAAGGGACGGAGCCATCTGCAGTTTCTGAGGAGGCTCCACTCTTTCAACGTCAGTAGTAAGATGCTGCAGATGTTCTATCAATCGGTGGTGGCCAGTGCCATCTTTTTCGCTGTCATGTGCTGGGGCAGCAGGGTGCAGGCCGTGGATGCCAACAGAATTAACAAGCTCATCAGGAAGTGCTGGCTCAATCCTGGGAGTGGAATTGGAATCATTGGAGGTGGTCTTGGAGGGGAGGGTGCTCCTCGAACTGCAGAGCATCAGACAATACAGCTCACCCCCTCCATGACACACTGGTCAACCTGAGGGGCACCTTCAACAACAGACTGGTTTCACCATGATGCTGTACAGAATGCCACAGGAGATCCATTTTTTCCTGTGGCTATCAAACTGTACAACTCCTCCTCTTCCGTCGTGCAGTAGACTGACTCCCCGATCACCCCCAATCTATACACAGCCCCAATCCTGGACTTTCCACTCATCACTATAATTACATGTTTCATACATCTTGTGTTTTATGGCTGTTGACAGACCAATCTCCCTCCTGGGATAAACCATTCTATCATATCATATCGTACAAAGAACTTTTGGCTTTAACATTGACTTTGATCACATTAACTAAAAGAAACTGTGAAGCACATTTGGCTGCCACAGATATTTGCCGCCATCTTGCACTTGCTTCCGTCTGAAGAAGGGTCTCGACCCGAAACGTCGCCTATTCCTTCTCTCCATAGATGCTGCCTCACCTACTGAGTTTCTCCAGCATTTTTTGTCTACCTTTGATTTTTCCAGCATCTGCAGTTCTTTCTTATACAAATTGGCTGAAATTGTGTTGTCTAGACTCCACCAACAAGCTCACCCCAACCCAGCAGTGAGGCTACAGTACATCACATTTAGATTCACAGGTAGAGTCATAGAGTGATACAGCATGGAAACAGGCCCTTTGGCCCAACTTGCCCACACATGTCCCAGCAACACTAATCCCACCTGCCAACAATTGTTCCATATCCCTCCAAACCTGTCCTATCCATGGACCTGTCTAACAGTTTCTTAAACGTTGGGATAGTCCCTGCCTCAACTTCCTCCTCTGGCAGCTTGTTCCTTACACCCACCACCCTTTGTATGAAAAATGTGCACACACTCAGAGAAAGCAGGGATAAAAGCAGACGGTGGAGGTTTGTAGGAATATCACGTACAATCTTTTCATCCAGAAGGTGCCTGGAATCTGGAACACATTGTGTGGTGGAGGTTGGAATGTTTAATGCAAGCTGCTCCCAATTGCTGATGCTTTAAGGTGCCAGGCCACACGGGTTTTAAATTTTAAACAAAAACACAAGGGGAATGTAAGAAAAGGCATGTTTTATTGAGTGAGCAGTTATAATCTATAATTCACAGTAAATGAATCATCACCTTCAAAGGGCAGTGGACAGGCACTTCACAGAGAATAACATGGACTGTGGGAAAGGATGGGACTGACACGATTGCTCAACCAGCAGCCAGCATAGACTCGATGGGCCGAATGATCCCCTCCTACAATGTCTATGGCTGTGCTGGAGCACCAAATGCGATGGAAAATCAAACAATGAATGTCTGTCCCCCCCAGGGAAGAGGCTCCATGTTCTGGGAAGTGGGACACTTTTTCCCAGGTTCTTGTAGTTACAACATTTTGAAGTTCATATATTCACAAGTTGTAGGAGTAGATTTAGGCCATTCAGCCCATCGAGTCTAGTCCACCATTCAATCATTGCTGATCTCAGCTTCCTGGGTACCAGGACGTGGCGCCGACGGACGAGAAGCCGAAGCAAAGAAGTCGAAGCCAAAGAACCGAATGGAATCGAGGCCGAAACGCCAAAAAACTGAAAGAGTAGGAAGACAAAACGCCAACTAAGTGAACGGCAAGTTTATCAGTTTGTTGGTTTTTAGGCATCCCACCCTTTCAGTTAGTTTGCATTTCGGCGTCCCCTCCTTTCGGTTAGTTGACGTTTCGTCTTCGTACTCCTTCGGTTTTTGGCGTTTCGGCCTCGTTTCCATTCGGTTCTTTGGCTTCGACTTCTTGGCTTCGGCTTCTCGTCCGTTGGCGCCACGTCCGCATACGTGCCTCCTGATCCCATTTTCTTGCCTTCTCCCCATAACCCTTGACACCCGTTCTAATCAAGAATTTGTCTATCACTGCCTTAAAAATATCCACTGATTTGGCCTCCACAGCCCTCTGTGGCAATGAGTTCCACAGATTAGCTACCCTCTGACTAAAGTTCCTCCTCACCTCCTTTCTAAAAGAGCGTACTTTAATTCTGCGGCTATGGCCTCTGGTCCTAGACTCTCCCACCAGTGGAAACATCCTTTCCACGTCCATCACATGTGGAACAGCCATGAGTAAACTCCTTGAAGGCCATCGTGATTGCAGCATCTCCTCCCAGGGAGGTTGGAAGAGATTGTGAATCCTGCACCCCACCTTCCTCTTTTGGAACCTCAGCAGGGAGGTCACCTCAACCTCCAAGGTAGCGTTGTTTTGCACTTGAGATGTGGCCTGTTGGTCGGGTGACAGTGAAGTGGGCTACTGTAGCTTACAAGCAAGGGCTCACATCAAGGACTGTGTGTGAGCTGAAGAGGACTATAGAGTGTTCCTTCCAGTAGGCACCAACAGCCAGGCAGTTCCTTCATGCTCAACTCGGTCTTGGCCCACAGAGAGGTGGTGTATAGGGTGGCTCTGAGCCTGTGGAAGAGTCTCGACCCAAAATGTCACCCATCACTCCTATCCAGAGGTGCTGCCTGTCGCGCTGAGTTACGCCAGCATTTTGTGTCTATCTTCGGTGTAAACCAGCATCTGCAGTTCCTTCCTACACATAGGACAGAGAAGAGAACAGCACAGGAACTGTCCATTCGTCCCACAATGTCTGTGCTGAACAAAAGGTATACACCCCAGGACATGTGGGATATCAGAAACTGGTGTCTTGGGTATTTGGGTGCAGGTGGCATAGGTAACATTTAAGAATCGTATGTGTCACACTGGTCAGTGAGTTGCTGGATCTTCTGTACTCTGTAGAGGCATCTCTTCTGCTCTTTAAGTCTCTGGTTTTCTGCTGGGTTTCGAGGAATGAGGGGGGGCCTAATTGAAACATACAGAATAGTGAAAGGCTTGGATAGAGTGGATGTGGAGAGGATGTTTTCACAAGTGGGAGAGTCTAGGACTAGAGGTCATAGCCTAGAGATGATGAGGAATTTATTTTGTCAGAGGGTGGTGAATCTGTGGAATTCTTTGCCACAGAAGGCTGTGGAGGTCAAGTCAGTGGATATTCTAAAGAATATCTAAAGAATATCCAAAGAATAATTCTAAAGAATGAAAAAGAAGGCACATCAGCGACTCTACTTCCTGAGATGATTACTGAGATTTGGCATGTCGAAGAGGATTCTCCTAAACTTCTACAGGTGCACGGTAGAGAGCATTCTGACTGGTTGCATCGTGGCCTGGTTTGGCAACTTGAACTTCCAGGAGCAAAAAAGACTACAAAAAGTTATGACCACTGCCCATAATCTTATTTATATAGCCATTTTTAGTCAACCAGCTTTGACCCCAAAGTCTTCCCACCATTACGAACACATCTATCGTGAGTCGTCTGCCCCAAGGACAAAAACAGGCAGCCAAAAGCGGGATTCGAACCGGCTACCTTCCGGTCGCCAGCCCCACACCCATCCCATCTGGTCCCCACACCACTGCGTCCATAACGCCATTGACCTCCCCACCGTCGAAGGGATGTATCGTAGTCGCTGCCTCAAAAAGGCAGCCAAAATCATCAAGGACCCACACCATCCTGGCCACACTCTTGTCTCGCCATTGCCATCAGGAAGAAGGTACAGGAGCCTGAAGACTGTAACGTCCAGGTTTAGAAACAGCTGCTTCCCTACAGCCATCAACGAATAACAAATAACGAACACAACAGCGAATAAGCTATGAGCTCTGAACTGCAAAAGACTATATTATTATTTGTTACTTGCACCACATTTGTTATTAATTGAGCTTTTTATTTTTTTCTCTTCCCCCGTTATGTACTATGTTTACATATTCACATATTCTGTTGTGCTGCAGTAAGTAAGAATTTCATTGTCCCGGCTGGGACATATGACAATAAAACACTCTTGGCTCTTGGCTCTTATTCCTTATGACCTTATAAAACCTCAAATGTGTTTTAATGGCAAACCACCCAGATCGACCAATAACATTCTTACTTGATCAGCACAACAGAATATGTAAACATAGTACTCTGTAAACAATATAATAAATGAGAAAAAAGTTCAGTGTGTGTATCTTATATTACTAAAAGTAAGATCTTGACCGCTTTTGACTCACTGCGATGAGATTTCCAAGAGAACGCCGCCACTTACGGCCATCATTTTTGGCCACCTCGCTCAGAGGCTCCCTCTGCCAGACTGGACCAGATGAAATTTAAAGAGATATTAATGTTTTTTTTTTAATTGCCATTCTCTCTGCTGCCCTCACTGGCGGCAGGGGGGAGGGACGATAAAATCCGGAAGTGTCATGGCTCACTCAGTTTCTGCCAGACGGAGGAAGCGAGAGGGTCACGGCTCTCTGAGCTGCGAATAACACTGAACGCACGTCTACTCCACGATGAGTCCCCGAGATGTGGTTTTCAGCAAATGTGTTTGTTGTTTGCAAAGTGTTTGCCCAATTAGGTTGGCTTTTTAAAGGGCTTTCAGCAAATGTGTTTTGTTGGCTTGCAAAATGTTTTTGTCCAAATGGCTTGGCTTTTAAAGGGCTTGCTTGCAACAGTTTTCGGATGGATAAAGCGTGAATAAACATTTTATTAGATCAGGACCGTGTTTAATTTCAAAATTGGCGCTCATTCTGTGATTTTCGCTTAGTTGCAAGATGGCGCCGATGACGTAACTTCCGGTTAGCGGCATGCTGGCACTGAGCGCGTCATTTCCCGCTCGTGGCAAGAAGTGAGAGGGTGACATCAAGATGGTGCCGAGTGCAGGCGCCATTGAATAATTCAAGACAGCTGACTGCTCTGTCTATGGTGAGTGTGTTTTTTGGATGCTATTTAAAGCATATTTTTGCTTCAGCAGCAGCAGCCTCTACAGGAGGCTTTAAACATTTGTTTTACACACTGTATATTCAACACATTCTGAAGTTACTTGGCATTTTAGTATTGGGTGAGTGTGTGTGTGTGTGTGTGTGTGTGTGTGTGTGTGTGTGTGTGTGTGTGTGTGTGTGTGTGTGTGTGTGTGTGTGTGTGTGTGTGTGTGTGTGTGTGTGTGTGTGTGTGTGTGTGTGTGTGTGTGTGTGTGTGTGTGTGTGTGTGTGTGTGTGTGTGTGTGTGTGAGTGCAGTGTGTGTGTGCATGTGTGCGTGTGTGTGAATGAGTCTGTGTGTGTGAATGAGTGTGTGTGTGTGTGTGTGTGTGTGTGTGTGTGTGTGTGTGTGTGTGTGTGTGTGTGTGTGTGTGTGTGTGTGTGTGTGTGTGTGTGTGTGTGTGTGTGTGTGTGTGTGTGTGTGTGTGTGTGTGTGTGTGAGTGAATGAGTGTGAGTGAGAATGACAGTCTGTGTGTGTTGGGTGTGTGTGCAGTATGTGTGCATCTGCCATGTGTGTGTGAGTGAGGCCTCAGTGAGTCTGCCAGTCATTCAGTCCACCCTCTCCCCCCTCTCTCTCTCACAGTACTGTCACCTGTTTTGGGGCAGAATTTCTGGCAGTTTCTCAGCTGCCAGCCTGCCAGGTCCGAGTGACTGTACTGCTAGGCCTCAGTGACTGTGCTGCCAGCCCAAGAATCCATTCGGTCCACAATGTCTATACTAGCCCTCTGGAAACCAGTACATTCAGCCCACAACACCCATACTAGCGCAACTAGCTGCTCTGAACCTAGTTGTTACAGTTTTCAGGCTCCTGTACCTTTTTCCCGATGGCAAAATGAGTGTGGTGAGAGTGGTGTGGGTTGATGATGAGAGGCAATGAACTGTCAATCCCTTTGATGATGGTGATGCCAGAACCTATGGTGGACAGGGTAGTATTCACCACACCTTGCAGTCTTCTTCTCTCCTGGGTGTGCAAGTTGGCCGTGATGCAACCAGTCAATATACTCTACACCTGTAGAAGTCCAAGAGAGTCCTCTCTGACATAAACATTCAGAATTTTCCCTTCTTTAGACACCACCCCTGAATCTGTAAATGGCTGGAAGGTTATGACCAGTGTCTCTGAACTATGTAATTCTGAAGAACCGCGTTTCATTTTCCATCTGAACACTGCAGCTCTCTGGATTCAGCATTGAATTCTATAGCCTCAGGTAACCCAATTTGTATCAGAACCAGGGAGTTCTGCTGTAGATCTTCTATCAATAATATTGGTTTGGTTTTTCTCTGGGCACTAACAATTCCTGACCTGCAGGGTAATCGCTCCATGTCTGCAGTTCACCGCTTTTATGTTCCTTCGTTTGCATTTTCTCTCTCACAAACCTCATTAAGCACAAATGGCGAAACTCTTGACCAATTTCACTGCACCACCACCCCCATACACTAGCTGCCATCATTACTGCTCTTTTTTTGTAATCCCATTCTTCCATTTCAGCTGCTATACACCAAACCTGTGGCTAATGTAGATTCCAAAGGCTTGACGGTGCCGCATGTATACTCTGTAAGAGTGGAACTTTCAGCCAAGCATCTTGTTTTGATGATGAACAAAACAGCTCAGTGGTGCAGCGGTAGAGTTGCTGCCTCACAGCGCCAGAGACATGGGTTCAATCCTGACTACGGGTGCTGACTGTACGGAATTTGTACATTCTCCCCGTGAACCTGCGTGGATTTTCTCCGAGATCTTCGGTTTCTTCCCACACTCCAAAGATGCACAGGTTTGTATGCTAATTGGCTTTGTACACATGTAAGATTGTCACTAGTGTGTGTAGGGTGGTGTTAATGTGTGGGGATCGCTGGTCGATGCGGACTCAGTGGGCCAAAGGGTCTTCTTCCGTGCCGTATCTCTGAACTATAATAAACTAAACATCCAATTTACTGCAGTACCTGGTACAGCAACATATCAACAGACATACGACCTTGTATACGTTCAATACAGCATACACAGAAACATCGTCCAAATCTGTTTACTAGTTTTATCTCCTATCCTTCTCTTCCCCTCTCCTCATACCCTTAGCCACCTCTCCCCTAAATTCACACCCGCTTTCTCTTCTGCCGAAGATTGACACAGAAAGCTGGAGTAACTCAGCGGATCAGACAGCAACTCGGGTGACAAGGAATAGGTGATGTTTCGGGTAAAGACCCTTCCCTCTTCTGCCCCTCGATGCCTCCATTCCTAATCCATGCAGATGAATATTTTCTTTGCAATGCCCCTTTGCTAATCTGAAAACGTCCGTGCATGGCATTGCTTAACTAACTTTGTGATTGGGTTTTAGCTATATGAGGTCATTTATTGAAACTTGTAATATTATTACGGGTTTGGACACGCTTGAGGCAGGAAACATGTTTCCAATGCTGGGAGAGTCCAGAACCAGGGGCCACAGTTTAAGAATAAGGGGTAGACCATTTAGAATGGAGATGAGGAAATACTTTTCACACAGAGAGTTGTGAATAGACAATAGACAATAGGTGCAGGAGTAGGCCATTCGGCCCTTCAAGCCAGCACCGCCATTCAATGTGATCATGGCTGATCATCAACAATCAGCACCCCGTTCCTGCCTTCTCCCCATATCCCCTGACTCAGCTATCTTCAAGCAGTGGAGGCCAATTATCTGGAGGCTCTCAAGAAAGAGATAGATAGAGCTCTTAAAGATAGCAGAGTCAAGGGATATGGGGAGAAGGCATGAATGGGGTACTGATTGTGGATGATCATAGAAATGTCTATTGTCTATTTAATGAAATATATATCTTTTGGGGGTTATTGCTTATGTGTTAGAAAAATTCTAACCTTCCGTTATGTAAACTACCAGCTTGAGAACCACTTTCAATTTATTGCAGGAGCTTCCGTGCGTTGCCTCCTGATCCCCCAACAGGGGGCGCTGCCCCTGGACCCTGCCGGGGTCCTAGCCAGCCGGTCGTGGAACAACCCCATTGAAGAAGATAACAGTGGCTACCCAGACCTCGTTTGTGGTTGCGAAGGGGCCCCCACAACAGTTCAAGCTTCAGGGCCCCAAAAACGTAGGTCCGCCACTGGTCCTCACCGTGGGCTGAGGTCACCATCGTGATGTCACTGCGAAATTAAATGTTTAAAAGTCACAGCAGGTAGATCACCAGAATTTAGTGACTTGCTGGGGACAAAGTCACTCCTTTAGCTTGCGTTTCAGCATGAGCCAAAACATTTGCCCTTTTCAGAATCAAAACTCGCAACATCTATGCATATTAACTAGGAGACAAAAGCCTTTGTTTTTTTTTGTTTAAAATCAATTTGAATGACGACACTTGAGAGTAATCCCAGCCTTAACCTTTATAATATTTTCATCTTTTTAAACAGTTTGCATGAATATTTTTCCTGCGCTCGTTTCACATTCATTGGCTGCAATGCACTCGCCTTAATTAACTTTTCACTCATGCAGCACCTCCTCGCATCTAGCCAGCCTCTCTGGGACTTGCTTGGTAACTGCACTGCAAATGAAACAGCGCTCGCCCTCTGCTACAGATTTCCTTCAGTAAAACAAAATACAGAAAGTAAAATAAAATCAGTAGGAAATGCCAGCTGGGAAGTCACAGCTCAATGCCATTCCTTAGCATTTTACTTTCTGACCTCATTTCTTGCTCATTAGTTTCATTAAGCAGGCAATGGACATGGACATTATCGAGTTTTGTGATGGATTTCCAACAGGTTAAGAAGATCTTAATAGCTCGCTGGTGAGATTAAGTGTAGTATTGGGACTGCAGAGGCTAGAAAATGGTGTTCAAACTATTTGGTCAATTTTGACTGGATTGAAGGTGTGCAGATGGCAGCATCAAAATCAGTACTCTAGGGATGAGTGTGAGAGGAGAGGCCAATTAGGGCTTCTATTTATGAAATCACTATTAAAAGCAGAGAGAAGCTTTGCCCAAAAATAATGATCCAACCTCTCTCCACATTAAGTTACATTGGATATTTATCTGTCAAACTATATCTGAACCTCTTGAAAAAGGTATAGGGCCAAGTCATTCAGTGAACTTGCAGGTACCTGTACTACAAACATGACTATTGTTCATTAGTTTTGTTCACAAGGTAACAATTATATTGGTTCATTAAGAGCAGTCTGGACTAAGATGGGATCCGTGTTTATAGCTCCAACCGTACAATTTTTGTCCTGTAGCCAGGGGGACTATGATCAAATATAGGATCCAGAGGACTATATCCAAGTCCGAGTCAACCTGATCACGCAGCTGAGGTTCTTGTTCCAGTGCTACACTGAGGCAGTGACAGTCTGAGATGTGACAATCTACACACACCCCCACCCCCACCCCCAGCCCACCCCCCCAACCCCAACACTACACAGTACAAGCTTCAGCAACTACGATCTTCTAGGGACTGTGTCTTTGGTATGAGGTAGTAAAATCATGTGATAGGAGCAGAATTAACCCCATTTTCTTGCCTTCTCCCCATAACCCCTGACACCCACACTAATCAAGAATCTGTCTATCTCTGCCTTAAAAATATCCATTGACTTGGCCTCCACAGCCACCGTAACAAAGAATTGCACAGATTCATCACC
This sequence comes from Leucoraja erinaceus, assembly GCF_028641065.1. Taxonomy (NCBI): domain Eukaryota; kingdom Metazoa; phylum Chordata; class Chondrichthyes; order Rajiformes; family Rajidae; genus Leucoraja; species Leucoraja erinaceus. The sequence goes on along the minus strand of NC_073397.1, from coordinate 5,096,955 downwards.
CTCTGACTAAAGAAATTCCTCCTTATCTCCTTCCTAAAGGAACATCCTTTAATTCTGATTCTATGGCCTCTGGTCCTAGACTCTGCCACTAGTGGAAACATTCTCTGCACATCCAATTCTATCCAAGCCTTGCACTATAAACGAGTTTGGTATCTCGTTAAATGCAAGGAATCATAGGATTTGTCAATTCGGGATTTTTTAAAAACTGAATGCTGTGCTGTATAAACTGTGTATAAATTATTCACTATTCTACTAAGGAACTAATCTAGAATTCTGTCAACTCAATAGCTTCCTTTCCTGTTCTGCTGTTCACACACTACTCACACAGTCCCAGTTCTAGTTCACTTCATTAATCTGCAATTATGAGATATTCAAAAGGGTAAAGAATTTATTATTTTCATTTAATCCTTAATGTGTTTGCTACTGGAATAAGAAAATATTACTTGTGTTTGACACATCTTCTTATCTTTATCCATAATTCATGTGTAAAAATATATTTAATCTGAGGCAGGTAGCGACTGTATCAGTGTCATGTTGTCTGATGCTTTATAGACATTAGACAATAGACTATAGACAATAGACAATAGGTAAGTGTTAAGTCATTTCGCCCTTCGAGCCAGCGCCGCCATTCAATGTGATCATGGCTGATCATCCCACAATCAGTAACCCATTCCTGCCTTCTCCCTATACTCCTTGACTATGCTATCTTTAAGATCTCTATCTAACTCTCTATAGAAAGCATCCAGAGAACCAGCCTCCACCGTCCTCTGAGGCAGAGTATTTCTCCATTCTAAATAGCTTACTACTTATTTTTAAACTGTGGCCCCTGGTTCTGGACTCCCCCAATATCGGGAACATGTTCCCTGCCTCTACTGCGTCCAAACCCTTCATAATCTTATATGTATCAAATAAGATTCCCTCTCATCCTTCTACAGGCTACAGGCGGTGTGAATGTACCGTTAAGGCGAAAATTAATCTCAGAGGAAAACTGAGTACAGGTTTGACCCTGTGAAGGAACCGCCAATCCGATATATAACAATTAACTGTGAAATGCCTGCCCTTTAGTATTGGATAGATTGAGTGGAGGGTCTGTGCTTTTACAAGTTTGCGGTGGTTAAGGTGTGTTCCCCCCAGCCATCTTGCCCAGTGCACGTTGACCAGCACAGTTCGTCAGCCCTTGTTAGCAGAGGATCTTTGTGTAGGTGTTACCCAAAGCCCAAATTCTTTGTGGAGATTCTGCATTAGGATTGGGCACCCAGCGAGCTAGCGAGAGGGCTGTCAGATCAGATCAGCCCAGGTTGCCGAGTGGCCGAAGGGAGGATTTTAATGGGTCATTATTAAACTGTTCCGTCTGTGCGGCATCACCAACTCTCTCTCTCTCCCAGATCCCCCACCCCAACTGTCGACAAAGCCTGACTGAGAAAATGCTCCCAATCATATTACTGGTTGGATCCGCGTTTGGCCACTCGCTGTGGCAGGCGGTGCCTCCTTCAAAGAGAGCGAGAACAGGTCCCATCAGCTGGGGAGCTGCGACCAACTCGAGTGAAGCCTCGAGTTTGGCTGCGGTTCAAATGGCTGCAAATTCTCATAAGTATCACCGCCCAGTCACCCGGGTCCGGCCCCCAACTATGTGCCCCGACAGACTGGAACCAACACCACAGGTTAAAGCAACAGCATCTTTATTTAAGCCAACCCATCTTGAAAGTTGAACCATCTTGTTCAAATCCAATCTGAACTTTCCAACCTAGCCCCCACACAGCACATTCTCCTTGTTTCCTTCAATCCAGGAGAGTTGTTTATGTAAGAATGTAAGGACTGCCTCAAATTGGTTGACCACACAACTTGTAATTTGTGTAAATCAATATTGAATTTGAATGCTTAAGAAGGAAATGCAGATCCTGGAAAATCGAAGGTAGACAAAAATGCTGGAGAAACTCAGTGGGTGAGGCAGCATCTATGGAGCGAAGGAAATGGGCAATGTTTCGGGTCGAAACCCTTCTTCAGACTCAATTTGAATTTGAATGCTGTGACTCAGGCTAATGCCAGGGATTTGATAATTGGCAGGTTCGTTCCAGGCATTCTTGCATTTTCAAGGCTGGTGCTGTATTGAGTCAATAATTTAAATAGATACAATTGTGGATTTGTGCAGCCTGCAGTAAGCTGTGGCCTACTGCTGACATATTTGACGGATACATTTATTTATATATCTCATTGAAATGAATACGCAGGTCTGTACACACACAGTAGCTCAGCTGGCGAGAATGTTTATCCCGAATGATCCTTGACCTGGGCAAGCGCAGTTGTAATACCGAACTCTTATATTCGGTAGTTTCAATGAGGTGCCCTCTCATCCTTTTAAACACCAGTGAGTACAGACTCACTACAGACTTCTGTTTCACTACAGACTCTGTATTTCACTATTATTGTTCCCAGTGTTATGGAAATTAATTTATTTTATTATTGATTATTTTATATTTACTGTATCTGTGAGTATTGTATTTACAGGCCTGTAAGCTGCAGTAAGTAAGGATTGTATTTTGCTGTTACCAGTACACATGACAATTAAATACTCACTTGACTTGAGTTAGGAGACAATAACTGGTGGAAATAAAAGGTAGCAGATGCTGGAATCTAATAAGTAAAGAAGGTGTTAGATGGAAACACCTCTCAAATGATTTGCTCTTTGAGTGTCCAGCCTTGATTTGCAAATAAAGGTTTGAACTTCTTGAAGAATTCTCCGTGTCGCCTGAGTTAATTTTGAGTATCTGCAACCAGGACAAGACCAGAAGGAGAGAGAAAGAAACATACGAAGTGTGGATTATCTGAAGTCACAACATTTTACAGCTTTGTGCAGTGCAAGCAGAAGCAAAATGCTTTGAAAATTTCCACACAGAAAAGACATTATAAAATTAAACTTTTTCAAGCAAAGCTTCCATTTTAGTTTACAGCTTTCCAGATGAACATTGGAGCTTAATTAAACCAGTATAAGATTGAAACCTTGTTCAGTCAAGGATGTCTTTGCAGCATTTTGGAAGCATCCAAGCATTCATGTTATCTTTAATGGAAGAATCGGTCTCCAGTACATGGGTAAGGACTGCCTTCTGAGCAAGAGACAAAACACATTATTTATGGAAAGCCTTTTGAACTATGTATTTAATGTCCACAAGCAGGATCCAGTTGAGGGAAGGAAATGAGAGATAAGGACGTGAGAATAGAGGGAGAGAGCAGAGTGGAATGGGGCTGAAGGAAGGGATACAATGGTAATTGAGGGAAGTGGGCAAGGGCAGGAAGTTTGAAGGTGAGAACAGGTAAGAGCCCATCACAAATTGGAGGAACAGCACCTCATATTTCGCTTGGGCAATTTACAATTCGGCGGCATGAATTTGATTTCTCTAACTTCAAGTAACCCTTGATTCCCTCTCTCTCCGTCCCTCCCCCATCCTAGGTCTCCCGATAGTTTCACTGTCCTCCTGATTAAATATTACTGATTGTATGCCTCGTTGTCAACTTCCCCTCAGCCAACAGTGAACCATTTTACATTTTCTTATCGGCAGCTGTTTTGACCTGTTGTTTTCACAACTTACCCTTCCATTTCTTGACACTCCCTCTCCCCTGACTCTCAACCTGAAGAAGGGTCTCGACCCGAAACGTCACCCATTCCTTCTCTTCAGAGATGCTGCCAGGGTGGAAGATTGCAACCTTCACGTGGTCCGCCCTGTTTCGACTAATGCAATCAACTCGACGTGCACAAACGGAAGATCAAATAGAAAAAGTTGTCCAACAACTTTAGGCTGTGCACGCTACATGAAAGAAGAAGAAGAAGAGATGCTGCCTGTCCCGCTGAGTTACTCCAGCATTTTGTGTCTATCTTCGGTGTAAACCAGCATCTGCAGTTCCTTCCTACCCATATAAAATTACCACACCCTGTGTAGATACTTGCAGTGTTTACTTTACGTGACATTTCTTTTTCACTGAATTCAATCCTTGCATCAGTATTTTCCCACGCAATGCAGTTCCATTCCAAAGCCGTACAGATCTGTAGGTTAATTGGCTTGGTAAAATTGCAAATTATCCCTAGTGTGTGTAGAATGGAGTTAGTATGTGGGGATTGCCGGTCGGTACGGACTAGGTGGGCTGAAGGGCCTGTTTCCGCACTGTATCTCTAAACGAAACTAAACTAAACGACCATTTCACCTCTTCTTGCCACAGCTCAGAGCCCTGAATTTCTATTTGGTGAAGCAACATTTTACTTTTATGGTTTCCGATTGCACCTCTCATTCAAACATCGGAATAACTTCACAGGCCCTTCATTTCTACCTTAAACCGAAGCCCGTGAATTCCTCCCTCCCCCCCCCCCCCCCCACGTAGCAGAAAGTGTTCAAGTTGTATATCGGTGCGACCCTTCACACAGTTCCTCAGGTCAGAACTATGATAAAAGGTTCCACTAATGTGAGTAAATGAACCAATAACTTCCATTGGGCCTGGAAGATTCAAGAGTGAGTTTGATTTACTTAGGGCTAATGGATTTAAGGGATATGAGGAGGAAGCAGGAACAGGGTACTGATTCTGGATGATCAGCCATGATCATGATCAGTGCTGGCTCGAAGGGCCGAATGGCCTACTCCTGCACCTATTCCTATGTTTCTATGTAAGAACTTGTTCTGAACTCGCACCTTTATAATGCATTAGGATATGAGGAAAATTAACTGTATGTTTGTAGTCACATACCTTTTTTTTAAAGAGTAGCTGATTAATAATTTCTGGTTTACTAACAGCCTGATTGAGAAGTACTGATTTTTAAGAGAACATTGAGGAGATTGCTATCTAGTTTAATGCTGGTAAAAATGACGCAGGCAAATTTCATGTCAAGCACCATCGCAGCAGGATGCCTTTTCTCATACCGTGGACTATTTTGCCTTGATGACCAAGTTGTCATCCAGGATTAGTAAGTATGCAGATGATACCAAGATAGGGGGTATTGTGGATAATGAAGAGGATTTCCAAAGTCTACAGAGTGATTTAGGCCATTTGGAAAAATGGGCTGAAAGATGGCAGATGGAGTTTAATGCTGATAAATGTGAGGTGCTACACCTTGGCAGGACAAATCAAAATAGGACGTACATGGTAAATGGTAGGGAATTGAAGAATACAGTTGAACAGAGGGATCTGGGTATAACCGTGCATAGTTCCTTGAAGGTGGAATCTCATATAGATAGGGTGGTAAAGAAAGCTTTTGGTATGCTAGCCTTTATAAATCAGAGCATTGAGTATAGAAGCTGGGATGCAATGTTAAAATTGTACAAGGCATTGGTGAGACCAAATCTGGAGTATGGTGTACAATTTTGGTCGCCCAATTATAGGAAGGATGTCAACAAAATAGAGTGAGTACAGAGGAGATTTACTAGAATGTTGCCTGGCTTTCAACAACTAAGTTACAGAGATAGGTTGAATAAGTTAGGTCTTTATTCTCTGGAGCGCAGAAGGTTAAGGGGGGACCTGATAGAGGTCTTTAAAATGATGAGAGGGATAGACAGAGTTGATGTGGACAAGGTTTTCCCTTTGAGAATAGGGAAGATTCAAACAAGAGGACATGACTTCAGAATTAAGGGACAGAAGTTTAGGGGTAATATGAGGGGGAACTTCTTTACGCAGAGAGTGGTAGCGGTGTGGAATGAGCTCCCAGTGGAAGTGGTGGAGGCAGGTTCATTGGTATCATTTAAAAATAAATTGGATAGGCATATGGATGAGAAGGGAATGGGGGGTTATGGTATGAGTGCAGGCAGGTGGAACTAAGGGGAAAAAAATTTGTTCGGCACGGACTTGTAGGGCCGAGATGGCCTGTTTCCGTGCTGTAATTGTTATATGGTTATATGGTTATATGGTCTCTTCGAGCAGGTTCGTCAAAATTTCCCCAAGGAGACGAGGAAATGGAAAAAATGAACCACGCATTCTGGAAGTCACAAACGTATTTTTTTTTCTAAGAGGAAGACATTGATGAATTCTGGTTTACTAACTGCATGCTAGATAAGCGACAGCCAGTGAAATGTGCGTCCTTTATAAGGGCACGGCCTATGTTATTACGATGCTTGCACTGTCATTATAATCCACTGAGCAGCTACCATTTCCTCAAAATAATTCCTCAGGATTCAGGTCAATAGAAATCTCCGCACGTGACACCTCCGTGACACTGAATTATTTCAGCGAAAGAGACAAGAGCATTTGCAATTACTGGTAAAGCATTCCTGAGATATGTTTACCTTAACCCAGTGCAGGCAAGGTAAACCACATTCATCACTCCTTAATGTACATCGAGAATATATTATACCGACGAAAAATATAGACAAATTGCAGTGACTTGTGTCACCCCAGGTAAAGTCATTGCTTTTTAAATTAGCTGGTGCAGATTTGTGGGGAGACACTGTGCAGATCAGAGTGTAGCAGTCCCTACAACAAGCAGTCATATCTGATGCATTGCCTTTAGCTGTTACTCTGCAGGTGCAGGGAGTTTGCCAAAGTCTGTCATTTATTATTGCCAAGGAGAAATAATAGTTCTGCACGACATTAAATAAAAGCATCAAATAAAAACGCATGCCTTAATTTTCCTCCTCCTCCCCTACCTCAAGATGACAATTAATGGAGCTAATAACTCGTCATGATCGGTTGATCAGGGCTGTAATGCATTGTAATGTCATATGAATACATTTGTAAATTATTGAAAAATTACATTTAACAACTCAAGGACGGAATTTATGCAAAAATATTAACCACTGCTCTATCTCAGCTTCAACCATATCAGTCACGATCCAAAGTGGCAGCGGCAGCACGGTGGCGCAGCAGTAGAGTTGCTGCCTTACCTGGATTTGATCCTGACTAAGGGTGTTGTCTGTACTGAGTTTGTACGTTCTCCCTGTGACCTGCGTGGGTTTTATCTGAGGTATTCGGTTTCCTCCCAAGACACTCCAAAGACGTACAGGTTTGTAGGTTAATTGGCGAGATATTAAATGGTAAAAAGAAATTCTCCCCGGTGTGTATCTTCTCTTTGCGTGTAGCGTGCACAGCTTAAAGTTGTAGGACAACTTGTTCTATTTGATCATATTTGATTGTACACGGCAGGTTGATTGCATTCGTCGACACAGGGCGGACCACGTGAAGGTTGCAGTCTCCCACCCCCTTGTGTGTATAATATTAATGTGCAGGGATCCCTGGTGGGTGCGGACTCGGTGGGCCGAGGATCCTGTTTCCATGCTGTATCTATAAACTAAACTAAACTAAACACTTTGTCAGTGATGAATATTAAATGTACTTTTGTCCATGCATGTTCCTGATGCTCGTATGGTCACCAGTTGTACTTCAAGGTGATCCTCTTATGCCCCGTCCCACTTAGGAAACCTGAACGGAAACCTCTGGAGACTTTGCGCCCCACCCAAGGTTTCCGTGCGGTTACCGGAGGTTGCAGGTGATTGCCAGAGGTTGCAGGTAGTGGAAGCAGGTAGGGAGACGGACAAAAACCTCAGGGAACCGCAGTTACTGTAACACTGTTGCACTATATTCTGCATTCTGGTTATTTCTTCTCTTTACATTACCTATTGTACTTGTGTATGATTATACTCATGTACAGTATGATTTGACTCAATAACATGCAATGCAAGTTTTTTCACTGTATCTGAATACATGTCAATAATAAATGTTACCAATGCCAATATCTATAAATATCAATAAATGGACCAGTAGTAGGACATGAGGCCCTTTGCACCTGCTCCATCATTCAAGCAAATGGGAGGAGCTCAGGAAGATACTTTTGTCAGCAGGGGTGAGTTGCGTAGAAGCTCCTGTTTCCATGTTGAACAATTCTATGTCCCTGTGGCTCAATAATTTCATGGCTGATAGAGTAATTTCAACATTGTGAACTTGTTTTTACACCTTCTCCTGGCTCTCTGTAATATGCATTTGAATTATATCTTCCAGAGCTGTGCACAGTGATCCAATGTGGTTGATATCATTTCTACGCATTTAAGCAATATCTTCCAGAGACAAATCACATTGCATTAATTGCAAATCAAGAGCTTGTAAGCTAGTCATAAGGTCATGGCGTGTGGAAACAGGCCCTTTGGCCCAACTTGCTCACACTGGCCAACATGTCCCAGCTACACTAGTCCCACTTGCCTGCATTTAAAGATATCCCTCCAAACCTGTCCTATCCATGTACCTGTCTAACTGATTCTTGAACGTTGGGATAGTCCCTGCCACAAGTACCTCCTCTGGCAGCTTGTTTCATACACCCACCAATGTTTGTGTGAAAATGTTACCCCCCATATTCCTATTAAATCTTTTCCCCTTCACCTTAAACCTATGTCCACTGGCCCTCAATTCCCCTGATCATCTATCTCAATAATCATATTCCCACTCCATACCCAGTGATGCTTTGAATCTAGGAAACCATCCACTAAGCATGTTCAGTTACCTTGTCTAGCTGCCTTCTGCGGGAGGGATGGGGCAAAAGAATCTTAGACAGAGATCGAATGAGATCAATAGAGCGTTGGAAAAATTAGAAAGAAAACTTTGAAAGTCATAAGTTTAACCCTGCTTAAGTTGAAGCACGTTTGGTGAACAACAGAGCCACAAAATTAGAACCCAGCAATTTTGATTCCTTCTTAATTTCATTGACAGATGGTTTGAAGACCTGACGTTAAGATCACATAGACAAATTTTGAGGGTTTCCCTGGAGTCTGCTTTTAATTAAATCGTACTCCAACCTACTGCACAAGCAGCTCAGAGGAGCAAAGAAAGCCCCTGAAATGTTGCAAATGTGAAGAAAAACAGATTGACGTCGAATAACAGACCCAACATTTCTGATCTAAATGCTGCCTCGTTAGTTCTGCTCTGGCTGAAGATTAATGTTATATCTTACTGTATCTGTGGGCAATTAAATGAAGTGCACCTCTTTTTGTCAACGTTCTCCTTTCAGACTCAAATATCAATCCCACACTGTGAATTACAGTTCCCAATGCACACCGCAAATACTCAAAAAAAAAGATAATGCAAGATGCAGAGGTGGAAATCCATTAGGAATTGTGGACTAATCAAAATGTTGGAAATGGAAGGGTCATTTAAATCTTGTCAGTCGAAAATGTGAGATTAAGTAGCATTGGAACAAATAAAGGTGGATTATGATCGAGGCACAACATCTTTCCTCAAACAATAAACAGTTGTGGGGTCTTGACTTCATATTGACTTCAGGATGTGGACATGAATCCTTTTTGTTTTGTTTTAATTAGTTTAGTTTAGTTTAGTTTAGTTTAGTTTAGTTTAGTTTAGTTTAGTTTAGAGATTGTAAAGAGGAGTCATAACACACTGTGTCTTTACTACTGTTTATTCATGATACACATACGTTGCTGCCCTAGCTGTTCGTGGTCTGTCACCGGAACTAGAGAGAGGGATCAATGGGTGGGAAGGTTGTAATTATACTTGTGATGTGGGGAGTGGTTAGTAGTGCTGAGTTCACTATGTTAAAGGTACATGCACATGTCATCTACATCCTTCCCCTTGGAAATGAAAAGCAATACAGTAGTGACAGGGCAACCACGTCTCATACGCTACGAGCAGGTAAGCAAACAGTTAAGCAAAATCACCATAACGGACAGGCGGCTTGACCACCCGCCCGGACCGGGTACGCAGCTCGCCATCTCCCCCCTCTGCAGGAAGAACAGGAGTAGGAGCAGGTGCGGGTGAGCGAACCAGGGACCCGGGAGGATAAGGAGAAGACGGAGACGGAGGAGGGGAGGCAGGCGCAGCAGCGGGAAGACGGGCAGGCGAGGGAGGACTGGCTGTTGGAGAGCGGGGCTGATAGAGCTGAGAAGGCAGGGACCGAGGCATGCGTGGAGGGGCAGGCAACGTGGCGGACAGCGTGGGGGCAAAGGGGTCGGCAGGCGGTGGTGGGGGCTCGTTGACAAGCCGCAGATGTTTGCGGGACCGGCGGTAAATGGTACCGTCATGGTCGACTAGATAGGACCGCGGCGAACCAGCAGTACTGACGACGATGGCAAGCCTGGAGTGACCGGAGGGGGACTGCATCCGGACGACTTGGCCAGGGAACAGACGCGGGAGGGGACGGCAGGACTTGTCGTGGGAGCAGAAACAGCACGGAAACAGGCCCTTCGGCCCACCAAGTCTGCACCGACCAGCAATCCCACACATTAACACTATCCTACACACACTAGGTACAATTAACATTTTTTACCAAGCCAATTAACCTACAAACATGTACGTCTTTGGAGTGTGGGAGGAAATCGAAGATCTCTGAGAAAACCCACGCAGGTCATGGGGAGAACGTACAAACTCCGTACAGACAGCACCCGTAGTCGGGATCGAACCCGGGTATCGGACACTGTAAAACAGTAGCTCCACCGTTGCGCCACCGTGCCGCCCAGAATTACTTTTCTCTGTGTGGAAAGACAGAGTGCATGTTTACAGCACCTTTAGCAAGCTGACAGCATCCCATAGCACTTTGCAAATCTCGCTTCACCTCTGTGGAAACTATTTATCATGATCACACAATTAGCATTTGCATTTATTACATTCAGTGTATCGATTTCTACCAATTGGTAATGATCAATGTGACTGTCAAATGCACAGAGTAAGATCAAATAGATAGTAACATGATAAAGATCAGGCAGTGTGTCAGTCCGCCCGAAACTACCTGAACTCCCGGTTGCCAAATATTAAATTCCACTTCCCATTCCCACTCCGACCTTTCTGTCCTGGGCCTCCTCCATTGTCAGAGTAAGGCCAAATGCAAATTGGAGGAACAGCATCTCATATTTCGCTTGGGCAGCTCACAACCCAGTGGTATGAGTTTTGATTTCTTTACTTCAAGTAACCCTAGCATTCCCTCTCTCTCCATCCCTCCCCCACTTCAGAGTCGTCTTGCTGAGTTTCATTGTCTGTAACTCATTTTCACCTTGCCCACAGCTACCAATGGCCTGTTTCCTTTATCGTCATTACTTTTTTGCATATCTTTCATTCATTTGTTCTATATCTCTCTACATCACCGTCTATATCTCTCGTTTCCCTTTCCCCCCCCGACTCTCAGTCTGAAGAAGGGTCTCGACTGAAACATCACCTATTCCTTTCCTCCTGAGATGCTGCCTCATCCGCTGAGTTACTCCAGCTGTTTGTGTCAGTCTGTTAAGCAATATTTATTTGAGGGACGAAAGGTACACAAAAATGCTGGAGAAACTCAGCGGGTGTTGTTCGGCACGGACTTGTAGGGACGAGATGGCCTGTTTCCGTGCTGTAATTGTTATATGTTTATATGTTATATGGGTGCAGCAGCATCTATGGAGCGAAGGAAATAGGCGACGTTTCGGCCCGAAACCCTTCGGGTTTCAGCCCGAAACATTGCCTATTTCCTTCGCTCCATGGATGCTGCTGCACCTGCTGAGTTTCTCCAGCATTTTTCTGTACCTTCGATCTTCCAGCATCTGCAGTTCCTTCTTGAACACTTTATTTGAGGGATGATCGTTGATTAGAAAATTGGGAGAGAACTCCACTGCTTGGCTTTGTCTTCACTTAGGAGGACTGAGTTTTTGCTTCACATTTCTACTGAAAGGCATCACCTGCAACTCTACACTGCACAGGCCATCAACCTGGATGCAACAATCTAGTCAGCAGACGAGGACATGAAGCAACAAGCCTTGACTCCGAGGTGTTAATGCTACCAAGCTATGCTGAGCCTGAATTGATGCAGGACACTGATAATGGTCATTAGTGATCAATGATAATAACATCTATTCATGAATGATGTAGGAAGTAACTGCAGATGTTGGTTTAAAGCCAAGATAGACACAAACTGCTGGAGTAACTCACCGGGACAGGCAGCATCACTGGAGAGAAGGAATGGGTGACGTTTCGGGTTGAAACCCTTCTTCACACTGGAGAAGGGTCGCGACCCAAAACATCACCCATTCCTTCTCTCCAGAAATGCTGCCTGTCCCGCTGAGTAACTCCAGCATTTTTGTGTCTATCTTCCCATTTTGAATTGTTGCTCAGAGCGTATCTGTTATCCAAAATTATGTATCGGCCCTCTCCTAGCACAGATCCAACACTGTACATCTGCATTCATATCAAGTCGGGGTTTCCGCTGAATTTTAAAAGCAAACCTTTGGGTGCTGGCAGTAGACAGATAGGCAGCAGTCCCTGCTTTGACAGGATGTACAAACCTCTTTGATAATGATAAATGGCAAATACATCTTAACAAGATAAATATTGCCAAGATGAAAATCCTGCTATCTGCCACACAATAATTCGGATACAACGCCAAACATACCGCTACTCACTCGATACCAGACCATGTAATTCCCCTAAGGGAATTGAAGCTAATAACACAATTTAAAATTGGAGGATTTTCCATACACAGGGCACATTTTCAACAGCAGAATTCAGTGCGTGTTGGAAAGTTGAAAAATGACCTGAAAGGTTCATCGTCAAACTCAAACGCATCGAATAAAAATATCCAGTGTAAATACACTGTCAACCATATTCCAGAGGAGGGGTCTGCCCTGAAATATTGTCCGTTCAAGCGGGACAGAAGGAATAGATGTTGTTTCGGGTCGAGACCCTTATTCGGGCTTTTTCAGTCTGAAGATGGGTCTCGACCCAAAACATCACCCATTCCATCCATCCAGAGATGCTGCCTGTCCCGCTGAGTTACTCCAGCATTTTGCATCTATCTTGGGTTTAAACAGCATCTGCAGTTCCTTCCTACACATATTGTCTGTTCATTTCCCTCCACAGATGCTGCCTGACCCACTCAGATCCACCAGCAGGTGTTTTTTTTTCTATATTCCAGTCTATAGCATTCTGAGTGATCCCAACGCTGTTCTTAAAGCGTGTTCAAATATTCCGGCACACAGTGGCTAATTTAGTCGATTAATAAAAGTCACTGGAAGGCTTCCTGAAACACTTTATCAACCATACTGCACAGCAGTAAATCAATGGAAACTCCCACTTTATTTCACACAGTGATCATTAGCAACTTTCAATAAAATATTACCATCATAGTTCAGGGACAGAAGGAAGCAAATAGTTTGGCAATTGCGACACATCTCTAAACTTTGATGGTGCCCCTCAGGTCCAAATATGTAGCACAGGGCAGTACAAATATTAGGGGAAAGAGGCATTTGCTCCCATGGTAGAGAAGATGATCGTTCATATTGCATCATGTCCATCAAATAGATTCCTCCCAGATCCTCAAGAACAGACAAGCTAAGCATTTACGATTTGCATCTTCCGTTGTGGGACCTTACTGCAACTATGGGGTCCAAGCCCTTGTCATCAGCAGCCTGGTGTGGAAACCGAGTGAAGTTATTAAACAGTACACACGCATGCTCAATGATGAGAACCTCAAGGAATAGACAAGATGAAAAGATTCAAATTCTGAGCTACCATAATTGTGGACGCAGCCCAGACCATCTCGCAAACCAACCTCCCTTCTATTGACTCCCTTTATACCTCACGCTGCCTCGGCAAGGCCAGCAGCATAATCAATGACGAGTTGCACCCTGGCCACACCCCTTTCTCCCCTCTCCCATCGGGCAAACTTTTCACTGCACGTGACAATAAACTAAACTGAACTAAAACTGGAAAGTGGAAGCTTCTAGAACATCAACATCCTTAGTTACAGCTGATTCAAGCAGGTGAACATCTGAGCATTTGCACCCAACCTCACCCCGGAGTGCTGAGCAGATGATCCCTGCTGGCTTCCACTTGAGATGCCCACTGTCACTCAAATATGTTCAGTTCACACCATCCGGCACCAAGATCCAGCAGCGAGGACCCCACGCATCAACTAATCGGAGACACAAGAAACTGCGGGTGCTGGACTCCAGAGCAAAATGCAAAGTGCTGGAGGAACTCAGTGGGTCAGGCAGTAACTGTGAAGAGAATGGATGGATGATGTTTCGGGTTGGTTCCAGTCCTTCAGACTCATGCAGGTCCACCACAGACAGGCACACCGTTTCCACATTGTTTTGTTTAGTTTAGTTTAGTGATACAGCGCAGAAACAGGCCGACCGAGTCTGCACCGACCATCGATCCCCGTACACTAACTCCATCCCACAGTAGGGAGAATTTTTTTTTAGATTTTACATTTTACATTTGCACCAAGCCAATTTACACCAAGCCAGTTAACCTACAAACCTGTACATCTTTGGAGTGTAGGAGGAAACCAGTTCTCGGAGAAAACCCACGCAGGTCACGAGGAGAATGTACAGACTCCATAGAGACAGCACCCATAGTCAGGATCGCACATGGGTCTCTGGCACTGTAAGCGCTCCAAGGCACCAATTCTACCGTTATGCCACCGTACCGCCCAATATCTGCATATTTGTATATCTGTAAAATGATAGCAGCAACCCACCAAGACCACTTCAGCAGATACTCGCACATTTGTGACATCCATCCCACAGAATCTACCGACAGCACTCTTGACCTCCAGCAATCACATGCCCAAGTTTGGCATCATCACCAAACTAGCGATATTTGTGATCACTGAAACAGGCTTACGACGTGTACGTGGCACTGAGTAGGACTAATTGCACGTAAGGCTGCTGGCCCTGACGGCATCCCCGGGCGCGTGCTCAGTGCCTGTGCTGCGCAGCTGACAGACGTCTGGACTGACATCTTCAACCTGTCACTTGCCCAAGCAGTTGTCCCCACTTGCCTTAAAGCCACCTCCATCGTGCCAGTGCCAAAACACTCCACTGCGGCAAGCCTCAACGACTTCCGCCCAGTTGCACTTACCCCCATCATCACCAAGTGCTTCGAGAGGCTGGTCCTGGCACACCTCAAAAGCTGCCTACCCCCCACACTGGATCCCTATCAGTTTGCCTACCGCAAGAACAGGAGTACGGAGGATGCCATCTCAACGGCACTTCACTCCGCCCTCTCCCACCTTGACAACAGAGACACTTATGTAAGAATGCTGTTCATCGATTACAGCTCAGCATTCAACACCATTATTCCATCAAAACTGATCACCAAACTCGGTAACCTGGGCATCGACCCCTCCCTCTGCAACTGGATACTAGACTTTCTAACCAACAGACCCCAGTCTGTGAGGTTAGACAAGCACACCTCTTCAACCCTCACCCTGAACACCGGCGTTCCTCAGGGCTGTGTGCTGAGCCCCCTCCTCTACTCCCTCTTCACCTATGACTGCACACCTGTACATGGTACTAACACCATCATCAAGTATGCAGATGATACAACGGTGATTGGCCTCATCAGCAACAACGATGAGCTGGCCTACAGGGAGGAGGTCCAGCACTTAGCAGCATGGTGCGCTGACAACAACCTGGCCCTTAACTCCAAGAAGACCAAGGAGCTCATTGTAGACTTCAGGAAGTCCAGAGGCGGCACGCACACCCCCATCCACATTAACGGGACGGAGGTGGAACGTGTTTCTAGCTTCAGGTTCCTGGGAGTCAACATCTCCGATGACCTCTCTTGGACCCACAATACCTCTACTCTGATCATGAAGGCTCATCAGCGTCTCTTCTTCCTGAGGAGACTGAAGAAGGTCCATCTGTCTCCTCAGATCCTGGTGAACTTCTACCGCTGCACCATCGAGAGCATCCTTACCAACTGCATCACAGTATGGTATGGCAACTGCTCTGTCTCCGACCGGAAGGCATTGCAGAGGGTGGTGAAAATTGCCCAACGCATCACCGGTTCCACGCTCCCCTCCATTGAGTCTGTCCAAAGCAAGCGCTGTCTGCGGAGGGCGCTCAGCATCGCCAAGGACTGCTCTCACCCCAACCATGGACTGTTTACCCTCCTACCATCCGGGAGGCGCTACAGGTCTCTCCGTTGCCGAACCAGCAGGTCGAGGAACAGCTTCTTTCCGGCGGCTGTCACTCTACTAAACAACGTACCTCGGTGACTGCCAATCACCACCCCCCCCGGACACTTATTATTTTTTTTTAATTCAAATCGTTTGCTATGTCGCTCTTCAAGGGAGATGCTAAATGCATTTCGTTGTCTCTGTACTGTACACTGACAATGACAATTAAAATTGAATCTGAATCTGAATCTGAATCTGATCTAAACTTACGACAATATTTAAGGAAATTAAATAAACGTGCACTCAATATTAGTTCCGACCCCATGAGTTCTTAATAACAGCGCAATGGTGCAGCAGGTGGAGCTGCTGCCTCACAGCGCTGGAGATCCTGATGTTTGGAGCTCTCCGTATGAAGTTTACCCATTCTCCATGTAGCCACGTGGGTTCCTCCAGGTGCTCTGATGTGATCCCGCATCACAAAGACGTGTGGATTTATAGGTTAATTGGCCTCTGTAAAATTGCTCCTAGTGTGTAGGAAGTGGATGGGAAAATGGGATAATATAGAACTAATGTGAATGGGTGATCGATAGTTCACACGAGGTAGGTGGGTTAATGGGCTTGTTTCCATGTTGTATCTCTAAACTAAATGCTGCTGGTACAGGAAATCAAGTAAAAACGGGAATTTTCTAGGAATGGAACTATCGTTTCAAGTTAATCACCTCTCATCTGTAATCTTAAATTCTAGTTTAATGCGAGATGCCTTATCAAATAGTTTAAGACATTTTAGACCACTCCATCCTCTGGGTCCTCCTTAAATACCTTCCAAGTTACATCCTGAAATAACACAAAGTATGCTCATCCGCTATCATTCCTGTCATTTTCCATTTAACTCAGTTGATGTGTTGATGAGCTATTTATATTATTTCTGAATTTTTAAAGTTCCCTTTTAATTCCTGCACTAAAGATAATGACAGTGAGGTTTTACCGAATTCCAATACTACAATGGGATAATGTTGGTTGGAAACTTTGTGACACTGTTGTGCTTCATCGAGAATATCTTCCTGCCAAATTGTCAAGAAATAGATTAGACATTCTCATGCATTTCAAAACCATTCATTGATTAAAAAATTAAACAAGATTAATATCGGACACATAATGAGAATGAATAGATATTGTCAATTAGCTAGTAATCGAAATACCATATTATTAATGGACAGATTCATGAACAAAATAACTAGCCAGAGGAATGCAAATTCATTGTATTATAAATCATTAAAAGACAGAGAATTAATTGTGAAAATGATTAGAATCACTTATTATTTTAGTTGATGAGATCGCTTTTGGAATTAATTCCCCAGGCAGTTGATGGTAACAGTTTTGATAGCTTGTTTATTGAATGGATTGCTCCTCTTTACAAAGGATTGTCAGCATTTCAGCTCTCATGCATCATCTTTCTGGGAGATCCTCCTATCACCCATAATGTTCCATGTTTCATGAAACCCATCCTCCTTTCACCCAGCGTTCAATACATTTAGTTGAACCATGGAGAAACATCGTAGAAATTAGAAGGAGTAGGCCCCCCTTGGCCTGCACCGCCATTCAGAGCGTTCACCAACTTTATACATTTAGTCTCTCCATACCACTTTTCCCTTCCAGCCTCAATCTATCCCTGTGAATATAGGAAGTTCTCCCTGCCCTCTAAATCACTTCAGAGAGCAGTGGAGGCAGGTTCTCTGGATGCTTTCAAGAGAGAGCTATATAGGGCTCTTAAAAATAGCGGAGTCAAGGGATATGGGGAGAAGGCAGGAACGGGATACTCATTGTGGATGATCAGCCATGATCACATTGAATGGCGGTGCTGGCTCGAAGGGCCGAATGGCCTGCTCCTGCACCTATTGTCTATTGTCCATATATCCCAACTGCATCCATTCTCACCTCCCTCTGGTTCCTGACATTTTGTAGTTCATAGCTATGTTCACCGTCTGCAATTGGCTTGTATCACGCTACAGCTCAGTACCACACTCACCACCCCCACATGCTTTCATTATAAATTTCCTCCTGATTACCTCAGATCTTTTGAACTATGAAAGAAACTACCTCTCCAAAAGACAAAGGAAATACAAAAGCAGAATACCTTCTGTGATACACTGTTGGCCTTCATTTCTTTATAATTTTAGAACTGTGATCCAGTAAATCTCAAATTCAGAGGGAGGTGTTTCTGCGCTCATAATAAAAATCCTAGAAGGTCTTATCCCATCTGATAATTACTCTCATAATTCTCCTTAGTGTGGCATCCCAAGGTCACAGTGACAATCGCTTCAAACCACTACAGGACCGACTTTCCCTCTATGAATGTTCGAGTCCCAATCCCTATAAAATTCGCATTTTACAAATGTTTCTCTTTCGTACATATGAGAAAGGAAATTGCTTCCTCCTCATATTCTGCTGAATATGGCAACAGAGACTATAGTGAATGATGGTGACTTTTGTGGTATCAGCGAAGACCTTCCTAGTTATGGCCATCGGGAGACACTGAACAGACGCAGCTCTGGAAAACGGAAAGTTCAACAAAGCCCAAGAGAACTTTTCCAAGTATTTTAAGGGCTCAAATAGAGGAGATGTGGGGAAGTTAATGCAATCAGTGGAGTAGACAAATTAAGAGAACATGAAAATGAGAGAGTCCTAATAAATCTAACAGCGAACTCAAAAGAAAGAGGAGGCATGGGTGACGTTTCAGATCTTCAAACCCAAACGTCACCCATTCTTTCTATCCAGAGATGTTGCCTGTCCCGCTGAGTTACTCCAGCGTTATTTTGTCTATCTTCGGTGCAAACCAGCATCTGCAGCTCCTTCCCACACACAATATCATTCTTAGCCCTAGAATGCCATTCCTGAGAAGTGCCGTGCTCCTCTGGGATGCTGGTATCTGAAGCAAGACCATGTGGGGCTCTTGTTTCTTTCCTTGTTGTCAGTGTGGGCACATGTGATCTACCTTGCGCCATCTTCACCATCATTCAACTTATAGAGGCGCAAAGAAGTGATTGTAATAAAGACTTCAAGTGATCGGAACCGCAGATACTGTCTTACAAAACAAGACGCAAAGTTCTTGAGCAAATCAGTGGCTCAGGCTGCATCTCTGGAGAACGTGGATTGGTGCCGTTTCAGGTAAGGACTTTTCTTCAGGCTGAAAAAATGGTCCCAACCCAACTCGTCACCTATCCATCTTCTCCAGAGAAGCTGCCTGACCCACTGATTTACTCAGGCACTGTGCGGCTTTTGTTGTAAACCAGCATCTGCAGTTCCAAACACTTGTAATCTTTATTACAATCACTTCTTGGGATGGACTGCAACCAGACACAGTTGCCATGTGTGTACAGGTGGATCCAAATGTCCATGTGTCACAGCCAATAGCTCCTTTTCACTTTGACTGTATTGTGGTCTCATTCACCACATTCACCTATGATATTGGTTCGCCAATATGCACAAAAACTCTGCCCAAGTCCTCTTCTGAGGCATTGGTTCAGGCCCTCAGTCCGCCTCGACCTACGTAATCTCCAGGTTGCTAAACACTTTAACTCCCCCTCCTATTCCCATGCTGACCTTTCTGTCCTGGGCCTCCTCTACTGTCAGATTTAGGCCCAACACAAATTGGAGGAACAGCACCTCATATTTCGCTTCGGCTGCTTACACCATGTGTGGTATGATCATTGGCTTCTCTTTGCCTCTCTCTCCATCTCTCCCGCATCCCAATTCCAGACCAGTCTGACTGTCCTCCTGATTAAATTATATCTTTGTATGCTTCGTGGTCAGCTTCCCCTAGCTAACAATGATCTATTCTACATTTTCCTTGATCGCTCGTTTCATACTCTACCCTTCCATGTCGCTGCGTCTCCCTCTCCACTGTCTGTCTGAAGAAGGGTCTCAATCCGAACTGTCACCCATTCCTTCTATCCAGAGATGCGGGCTGTCCCGCTGGGTTACTCCAGCATTTTGTGTTTATCTTCGGTGGAAACCAGCATCTGCAGTTCCTTCTGACACATTGTCAAACACACTGATAGTGGGAGGAACCATCTTGGGGAGCGGCTGCTAACCAGCAGCCGTCCGTTTAATTCACTTTGTTTTTTGCAGTTCTAGTGAGTCCTGTGCCCTGTTTGTGGGAGAAATAGACTTTTTAATGTGGGGGGAAGGGGGTAATAATATTTCTAGGTCCCTACCTGGTCGGTGAGGCAGCTTTTTCTCCGGGCTGCCCCGTCGACCCGTCCTCGTAGCCTACCAGCGGGCGAGGAGCGCCGTTTCCTGGCGGGGACCGCCCAGCACCTCGGCTTCGGTGGCGGCACAGCGCTGGAGCGCTATCGCGGAGCGGAACGGGCGATGCCTTGCCTGGGTCGCCGCGCTGGATCGACACGCTTGAGCTGTGACCGCCAAGATCAACACCTCCAGGCTGCGGGTCTGCGGAGCAGAGCGGGCGGCGCCGACTTTAACATCGGGAGCCTCGGAGCTCCAAACCGGCGCGGCCTTGTCGGCTTCGGAAGCTGCGTTCCACAGTTAGGAAGCGGCCGTTCCAGGTGACCCAGCCGCTGAAAGGACTCTCCCGACGCCGGGGCAAGAGCACCCGGCCAGAACGGCCAGGAACATCGGGCCTCCGTCGAGGCAATAGCGGAAGCCTCAATGACTTTGGGAGAACTGGGGATGGGGACTGGACATTGTGCCTTCCCCAACAGTGGTAACCATTGTGGGGGGATGATTTTTTGTGTGTAATGTGAATATGTTAGTTTGTGTCCAAGATGGCTGTCGGAAGGGAGAGTGGACGCTGGCGCGGTTTAGCTGCCGCTGCTCTCTCTTCACATTGTGTTTTTGATTTTTTGTCTTTGGAGCGAATTCTGTTTTTAATTTGTGTATTGGTGATGTCCTTATTATTTATTTTACTCCGACTATATGTTTTTTCTCTCTTGTTAATTTTCTGTAAGGTGTCCTTGAGACTTTGAAAGGCGCCCACAAATAAAATTTATTATTATTATTATTATTATTGGTTTATAATGTCAGCTCTTTTTTGTCAACAATGAGGCACAGCATGGATTCTGCTTTGACTGTTTCAATTGAACCATTGCTCATTGACATCAATTCAACACTGGGTAGCTTCTTTCCCCACTGGTCGTCTCAATCCTTCACACATCTCCCTCAGATGGGGTAGGATTTGTTACAGTCGCTGACCTAGACAGTTTCAAAAGTAAGCTGGCCACGTGTTTCTATACGCTAGAGAATAGATGGGAATGGAATCAAGGCAAGGAGATGAGGTTAAGGCAATTGCTGACTGGACCACATAGAGGAGATCACTGTTCATTGGGGCTTTCAAATTTATATGGAATGCAATTGTATTCTACAAACTTAAAAAATAGTGTGCAATGATCTTGTAATGCACTCCAGCTGTTGAATGTAATAACTACAGCCTTATTACAGACTATAAAATACACAGCAGCGGTTGTACTTCCCCCCCCCCCCCCCCATCCTCGCCCTTTCTCCACCACACAATTGAGTCGGTCTTGACCAGCTGCATCTCATTGGTGCAACAAGAAATTAGTTGTTCTGAAGGGTGTGTGAGGAAGCGGAAAAAATCTCTGGGAGACTTCTGGTTCCTTCCGAATGGACATAGACACAAAGCGCTGGAGTAGAGCTAAGGGCATTATCAGGTCAGGCAGCAACTCTGTAGGAATAGGTGACGTTTCGGGTCGAGACCCTTCGCCAGGCTGAGAGTCAGGGGACTGAAAGGTGAGCAGGCTAAAGAGAAAGGAAGATGTTTACAGGTGGATACAGTCACCAAGGATGAGGTTCATAGGCAGGCTTCCTGTCCACTGCTCCCCATTTCCCTCATAAGCCCACACATAGTGGCTATGCTGACTATGTTTGTGGGGCTTTTGCATGTTCTTATGCCCTTCCCTTTGAGAATAGTGGAAGGATTTATGACAGGACCCGGCATGAAGGCTCATCCGAAGGCCATTATTATCTTTATACAATCCGTAAGATGATTTGTAATATACAATTGGTATAGACATCGGATACAACCAAGCAACATACAATGATGGATTCCACAAATTACGTATCCAGCTTGGCCAGAATAAAAAAAATTCTGCGGGATATTCACAATACATTATTAATGGAGTCATAACCTGGTATATAAATAACTATTTTAAAATGTGGTGTGTAAATCTCTTCACAACTGTGTGACATGATTACTAATACAAATTCGTCTAAAAACCGCAATAGATTTGCATTTGTGTCCTTCCCAACATTGAGGCTAATTTTGTCTTCTTTATTGGAGAAAACCAGAACTTCTCTCAGGTCACTGCAGGTATATTTAATTCTGCTTGACTCTTCACCCAGTACTGAGGAGAAACCTGATGTCCTGATTTAGAAACCACAATCTTACAGAGGTCGTCTACCTGCAAGGCCCACTTCATTAACAATTTAATGAATGCATCAATGGTTTTCAAATGCATGACCTGAGTATCGCAGTATACTTGTAATATACTAACTATATAAATATTTAACAATTCAATATTAGCAGCATTCTCAATCCTTTGTTGTCAGATACAAATTATCTTTTTTTTATCATCTCAATATTTTATAGTTTCAGTGGACATGACTTCCCATCCACAGAATACCAAGTGATAAATCGGCATGTACTTTAGATAGCAGAAAAAGCTGGAGTAACTCTGTGGGACAGGCAGCATCACTGGAGAGAAGGAATGGGTGACGTTTCGGGTTGAGACCCTTCTCGGCATATACCTTTACATTTTCACCTAAGGTTTCAAGTTGGGGTGGAACCACAATGGGGTCTTGAATTCGTAGAGTTAGAGATAAGCCCCTCAGCTCATCGTGTTCATGCTGCCTGTGATACCGATTTACACAAATCTGTTTTGCCCACAATTGGACTGTAAATGCAAATTTGCCAATTCAAGCAATTGTCTTGATACTTCTTACACATTGTGAGGGTGATTGCTTCCACCACCTCCTCAGGTTCCAGAATCCCACCACTCTTTGTGAAAAATGTCGCCCCACAGATCCCCTCATATACCCGTCGCATGACTACCAGAGTGAAACTCCAGAGCAATGAGGGGTGGTTGGGCTAACTCACAATTTTTTCTGTTACTCCATCTAACAAGAAATTGAGTAAGGGATTCAATGGTGGTCTATTTAATTTTGCTCTCCATGGGAACAAATGGTATACCTGGTGGATCCTCATTTGTGGAAAATAGACACTCTCAGTGGAAGACATCTTTCAAAGGAGTCTTCAACTCAATGGTCTCACGGTGTTTGCTACGGTATCGGTTTATTATTGTCAGGAATACTGAGATGCAGTGGGAATTTTGTGGTAGACATTGTCATTGGGCGAGTTGAGTCGCTGGTTTTTCGGCGACCTGCTACGACTATGACAGTCACCGGCAATCACCTAAAAAATCACCTAAGGTATGTCAGGCCCTTTAGGGTCATGTATTGTAGATTCAAGAATATCACAGTAAATGTAGTCACAACCAGTAGACAATCCAAATTGGAATGTATGACTAGCCTAGTCACATCATAATAATAATAATAATAATAATAACTTTATTTGTTAAGCACCTTAAGAAACAACCAAAGCTAACCAAAGTGCTGTACAGAAAAAGAAAATAAGCAAGACATCATGAGAACTAGCATACAGCTAACACAGGCGCATCATACTCCAAACAATAAATTAAAAGCAATAAAACAGTGTACCAACGCACAAAACCAAGCAAATAAAGTAAATAATAATTCCACACCTGGGTCTACAAAGGCACGGAGAATAGATATGTGGAGTGACTTAAAAAGAGATAGTTAAGGGGCCTGCCTTACAGCAGCTTACATTCGCTTCGAGACACAGGTCCAATCCCCACTATGTGTTCTGGGTGGCTGGTGTCCAGCGATAGTTGCTGTACAGCGCTTGCATCCCCCCGACTTCTGCTTGTCCGAGTTTGTACGTCTTCGGATTTCAGTTTGCTCCCACACTCCAAAGACGTGCACGTTTGTAGGTAAATTTATCTGGAATAAGCGTAAATTGTCCCTACTGTGTGTAGGGTTGCGTTAGTGTGCGGGGATTGATGGTCGGTGCAGATTTGGTGGGTCGAAGGGCCTGCTTCCACGCTGTATCTCTAAACTAAACTAAAATAGCTGATGCAAATCCGCTTGTTGCAAGAGATAGCAGGGTGAGCTGAAGTATCAATTCTTAAAAGTAAGTAATGGGCCTTTAGTATAAATTCTGAAAATGGAAAATCAGGCGATGGAATTGTTAGTGTGATAACCTGGACACACAACGGTGATTAGAAATTCCAAATATTGGCTCAGGAAATGAAAATCCTGCCTGGCCAAAATGATTGTAATTGCTCCCGGGGTACCCAACTCAATAGGGCAAGGCAACATGTTTATTCAAGAAAGTCAAAATTGTTTCATAGTTTAGTTTAGTTTAGAGATACAGCGTGCAAACTGGCCCTTCAGCCCACTCAGTCCACGCCGACCAATAACTCATATGGAAACCGAATAATGGAATTCTTATTTGCTGCAGCTTTTACAGACTACTTAACACAATAGCCCAACAAATAAATAGTTAATAATTGATGATACAATAAAATAATGATCATTAATACTGGAAATCAGACCATAATAATGCAAAAAGCAAAGTCATAGTGCAACCAAAAAAAAGTCCACAGCAGACTTGCTGAGGTAGGCTTGAGGTTAAGATTATGCAGGGTGGTTTAAAAGCCTACTGGTTGCTGAGAAGAAGCTGTTCAGTGGTCACAGTTCTCAGATTCCTGTACCTTCTTCCCAATCGCGGCAGTGAGATGAGAGCGTAGCCGAGATGGTGCAGGTCTTTGGTGATGTTAGCTGCTTTTGGGGGCAGCACCACCTGTAGATCCCTTTGATGGTGGGGAGGTCAATATCAGTGATGGACCAGGCAATGTCCGCCACTTTCTGCAGCCTCCTTTCTTACTGGGATTTTGAGTTCCTGAACCAGGCTGTGATGCAAGCGGTCAGTGGGCTCGCCACCACACATCTGTAAACATCTCCGGGGGTCACCACCTTGTTGTGGTAGCAAAGCGTGTGTGTGCCTAAAGGGCCTGTCCCACTTGGCCGTCATTTGCGCCTCATTTACGCGTCATATGTAAAATAAGTTGACGTGTTGTGATGCACGGGTAGCGTGTGGATAGCGTGGGACGGGTGCACGGCGAGGCGTGGAGTTGCGCGCGGTATCACGCGGCGCTCCAGGATTTTGCCCTGTACAAAATCCTTGCACGGCATCTGCGTGACGTACCGTGTACGCACACTGACATATTGGGTACGCATGCTGACGCATTGGCGGCGCACGCTGCGTCCCGACATCTCACGTGTATCGCGTGATGACGCATGGTCACATCACCGGGCATAACCAAGTGTCACCGCGCACCGCAGGGTATTCTAATGACGTTACGCGCACCAGAGGGCATGATGACGCGTGATTTGCACGCGACATTGCGCGTAACAACACGTCGACCTATTTTACATATAACACGTAAATGAGGCACAAATGGTGGCCAAGTGGGGCAGGCCCTTAAGACACTAAGAGATCAACTGTGTAGGAAAGAACTGCAGATGCTGGTTTAAATCAAAGATAAACACAAAATGCTGGAGTAACTCAGCGGGACAGGCAGCATCTCTGGAGAGAAGGAATGGATGACGTTTCAGGTTGAGACCCTTCTTCAGGCTGGAGAACTCGACAGTGCAGCAGGCGGAGAGTGGTGGCTGGCCAAGATGTGAAGCCCCATCACCATTGAGAAGGTGGAGGAAAGCTGCAGCAGGGAAAGACTCCCATTCATCGTGGAGTCCTTGCCTTTGGACCCAGATCAACCTCTGTCAGGAACCATGTAATGGCTGTCTGTGTGCCAGCCTCTCCACATTAAAATATGTAATGCACGGGCTTCCATCTGAAGGGATATAAAGTCTGTGGCTTCAGGATTAGCATCTTCAACCATCTAGAAGGTCTGGAGGACCCACCAGGAGGGCAATCAAAATCGACTTCGAGTGGATGCTGATAATGACATTGGAGGAAGTTTGTTAAAGTATTCTGCAACATACCAAATCTCCTCAATCTTCTAAGGTAGTGGAGGATAGACATAAAAATCTGGAGTAACTCAGCGGGTCAGACGGTATCTCTGGAGAAAAGGAATAGGTGACGTTCAGGGTCAAGAGCCTTCTTTAGACTTTCAGACTCAGAGGGGTTTAGAGGGGTTGAGAGAGGTTGATGGCGTGCAGCGCCATTGCCGAGTCCTGGACATCGGCCAGTCCACCAATACCAAGCACTCATGTAGGGGAGAGGGTAGAACTGAAGATGTCCTGATTGAGTTTCTCCTGGGCCTGGCCAAGCTGGCCATCCGCGAGTCACAGTGCCAGGCGGATGAGGCTTCTGCCCGAGCCAGCTGCCCGCACCTTTTCCAGGGTTATGTCGGCACCCGGGAGGTACTAGAAAGGGACTACAGGCACCCTAGGGGATTTCCGGGACCGCTGGGCACCGCAGGGGGTGGAATGTATCCTCAATAAGGATTGTATTACAGTTATTCAAAAATTTAGTGTCTTAGATACTTTGGTGATTTTGTACTATGGTTGGTTGCTGTGTTACCACGGTTTTGGTTTGTAAATATAATTTTGTATCATAATTGAATAAATTATTTTTCGTTTTAAAAAAGCAGTAAAAAGGTAATTCTCTGCCTTCCCTGCCTAGCTCGGTCCGATCCTCATTGCTGGAGCAGCTCTCATCAGCCACTGCCTATACACCGAAGGAGCAGTGCAGTCAGGCAGTCCAATTTTCCAATATCTAGACAGACATGTCGTGGCACTGTTCATATTGGCACATCAGTGGAGGATTCACACATCTGTTGCAGTATAGGAACACGAGTGCGAAATAAAAGAAAAACAATATAATCTAGCTAGCAGCAATGAAGCAAAGTCATCATCAGGCAAATACTGTGTTAGAAATGGAATTGTAACATTGTGCATGTTGACAGGGCAATATCAAGCAAGTCACTCATTCAAGCTGCTAAACTGAATCCTGTCACAGTGTGAGGCTTTGATGGTGTATCATCAGTGCAGTGGATCATTTACAAAGGCATTTAGAGTGCTCCATGTACAGACAGAGCAATTCAATGATAAAGGAGCCATGGTGTTATGTGATTGTAAGGACACAGCTGCAGGTCAGCCCTTTGAATTTGTTCCACAGTTAAAACAGTCCATGGCTGGTTAGTGTCTCAACTCCATCTAACGTTTAGATGCACACAGTTTCTTGCCCAGAGTAGGGAAATCGAGGACATAGGTTCAGGGTGAAGAGGAAAAGATTTATTAGGAATCTGAGGGGTAGCTTTTTCACACAAAGGGTGGTGGGTATATGCTAGAGGAGGTAGTTGAGGCTGGGACTATCCCATCATTTAAGAAACAGTTAGACAGGGACTTGGATTGGACAGGTTTGGCGGGATATGGACCAAGGGCAGGCAGGTGGGACTAGTATAGCTGGAGCATGTTGGGCCGAAGGGCCTATTTCCACACTGAGAAGAAGAAAACAAACTCTGGTACTTTTGGTAAAAGCGCTTACCAATCAAATTAATCCCACAGAGTTTTCAATTGACTCCTAAGCTCAGCAGCTTTTTGAAATAAGGTGGCTTCAGTTTCAATACATTTTTGCATTCCTTTTATATATTCATTCACAGGATTATTTATTTTCAAGATATACTTTAGCCACAAGATATTACAAACGTATAATATGGGAAAGACATGTGCAGCCGTTCGTAGCACAAGGTGTATCGCTCCACTTACCTTTCTTTACATCAGCACCACATTGATATTCCTTTCACAAACACAGTGATTTCGGCACAGATCTCCGCATTCCATGTCCAGAGGCAGGAAGCCCCTGAGCTGTGGAAGCTGCACCACGCTATGGTGTGTCCCTCAGGACATGCAGTATTACCGTGTTATAGGAAAGATGTTGTCAAGCTGGAACGGGTACGGAGAAGATTTACAAGGATGTTGCCAGGACTAGAGGGTGTGAGCTACAGGGAGAGGTTGCGTAGGCTGGGTCTCTATTCCTTGGAGCGCAGGAGGATGAGGGGTGATCTTATAGAGGTGTATAAAATCATGAGAGGAATAGATTGGGTAGATGCACAGAGTCTCTTGCCCAGCGTAGGGGAACCGAGAACCAGAGGACATAGGATTAAGGTGAAAGGAAAAGATTTAATAGGAATCTGAGGGGTAACTTTTTCACACAAAGGATGGTGGGTTTATGGAACAAGCTGAAGACGTAGTTGAGGCTGGGACTATCGCAACATTTAAGAAACAGTTAGATGGATAGGGCAGGTTTGGAGGGATTTCGACCAAATGCAGACAGATGGGACTAGTGTAGCTGGGACATGTTGGCCGGTGTGGGCAAGTTGGACCGAAGGGCCTGTTTCCACGCTGTATCACTCCATGACTCTATGACTCTATTCCTGGACCTTAGAATCTAACAGCACAGAAACAATTCCATTTTGCCCACCTCATCCATACTAAGGGATGGATCTGACATGGACATCACTCGCTGCCGCACTGATGAGTAAGGCAAGGCAGCGCCTTTACCACCTCAGGCAATTGAGGAATTTCAGGCTGTCTCTAAGGATCCTCCAGTGCTTCTACTCAGTGGCCGAACGCACTATGGAAATACACTCGCTCCTCCTGCAGGAACTATACATCAGAAGGGTCAGATCCAGAGCCAACAAGATCATGGGGGGCCCCTTCCACCCCAGCAACAGACAGTTCTGGCTGCTACAGTCAGGCAAACGCCTCCGTTGCCATGCTGTGAAAACAGAGAGGATGAGAAGGAGTTTCTTCCCAGAGGCCATTAGGACTGTAAACTCCTATCTCACCAGGGACTAACCTACTGTACCAATTTACTGTTGTGTGATGTCTTTTTAAAATTGCTGTTTTTTCTCTTTTTTTTTCTCCCACAAATATGTAATTACTGATTCTGTTTTGTAGTTTTTTTGCACAATCCGCAAGCATTGCCACTTTTCATTTCACTGCAGATCTCGTATGTGTATGTGACGAATAAACTTGACTTGACTTGACTTAACAGTAGTGCATCTCTGCGATGGTCTTCATTTAGGCCCAAATCCCCTCACACTGTTCCTATTCAACCACCTGTACAAATGCTTCTTAATGCTATCAGCCTACACTACTTTCCTTTGCAGCTTCTGCCAAATATTCACCAGCCTCAAATCTCCTCTAAATTTCCCCCTTCTCACCTTAAATCCGTGCCCTCTCAATCTAGATACCGCTGCTCGTGTAAAGAACTTAGACGATCTTTCCTTCCTATGCCCCTCTTAATATTATAAACGTCTATGAGGTCACTCCTCAGCCTTGTATATTCCAGTGAATATAAACACAGCCCATCCAATCTCACCTTAGAACTACAGCCCACCATTCCATGCAACATCCTGGTGAATCTCTTCTGCACTCTCTCCACTGTCACCACATCCATTCTGTAGTTTGACACTAGAGCTGTAAACACTACGCTGAGTGTATTCTTGGACGCTGCAACATGGCGTCCCAATCCTTGCACTCAATGCTTATCAATAGGCATCAAGAGAGTGGATGGGGAAAGGATGTTTCAACTGGTGGGGAGAGCGTAGGACCAGATGTCACAGCCTCAGAATTAAAGGAAAGTGGTGAGGAGGAACTGGGAACTTCTTTAGTCTGAAGGTAGTTAATCTGTGGAACTCATTGCCACAGAGGGCTGTGGAGGCCAAGTCAGTGGATATTTTTTAAGGCAGAGATAGACAAATTCTTGATTAGTGTTCAAGAAGGAACTGCAGATGCTGGAAAATCGAAGGTAGACAAAAATACTGGAGAAACTCAGAGGGTGCGGCAGCATATATGAAGCGATGGAAATAGGCAACGTTTCGGGCCAAAACCCTTCTTCAGACCTCTTGATTAGAGCAGGTGTCAAGGGTTATGGGGAGAAGGCAGGAAAATAGGATTAGGAGGTAGATCTGGCATGATTGAATGGCGAAGTAGACTCGATAAGCCAAATGGTCTAATTCTACTACTATAACGTGAACGTTAAAATTCAGATGTGACAGCTCTTTGAAGTGAGTGAGCAACAAGTTTTTATTCAGAAGATATGGGGGACACTAAATAAGCCAGCATGTAATAGTTATGTGTTGGATGATCAGCCATGAGTTGGATGATCAGCCATGATCATATTGAATGGCGGTGCAGGCTCGAAGGTCCGAATGGCCTACTCCTGCACCTAATTTCTATGTTTCTATGTTTCTATGTTTCTATCCCTAATTATCCCTTAATGGACAAAGCAAATTAAGAGGCAGGCACATTGCAGTGAAGAAATACTTGTCCATGATGGCTTAATACCACCTTTATAGAACTTTTTTTTGTCTCTCCATTCGCAAATCCTCTACTCCATTTTCATCACCAACCTAGTTGCAAAATCTTCAGTATCAACAGAAGTAGTTTAGCAGGACCATTAATGCCAAAGCTCTCATGAACTCCATAAAAGCTGTTCTATTCAAGAAAGCCCTCACAAACAATCTCCCTCAACTCCCTGCCCACATGTGTTGCAACGCTTTCACAGTTTATGGGGCAGTCCTGACGTCCACCATAATTAGTACCCACATAGGGTCCACTGATATCTTCAGCAAGAAAGAAGCAGACAACATAGATACGATAGAACTTTATTTATCTCAGGAGGGAAATTGGTCTGCCGACAGTCTTAAAACACAAGATACATCAAACATGAAATTGAAAGTGACGAGTGGAAAGCCCAGAATTGGGGATGTGCAAAGATTGGGGAGGGGGAGGGGGGGGGGGGGGGGAGGGGGAGGCTTTTGGGGGGGGGGGGGGGGGTTAGGGGTAAGTCAGTCAGTCTACCCTATGACAAAAGGGGGAGGAGTTGTGCAGTTTGATAGCCACAGGGAAAAAGGATCTCCTGTGGCGTTCTGTGCCGCATCTTGATAGAACCAGTTTGTTGCTGAAGGTACTCCTCATGTTGACCAGTGCGTCATGGAGGTGGTGAGCTGTATTGTCCAAAAATGCACTGCAGTTTGAGGAGCATCCTCCCCTCCAAGACCAACCTCCAATGGATTGAACTCTCCCAGGATGGAGCCAGCCTTCCTGATGGTCTTGATTCTGTTGGCGTCCGCGGCCATCACCCTGCTGCCCCAGCACACCGCAGCGACGAAGATGGCACTGGCCACCACCGATTAACAGAATGTCTGCAGCATCTTACTGCAGATGTTGAAAGAGTGGGATCTCCTCAGAAGGTACATATGGCTCTGACCATTCTTGTACAGTGCCTCAGCGTTCCTGGACCAGTCCAGTTTACAGCCCAGGTTAACTCCAAGGTACTTGTACTCCTTGGTAAACTGCACATCCACATCCTAGATAGAGACACGGGACCACTAACTGTTTAGTCTTGAGCCGCAGGTGATTTATCCCACACCACCCAGTATAGCATAGGACCCCTTGTCCTACAATGTTAAACTAATCTCCTCTGCCTGCACATGATCCATGTCTCTTCATTCCCCGCACATCCATGTGCACATCTAAAAGTCTCTTAAACTCCACTATTGTATCTCCTTCAACAGTACTCCTGGCATGGTTCCAAGCGCCCACCACACTGTTGTAAAACATTCGCCTTTAAACTTTGCTCCACATATCTTAAAGCCAGCCCTCTTGTCTTTGACATTTCCACGCTGGGAAAAGATTCTGACTTTGACCCTATCTATACGTCCCGCAACTTTACATACTTTTATCTGATCTCCCCTCAACCTCCAATGCTCCAAAGAAAACAATCCCATTTTGTCTAACCTCTCCTTATAGCTAATGTGCTTTAATCCAGGCAGCATTCTGGTTTATTGAGGATAACCAGGAGTTTGAGGAGTGAATCAACTTCAAATGTAAGGTGTTCTTGGATTGCTGGCTCCACCTTTCCTTGCTCAAAGGAAAAGAAACAGCTTTCTAGGGCAAATGAAGCCAACTGTAACCTCACAACTAAATACAGGTGGCAGATGGAGAGAGCACAGGGCTCAGTAATTCATCATGTTCATGGGTTCAACAGCAGTGTCCAAGCCATCTGAAGCCAAACACCCTACATCACCTTTCTCTGAGAGCCAATAATGAGGGGGATCTCATCAGGGGCCGAGAGTCAGTCGGAGTTTGTAGGAAACCTCATTGAAAACCTTTTCAACTGTGGCTCTGTCCTCGTTTCTTCTCTCAGAGGAACGTGAATCTATGGAACCCCAGCCCTGC
The DNA here is from genome assembly GCF_028641065.1 of Leucoraja erinaceus. Taxonomy (NCBI): domain Eukaryota; kingdom Metazoa; phylum Chordata; class Chondrichthyes; order Rajiformes; family Rajidae; genus Leucoraja; species Leucoraja erinaceus. The sequence goes on along the minus strand of NC_073397.1, from coordinate 5,064,782 downwards.
GGGTGAAGGAGATTGGATCATTAAATATATTTAAGCTGATAATAGAAAAGCATTTAAAAGATCGAAGAATGGGAACTATGTAAAGCTGGTAGCGTACGGTGTACGGTGGGGCAGGGGTGAGGGGCCTGGTGGTCTACTCCTTGTCCTGTTTTCTTGCAGTCTCATGTCCTTATGTTCTTGATGTTAGCATCTCGAACCCCATCCTATTTATTCACTTGTTGTGTGTTTAAAATAATAGTTTTTTTAATATTAATGCCAAGGAATTATTGATGTTCTTAACATTACAAAAATCTAAAGTAGAAGTAGTCAAGTACCATCACAGCATGTTCCCATTATAACCCCTGACAAACGTTGCTATTGTCACGGACTTCATAGTTTGAAAAGTGAGCAACTCGCTGGGTTAAACATTCTGCAGAAATGGCCTGCTTTGTGCAGTATCCATCAGTGCCAGTAACAAGCCAGGCAATTGCATCCGAGTGATTACTTCTGCAATGCGCATCATTATAGCATACTTGTGAATATTACAGATCACTAGATAGCCTAATAGCCCTGTTAAAATAGCAGAAAGATCTTTTGCGTGTGCTAAGCATTTTTATGTTTTCCTCAAATTTTATGAATATTTAAATAAATCAGTTAATTTTGTCAAAAAAATTACATATTTATAGATTCATACAGCGCAGAAACAGGACCTTTAGCCCAATTCACTATGCCAACCAAGGTCTCTATCGAAGCCAGTGACATTTGCCTGCGTTTCACCCATATCCCACTCAACCTTTCCTATCCATATACCTGACCCAAAGTGTTATAAATGTTGTAATTATACTGGTGTCTAACGCTTCCCCTGGCAGCTTGTTCCATATACCTACCATCCTCTGTTCAAAAAACTTACTACTCAGGTTCCCTTTGAATCTTTCCATTGAATCTTTCCTTTGAACCTCTATTATTAGTTACCCCTTGTCTGGGAAAAAGCCTGTGACCTTATCTACACCCTCATGATTTATAAACCTCTATAAAGTCACCCCTCAGACCCACCCCGCTCTGGGGACACCGACGAGTATGGCTGCCCTGCCAACAGCTGTTAGTCTTTTCACCCTTTTTTTAATTTTTAGTCAGTTACAGTGTTTGTTTTGGAGGTCTTCTAGTCTTTTATGTGGTGGGTGGTGGGAGGGGAAGGGAGAAACGTTATTTCCTAGTGCCCACCTGGTCGGAGAGGCAGCTTCCCTCCGAGCTGCTTCTTCGCCCCCTCCTCGCGGCCTACCATCGGACTGGAGCGGCCTTTCCTGTCGGGACCGGCCGGGACTGCAGCTTCGGCGGCGGCGCAGCGCAAGGACACCATCACGGAGCGGGCGATGCCTTACCGGGTCGCCGTGCGGTAAGCTCCGGAATGTTGTGGTCGCCGATTCAACATCCGAGGAGCTGTGGCTGCGGGCGTCCAGCCGCAGGCAGCGCTGGATTTAAAACACCGCAGAGCCTGGGAGCTCCAGCCAGCGCGGCCTGATGTCTATGGGTGCAGCGGTCTCTGGGGAGGGAGCGGCCACTCCAGACATTTCCAAGCCGCTGAGGAGTGTTGACCCGATGCCGGAGTTCCAGCTTACCGGCAATTGGGCCTGAAAACCTCGGACTGGCTGCGGAGGCCACAATAGGCCCGACTATGGGTGAACAGGGGATGGGACTGGACTTTGCTGCCTTCCCCCACAGTGGGAACCTTTGTGGGGGGATGTTTTTATGTTGTTGAATTCTCTAATGTTGTGCCTTATTTTTATTCGTGTGCTGCATTGGCAAGTCAAATTTCACTGCACCATTTGGTGTATGTGATGATAAATGTCCTTTGTATCCTTTGTATGAACAGTCCATGCTTATCCAGTATCACCTCATAGCTCAAGTCCTCCAGTCATGGCAACATCTTTTTGAACCGTTTCTCCATTCTTTCTAGTTTAATGTTGTATGGCGATCAAAACAATATTCCAGTCTCACTAAAACCTTGTACAAATAGAACATAAGCGCAGCACAAGGTCAGGCCCTTCAGCCCACAATGTCTGTGCTGAACAAGATGCCAAGACCAACATGCCAAGATCATCACTTATTTTCCTGCACATAACCCATATCCCTTTGTCTGAAGGTAGACACAAAATGCTGGAGTAACTCAGCGGGACAGGCAGCATCTCTGGAGAGAAGGAATGGGTGACGTTTTGGGTGGAGACCCGTCTTCAGGCAAGAACAAAACAAGAAGTGAGAGGAGTCAAGCAGTCTGGTGATACTGACTGATGGATGAAAATTGCCCGGGATTCAGTGATAAATCCCCTATGTTCCTTTGAAACAGTGCAATGTGATCTGTTAACTTGACTTCAGAGGGCCTCTGTGTAGGCTAGTCTGCAAAGTGGTACAAGGTAGGATCTTCTTCGTCAGCAGTGTTCGGTGTCTCTATTACTTTGCACGTGTTGTGCATGTAATATACGACAAATTTGTACTGATGGTAGTTTTAAATGACGAATGGTCATCGACCTGAGATATTAACTCTGTTTTTCTCTCAGCAGATGTTGCCAGACCTGTTGTGAGCTTCCAGCATTTTCTGAGTTTATTCCAGATTTGTATTTATTGACTAATTTCTACTATCAATCTTTGTTTTAAAACCTACACAAAACATAAACTATAAAAAAAAAAGCAATGGCTAATCAAGAGTCGTACAGGTTTGTAGGTTAAGTGGCTTTGTAAATGTAAAAATTGTCCCCAGTGGGTGTAGGATAGTGTTAAGGGCCTGTCCCACGAGCATGCGATTGCATGCGGCAAGCGCGAGCTAACGTGGTCGCTTGAGCCGTATGGCCTCGCGGGGCCGGTCCCACTTCGATCGCCGGAGCCATATGGAGTTGTGCGGTGCTGGTCCCGACATCGCGTGGGGCTCTGAAAAACTGACACTGTCCAAAAATTCCGCGCGGCAACGGCCTGCCGGCCCGCAGTCGCATTGAGGCCGTACGCACCGCCTCGACGGGCGTGCGCAGCGTCTCGACGCCGTACGTCACGAGCGAACTTCCCGCGGACTTCACTCGAACTTCACGTCAACCTGTACGGGATCACTCGACCTCCGCACGGCCCCCGCTTCCCGTTTGGGCGCGCTTGCCGCATGCAGTCGCATGCTCGTGGGACAGGCCCTTAAATGTGCAGGGGTTGCAGGTCGGCGCGGACCCGGTGGGCTGAAGGACCTGTTTCCGTGCTGTATCTCTAAATTAAACTAAACTAAAGTAGAAAGCTAATTCCAATGAGGGTCTTTCATTGTGCTTGCTGTATGGTGTCAGAGACCACCTCTTCATGGATCCTACTGAAGGCTTTGTATAGGGTACATGTGCCAACATTAACAAAATATATTCCTCTCTGACCTTAAATTCACTTTGACTATCTCTGACACCTCTGCCCCTTTCTTGATATCTCTGTCTCCAATCCAGGAGACAGACTATCGAATGACGTCTATTACAAACCTACTGATTCCCACGTTATCTGGACTACACTTCTCCCCACCATGCCTCTTATAAAGATGCTAATCCCTACTCTCAATTCCTCCGTCTACGCTGCATCTGCTCCCTAGATGAGGCTTTCATACAAGGACACTCGAGATGTCCTCACCTTCTGTCATAGATGGGCCCCTCACACATGTGTCCTGGGACCTGTAGTTCTGCTCTCGCCCTCCCTCCCCCGGAAACAACAAGGACAGAGTTCCCCTGGTCCTCACCTTTCACCCCACCAGCCTCCGCATCCAACACATCATCCACCGACATTTCTGTCACCTCCAACGTGATCCCACCACTAAGCGCATCTTCCCTTCTCAACTCCATTCTGCCTTCCCCAGAACCCCTCCCTCCATAACACCTGGATTCATTCATCCATTCCCACTCAATCCATCCCCTCCCCAGATATCTGCCCCTGCATCCGCAGGAGATGTAACACCTGCCCATATACCACCTCCCACACCTACAGCCCTACCTGGTGAGACAGAGGTTCACCTGCGCCACCTCTAACCTTATCTACTGCATCCGGTGTTTCTGATGTGAGCTATGTACATCGGTGAGAAGAAGAGTAGACTAAACACATGTGTTTGGTACACCAAGCTCTACTGGATCTCCCACTTGCTAACCACTTTAACTCCCCTTCCCATTCTTATACTGATTTTTCACTCCTGGGCCTCCTCCATAGCCACAATGAGGCCACATGCAAATTGGAGGAAAATTACTTCATATTCCCTTTGAGTAGCTTACACCCCAACAAAATGAATATTGAATTCTCCAATATTCCCCTCCCCTTTCCACACCCCATTCTTCCACCAAAAGTTGCTCAACTAGTTCCACAATTCGCAAATATGTATCCCTCATGGGGCGCCTGTCAGCCTATCAGAGAACGTCCTTGCCTGAGGTAATCTGTTGCCGGGCCTGATTTGGCCAGTTTTTTCTTCGCTTCCAGTTTCTCCCCCCACGCTCCCCTCTACGATCAGAGTAGACAAAGAGCCCCCAACCCGAAACATCACGCATCCGTTTTCCCCAAAGATGCTGCCTCACCCTCTGAATTATTCCAGCATTTTGTGTCTATCTGTAGTATAAACCAGCACCTGCAGTTCTGTTCAGTTCTGTTTAGTTTATTGTCATGTGTACCGAGGTATAGTGAAAAGCTTTTGTTGCATGCTATCCAGTCAGCGGAAAACCAATACATGATTACAATCGAGCCATTTACAGTGTATAGATATATGATAAAGGAATAACGTTTAATGCAAGGTAAAGCCAGCAAAGTCCAATCAAAGATAGTCTGAGGGTCATCAATGAGGTAGATAGTCGTACAGTTCTGAACTGCTCTCTGGTTGTGGTAGGGTGATTCAGTTGCCTGATAACAGCTGGGAAGAAACTGTCTCTGAATCTGGAGGTGTGCGTTTTCACGCTTCTGTACTATTTGCCTGATGGGAGAGGGGAGAAGAGGGAGTGGCCAGGGTGCGACTCGTCCTTGATTATGCTGCTGGCCTTGCCGAGGCAGCGTGAGGTATAAATGGAGTCAATGGAAGGGAGGTTGGTTTGTGTGATGGTCTGGGCTGCGTCCACAATTCGCTGCAATTTCTTGCGGTCTTGGATGGAGCTGTTCCCAAACCAAGCTGTGATGCATCCTGCGTTCCATTTTATCACCAAAATATCACCTTGTTAAAAAAGCACTGAGTTATAAGCACATTGCTGCAGTGGGACAATTTACCTAAGTGAAATGAGAGGGCAAGATGATATATTTGAAACTCACTCTGAAAACTGAAAGGTGTACTTATTAAATAGAGGTAAACAGCAGGAAAAGCTTGAAGTGTGAAAGTTGGTAAGGGTCACAGTTCTGAAGCAACTACAGAAAGTGATCCAACAACTCACAGACTATACCTCTGTAAATCTGAAATAATATTGGGTTTTAACTCTTTAGCTACAGATCAGTCCAGGACTTCGGCCTAAACTCACACAGACAATGAACAATCTGCTTAAATGTCAGGAATAGGTTAGATTACAGGGCTGCCAACTCTCACGCATTGAGCGTGAGACTCACGCATTTGACGACATTCTCACGCTGATGACAGTAGTTCTCACGCTCTAAACGATATATTTTTTTAAATATAGAAAAATAAATAAAGTCACACGCCTCCACACTCACCAATGAGAATAGTTTTCTGTCGGCGGGTTTCCCGTGAAGAATGAGCAAAGCAAAGAACGAACAAGATTGGCTTAAGCCCATCGCACACTATTTAAAATGGCAATGTAGACAAAAATGCTGGAGAAACTCAGCGGGTTAGGCAGCATCTATGTCTTGAGTTTGACCCTTCTTCAGACTCAAGCACTTCCCCAGTATTTTTGTCTACCGCTCTATAGATGCTGCCTCACCCGCATTCACATTCCGGTGCAGATCGTGTGATAGGTGAGACACGGCGGTGGTCCCAGCATCGCCCCTCCCCCCCTCCCGAGGCACCGCTCACACCTCCCACCCTCGCCTCCGGCGGCTCTGGGTCCGGCAGCCGCTCTGTCCACACCCCATGGAGTTTTAACCCCGGCCCGGAGCCAGGGGCGGACCGGGTGAGTGGGGGCGTCGGTGCCGCCTCCGGAGCTGCGGTGATGAATCTCGGGCTATAACTCCGCTCCGGTGCCCGACCCCCGGGTCACTGACCCTCACCTCCCCGGACCCCAGCTGGACATAGAGCACCTGGGCCGGCCCGCATTCCCGGGGAGGGTGGGAGAGAGGGAAATGCTCCCCAGACATCGCCAAATCTCCGCTCACTCCGAGTAGTGTCGCCACTTCACTGACACACACTCCACACACACACACACACTGGCACACACACCCTTACACACACACACACACACTGGCACACACACCCTTACACACACACTGGCACACACATTGGCACACACACTCGCACACATACCCCCACACACACACACTGGCACACACATACTTACACACACACACTGGCACACACTGGCACAGATACACTTACACACTGACACACACTTACACACACACTGGCACACACCCTTACACACACACACTGGCACACGCACCCTTACACACACACTAGCACACACACCCTTACACACACCCTTACACACACACTTACACACACACACTGGCACACACCCTTACACACACACTGGCACACACAAGGTTTAAAGGGATATGAGCCAAATGCGGAACAATGGGACTAGTTTAGATGGGGCATGTTGATCTGCATGGACAAGTTGGGATGAAGGGCCTGTTTCCATGCTGTAAGACTATAACACACTGTAGAAAGGGTGCAATTGCTCTGGAGAGGATCCAGGGGCGATTTATGAACATATTGGCAAAGCTGGAATTTTATTTTCACTTTGAAGAAAGATTTGATAACTGGGATTGTATTCTCTGCAGCAACGGAGGTGAAGAAAATACTTAGTTGAGGTGAATAATATTATGAGAATAGGACCTGTTTCGCTTAACAAAGAGTGTAGGAAGGAACTGCAGATGGTGGTTTAAACTGAAGATTGACACTAAAAGCTGGAATAGCAGGACAGGCAGCATCTCTGGAGAGAAAGAATAGGTGATGTTTCGGGTCGGGACCTTCAGACTGAAGAGGTTGAAAACCAGCCATAAAACACAATGACTGGAGATGTGTGTTATCCAACTAAGGGCAGAAATCAGAATCATGTGTTCATCTTTATTGACGTGACACCATAATAAATATATTACAGGAAATAGAATAATGGGGTGGCACGGTGGTGCAGCGGTAGAGTTGATGCCTTACAGCACCACAAACCCAGATTGGATTCTGACTACGGGTGCTGTCTGTACAGTATTTGTACATTATGACCACATGGTCTTCTCTGGATATTCCAGTTTCTCCCACATCCGAAAGAAGTGCAGGTTTGTAGGTTAATTGGCTCATGTAAGTTGTCCCTGGCGTGTAGGATACAACTGGTGTATGGTAGATTGCTGGTCAGTGTGGACTTGGTGGGCCGAAGGGCCTGTTTCCATATATATATTATACATATATATCTTAATTTCATTGAACCATATACTGTTGAATATGTGGCATTATTTCATCTTGTTTCTATTGTCAAAGGGTAAGGTTGATTGATTTCTTTGTGCAGAACAGTGATGGAAGTCTGACTCCTCTTGCTTTGTTTCTATGTTTTTGTTTCTCTATATATATGCATAACAGCATGAATTATAATCTGATTTCCATACATGAATATACTAAGGTCATTCATGTGCTGCACTGATTGATCAGAGCCTGGCTCTGCTGTGGAATGTAATTAAGAATGTAATTTAACCTAACCTGATCCATACCTAATTCAATTTGAGGCGAAAATGTTGCATTCTAGTGTAAGTTAAAAGACTCACCAGATTGCACAATTTCAAGCTGAAAAATGGAAAACCCCCTACTGTGGGAGCCCCCCCCCCGCCCTCCCAAACCCTCCCTCACAATTTCTCACTCTCAACTTTCACCCAATGTTGGCAGCCCTTGGTTAGAACACATGCAGGCCTGAGCTTTAAGTCCAATGTCATAGGAGAAATCATCAATAAACTTTCAGACAATAAATGAATGAAGAAAATATTTATTGCTCAGCCATTTTTTCAAAGGACAAGGCTTCAGTTTGCTCATGGCTTCATTGGAACAATGTTGATAGGCCACAAATGGAAAGGTCAGAGTAGATGATGGAAGAATTAAAGAGAGAGGCAGAAATGGGCGGCACGGTGACGCAGCAGTAGAGTTGTTGCCTTACAGCGCTTACAGCTCCAGAGATCCAGGTTCGATCCTGACTACATGTGCTGTCTGTACGGAGTTGTATGTTCTCTCCGTGACCTGTGTGGGAAGTTCTCTCCGAGAACTTCACTTTCCTCCCACACTACATAGACATATAGGTTTATAGATTAATTGGCTTGGAATAAATGTAAAAAAAATGTCCCAAGTGTAGGATCGTAAATGGCTTGTCCCACTTTTACGACCTAATTCATGACCTCTGCCGAGTTTGCCCTTGACTCATACTCGTAGCATGGTCGTCACGAGGTCGTAGGTAGGTCGTAGCTGGGTCATGATGCTAGTCCTGGGTACTCATGGCATCAAGTACAATTGGTGCCATTGTGTTGTGTTGTGTCATGGACTTTCTGTGTTTGTGCTTTTCTTTTTTTAATTCAATTCAATTTTATTTTTAATATGTTTTATTATTTATTATTTATTTATTTTTATGATACTGCCTGTAAGGAAAATTCATTTTGTTGTCTCTAATTGACACAATGACAATAAATTTGAATACAATACAATACAATACAAAGTAGGTCGGGCCGTTTTTCTAGCCTGATGAAAAATGTCCACGAGTATAAAAGGCCGTGAATTGGGTCATGAAAGTGGGACAGGCCCTTTAATTGCGATTTGGTGTGGACTCGGTAGGCTGAATTGCCTGTTTCCGGACTGTGTCTCTAAACTAGACTAAACTAAACCTAACCCATGACCTTCCAATGCGAAAGAGACCACTTCATGAGCACTAAATGCAGTGGACTATTGAAACCAATCCCCATGCCTACATTGTCATCACTGTGCCTGTGGTCTCCTAACCAGACTATCTTCTATAAATCCTGAACGACCAAAGTTCTGTAGCTATATTCCATTGCACGTCATGTCCTGTCCATCCCTCACTGTGGAAACAAAGAATTGCAGATGCTGATTTATACCAAAGTCAGATACAAAGCGCTGGAGTTATTCAGCCAGTCAGGCAGCATCTCTGGAGAAAAATGAAAGACAACATTTAGCGCTGGGACCCTTCTTCAGACTGAAACTTCCTCCCTCACCTTGTCCTCACTGATGCTCGAGCAGACATTCCAATATAATTCAATGTTATATTTTTCATGGATAGGCATAAAAAGCTGGAGTAACTCAGCCGGTCAGACAGCATCTCTAGAGAAAAGGAATAGGTGACATTTCTGGTTGAGACCCTTCTTCAGACTGAGATTCAGGGGAAATGGAAACAAGGGATATAGATTCTATGTTAAAATGTTAAAGCTAGGATGTTTCCACTAGTGGGAGAGTCTAGGACTAGAGGTAGCCTCAGAATTAGAGGATGTTCTTTTAGGAAGGAGATGGGAGGAATTTCATTAGTCAAAGGGTGGTGAACCTGTGGAATTCTTTGCCACAGAAGGCTGTGGATGCAGTCAGTGGATATATTTAAGGTAGATTCGTGAATGGGGTTAGAAGGGAGAGATAGATCAGCCATAATTGAATGGCGGAGTAGACTTGATGGGCTGAATGGCCTAATTCTGCTCCTATCACTTATGAAATTATGTCTATCTTTGGTTTAAACCATCATCTGCAGTTCCTTCCTCCACGTTATATTTTTCACACTTGGTTTTGCTAGATGTTCAATTTTTGCAATTCGGCAACCTTCTGAGATAAAGCTCTCATGCAGTTGTGTCTTCATGGCAACCCCCAGTGTGTGTTGTTCTGCCATTGCCAGTGTGCCTATATTTGTAGTGCCCCGTATCTCACCTTTTGCTTCTTTACCACACTCTGCTCCTTTACAATAGAGGAGCGTTGAGAGTAAAACGTTCATCAGCTCACTCACCTGTAATTCTGCAAACATTGTCAGCTTTTATCCCTTTGATTCCTGTAAAGAGAGCTCTTCATGAGAAATGTGACACCCCTCTATGCTGAAATCAACCAGCTAACTTTCCTCTCCAGTTTGTGCCACAATTGGTCAGTTCTGATGAAAAATCCAATCTGGGACGTTTACTTTAAATTTTCTCTCTCCTCAGATTTAGTTTAGTTTTGTTTAGGGATACGGAATGGAAACAGGCCCTTCGGCCCACCGAGTCGGCACCGACCAGCGATCCCCGCACGCTTGCACTATCCTACACACACGGGGGACATTTTTAACATTTACACCAAGCCAGTTAACCTACAAATGCGTTCCCCCCAATGCCGGGTCTTCCATTGCTCTTCCCCCTCCATCACAGAACCCCATGCCGGATTCTCCTTTCTTCCTCTGCCCGGAAGCGGCGTCCTCACTCTCACGTGGTCCATTCTGGTCCATCGGTCAGCGCCCTCATCGACCGCCACACCGACCTCTCCACCATCGCCACCAGGTCCCCTCCTAGGGAGAGGTTGAGTAGGCTGGGACTATTCCTTGGAGCACAGGAGGATGAGGGCTGATCTTATAGAGGTGTATAAAATCATGAGAGGAATAGATCGGGTAGATGCACAGAGTCTCTTGCCCAGAGTAGGGGAATCGAGGTTTAAGGTGAGGGGAAAAGATTTAATAGGAATCTGACGGGGTAACTTTTTCGCGTAAACGGGTGGTAGATGCATGGAACAAGCTGCCAAAGAAGGTAGTTGAAGCTGCGACTATCCCATCGTTTAAAAAACAGTTAGACAGGTACATGGATAGGACAGGTTTGGAGGGATATGGACCAGGTGGGTGGGACTAGTGGAGCTGGGACATGTTGGCCAGTGTGGGCAAGTTGGGCCGAAGGGCCTGTTTCCACGCTGTATCACTCTATGACTGTATCAGAACCAGTTGGAGCCCCCAGTTCTGCCCTCCAGCCACAGAGAAGGATTAGCCAAAACACAAATTCCATTCCTGCTCACAATTTAAAATGGTCATAGTTCACGGAACGTAGAGAGGCATCATAGAGGCAAGACACGCATATACTTCTATCCTTTTGTCAATATTAGAAAGCAAACAGAATTTCCAATAACATATTTGTTCAGAAAGCTCACAAGGTTTCATTCTCTTCATAAGTATTCATGAGACTTTTCTAGCGTCTGATCCTGTCTGTAGCCTTTTAATAAATTATTCTTCCCCTCTGCCTGTCAGTCCACTGCAGTTAATTAGGTGCATTCAATTAGGTTGTTCTTCACTGCAGGGCACAGCTGGATAAATGCGATGACAAATGTTTGACATAGAGAGGTAAACATTACACCAAGTGTCACTTTGAATTGGGATCTCCAGCCTAATGTGATTGAAAGTCTAAATCAGCCACTGGATATAACACACCCACAATTGATAAATGTTCACTGTAACATTGCCCTCATTACTTTTACTGTGGGAAATTCTGGTGCCGATGATAATAACATGCCTTTCAGACTGAGAGTTCAGGGCTACTAAGCTTGACATCATGACATGCCACAGAGCAGTGGAAAAGGATTGTGTCGGAAGGAACTGCAGACAAACACAAAAGGCTGGAGTAACACAGCGAGTCAGAGTGCATCTCTGCAGAAAAGGAATGGGTGACGGTTCGGGTCAAGACCCTTCTTCAGATGCTGGTTTAAACCGAAACTCAACAAGTAACCCTTGCGGGTACACAAAAAAGCTGGAGAAACTCAGCGGGTGCAACAGCATCTATGGAGCGAAGGAAATAGGCAACGTTTCGGGCCAAAACCTTTCTTCAGACTGATGGGGGGTGGGGGGGGGAAGGAAGGAAAAAGGGAGGAGGAGGAGCCCGAGGGCGGGGGGATGGGTGGAGACAGCTCGAGGGTTAAGGAAGGGGAGGAGACAGCAAGGGCTAGCAAAACTGGGAGAATTCAACGTTCATGCCATCGGGACGCAAGCAACCCAGGCGGAATATGAGGTGCTGTTCCTCCAATTTCCGGTGTTGCTCACTCTGGCAATGGAGGAGACCCAGGACAGAGAGGTCGGATTGGGAATGGGAGGGGGGGTTGAAGTGCTGAGCCACCGGGAGTTCAGGTACGTTATTGCGGACTGAGCGGAGGTGTTCGGCGAAACGATCGACCCTTGCATCCCTCCTCTCTCTCCATCCCTCCCCCACCCAAGTCGTCCCAGCTTCAAGGCCGCCTGGTTGTGTCTCATTGTCTCTACTCGTTCTCAGCTAATACACAGCGAACAATGACCTCTTTCCTTTATCACCGTTACTTTTTTGCATATCTTTCATTCATTTGTTCTATATCCCTCTATATCAGTGGTTCCCAACCTTTTTCAGCCCATGGCCCCCTTGGGATCTTTTAATTTTTCTGTGGCTCCCCCTGACATTATTAGCGGAAAAAAAGTACTTCAATATTATAATACCTTCCATAACAATATCAGTGTCTATTATTGCACATATATTCTCTTTTATTCTATTCCACAAACATCAAAAATATTTAAACTACATAGATTTAAATTTATTGGAACTGAAATTTAGGAGGCAACAGGGTGGTAGCTTTGTGGCCCCTTCATTGAACCTGTGGCCCCCTAAATCCTCCAAATTTTCTGTGCCCCTACCCCCTGAAATTTGCCATGGGAGGGCCATATGGCCCCAGATTGGGAATCACTGCTCTATATCATTGCCTATATTTCCCGATTCACATTCTGACTCTCAGTCTGAAGAAGTGTCTCGACACAAATCGTCACCAATTCCTTTTCTCCAGAGATGCTGCCTGTTTTTTACTTCAGCTTTTTGTATCTATCCATGGAAAGGGATTACTTAAACCCTGAATATAAACCTTTAGATCCCATAGAAAGAGGCATTTTGCTGGGCTCAGGTCTGTTAGAAACAAGTTTCAGCAAAAAAATAATAATAATCAATAGACCTGCAACAAAACATCACTTTCTATGCAAAAAGAGTTACCTAAACCTAATGGACTTAGAATACAGGCCCCGTGGATTTGTTCATCTCAACGATCTGAATGACATCGCCATGAAGTGATGTCCATCCACTGATGCAGAGACCAATGGCCGTAATGAAGAAAGAAGGATACGTGAAGAAGGAACTGCAGGTGCTGGTTTAAGTCGCAGATATACACAAAATGCTAAAGTAACTCAGCGGGACAGGCAGCATTTCTGGAGAGAAGGAATGGGTGACTCATGTAGCTGTGAAAGGCTCCCTCTCTGCAGCCTACCACCTCATTGCCACTCTAGAGATCACCATACCTGTTGCAGGATAGTTGTTTTTTTTTGCTTTGTGGAGTTTTGCCTGATTTCATAGTTCTCGACCATTGAAGTTGCTCAGCTGTGGAGAGTGCATTATTCCAGGTGCTGGCGGAATTTGTCTTGCTGCGGGGTGTTTATATTCAAATCCCACATCCTCAGAGTGTGATGTGATTGGGATTCAGAGCTAAAAGCATGCAGGTAGGTCTGATGGGGAGGGCAGGGCAGAAGGGAAGAAGAGTTCTCAGCAAGAGACCACACACAGCAACTTCTGGGGACAATCCTCCATTTAACTTCTGCTAAAAAAACAGTGCATGAGGTTTCATTAAGTGCATCTATCTTAAATGATGTACTTTGTATTTTCAAAGAAATTAGGAGATTTTATATTTGATTTTTTGCAACAAGTTCAATCACTTTTAATGCTTAGGAAGGAACAGCAGATGCTGATTTACACCGAAGGCATACATCAAATGCTGGAGTAACTCAGTGGGTCAGGCAGCATCTCTGGAGAAAAGGAATGGGTGACGTTTTGGGTCGAGACTTTTTTCTTCAGAAGGGTCTAAAGAAGGGTCTCCACCCAAAACGTCACCAATTCCTTTTCTCCATAGATGCTGCCTGACACGTTGAGTTACTGCAGAATTTTGTGTCTATCTTCATTCCCTTTTAATGGCAGGAGCAAAGCACAGAAGTAAATACTGTCCTAGGCCTTTCTCACGGGGCGACTTGACGCAAGATGTAACCAGAGTGAAGTGGTCGTGGTCTAGCACGATATCACACGATATAACGGGGGGGTAGACAAAGAGTTCCCACGATACTCGGCATTTCCGTTATTTGTGCGAGTGACTTGTCCGTCTCCCGAGCTTTCCCGTTAAATCTTGAAAGACATTGTAACTGTCAAGTGTAATTAAATCATCACGTGGCTCAAATGATGGGGGGGGAGAGAAAAATGAGGGGAGACGTATATACACACACAAAGCAGAGTTTTACTGTGTATGTGGGAGACACAGATGGACTGAGCACAGTACCTCGGCCTTACTGTGCGTGGGAGAGGGGGAGAAAGAGACGTACACTCACAGAGGCAGAGTCTCTCAGCCTGTGTGAGAGGGAGGGAGGGAGAGAGAGAGAGGCACACACAAGGTGGATGTGAAATCTCACCTGCCTGTTTCAGTGACAGACACCCACCGCCAGTAAATGAAGACACCCCCATCTGTCTCCCCCTCCTCTCCCTCGACTCCCCCACCTTTCCCTCCCAACTCCAGTCCCGTCCCGACCCCCTGGGAAACTGAAGGGAGCAACAATTAACTGCTGCCTGCCCGCTGAGTTAAAGAGTTCCCACGGTAGTAAGACGATGTTAGTTGCGCCCAAGTTTAAATTTCCAACGTGTGTTTCAGAGTAAAGAGTCAGCGCAGAATCCTTGATAATCAAAAACTGTCTGAATCAGCAAGTTAGACACAAAATGCTGGAGTAACTCAGCGGGCCAAGCAGCATCTATCTCTCAAAGAAGTACATGTGAAAAATTTCTCACGGACCATAAAAATGCGGGACCTTTCAGTAAAGTCCCTTTTAAAGATTATAGTTATTTTCTTGAATCTCATTAACATAACTCATGAATAAGTTGATGTCCATATGCGGATGCAAATCTTTATTTTTTAAATTCAATCCCACAGAAGACAATTTTTACTCACCTTCTGTCCCCTCTGTCCAGCTTCTGGGTTCACCGTTCGCAGGAGTTCCCACGGTACACGCAAGAGTCAGTACGGATATCGCACTGGCCACTACGTGCATATAATGTTGCAATGTTCAACCACAAGTGTACAAGTCACTCTTGGAGAAATTCAAGCTTGTTTGAATTTTCTCCCGAGTCACCAAGTTACACGAGTACCTGCCGTTAGCGCCACGGTGGTCTACGGTGGTCCACGAATGCCGTACGGTTATCGCAAGAGGTTCCCACGATGTTCAACTCTGGTTAACTCTTGCGTCAAGTCGCCCCGTGAGAAAGGGGTTTAAAGCAGCCACTTCTTATGGTCAGGTTCACCTGCGGGGGATGGTACTACATGGGGACAGAGACATTTAGAGACATACACATCTCAGCATGCCAACTGGTGCATGAGGAGATGCCAAACTGGAAAAAATTGCACCTGCATCAGCAAAGAAACAGGCTCTATGCAGCTGACCTTCAGATAAGCCAAAGGTTATTTGTAAACCACAGTAGGATTTATTCACTGTCGATGAAGTGTTCTCTAGGTTTCATCACTTGCTCCTTTTTAAAGTGTCGCCTCACTCACTCTGTCCCCAGAACAGGGAAATTAGCAAATAGACAAGTCAGTAGCTTAAGATAGATACAAAAAGCTGGAGTAACAGCGGGACAGGCAGCATCTCTGGAGAGAAGGAATGGGTGACCGTTTTGGTCGAGACCCTTCTTCAGACAATCAAGTCTCGCCAATGTGTAAGATCCAACATCTTGAACAACAGATACAGTAGAT
The DNA here is from genome assembly GCF_028641065.1 of Leucoraja erinaceus. Taxonomy (NCBI): domain Eukaryota; kingdom Metazoa; phylum Chordata; class Chondrichthyes; order Rajiformes; family Rajidae; genus Leucoraja; species Leucoraja erinaceus. The sequence continues at coordinate 5,048,914 of NC_073397.1, read as the reverse complement.
GAGGTTGGAGGAGGTACAAGTGAACCTCTGCCTAACCTGAAAGGACTGTCAGGGACCCTGGACAGAGTCGAGGGAGGAGGTATAGGGACAGGTGTTGCATCTTTTGCGGCTGCAGGGGAAGGTACCTGGGGAGGGGGTGGTTTGGGCCAGTAGCTGAACACTAGCAGATAATCAAACAGCTGGTCCATAACACTGTTATGAGGCATAATCTGGTGGTCAATGAGTATGTTCAACCAAACGGTAAGCCTGGTGGGAAGCCAGAGGGAGCTTTTAGGATTCAGTATTCAGTATTTCTTTAATATCATTTTCACTGAGTGATAGACCGAGGAAAATGAAAAATAACATAGAAACATAGAAATTAGGTGCAGGAGTAGGCCATTCGGCCCTTCGAGCCTGCACCGCCATTTAATATGATCATGGCTGATCATCCAACTCAGTATCCCGTACCTGCCTTCTCTCCATACCCTCTGATCCCCTTGGCCACAAGGGCCACATCTAACTCCCTCTTAAATATAGCCAATGAACTGGCCTCAACTACCCTCTGTGGCAGAGAGTTCCAGAGATTCACCACTCTCTGTGTGAAAAAAGTTCTCCTCATCTCGGTTTTAAAGGATTTCCCCCTTATCCTTAAGCTGTGACCCCTTGTCCTGGACTTCCCCAATATCGGGAACAATCTTCCTGCATCTAGCCTGTCCAACCCCTTAAGAATTTTGTAAGTTTCTATAAGATCCCCTCTCAATCTCCTAAACTCTAGAGAGTATAAACCAAGTCTATCCAGTCTTTCTTCATAAGACAGTCCTGACATCCCAGGAATCAGTCTGGTGAACCTTCTCTGCACTCCCTCTATGGCAATAATGTCCTTCCTCAGATTTGGAGACCAAAACTGCACACAATACTCCAGGTGTGGTCTCACCAAGACCCTATACAACTGCAGTAGAACCTCCCTGCTCCTATACTCAAATCCTCTTGCTATGAAAGCCAACATGCCATTCGCTTTCTTTACTGCCTGCTGCACCTGCATGCCTACCTTCAATGACTGGTGTACCATGACACCCAGGTCTCGCTGCATCTCCCCCTTTCCCAATCGGCCACCGTTTAGATAATAATCTGCTTTCCCGTTTTTGCCACTAAAATGGATAACCTCACATTTATCCACATTAAACTGCATCTGCCAAACATTTGCCCACTCACCCAGCCTATCCAAGTCACCTTGCAGTCTCCTAGCATCCTCCTCACACCTAACACTGCCCCCCAACTTAGTGTCATCCGCAAACTTGGAGATATTGCCTTCAATTCCCTCATCCAGATCATTAATATATATTGTAATTAGCTGGGGTCCCAGTACTGAGCCTTGCGGTACCCCACTAGTCACTGCCTGCCATTGTGAAAAGGACCCGTTTACTCCTACTCTTTGCTTCCTGTTTGCCAGCCAGTTCTCTATCCACATCAATACTGAACCCCCAATGCCATGTGCTTTAAGTTTGTATACTAATCTCTTATGTGGGACCTTGTCGAAAGCCTTCTGGAAGTCCAGATACACCACATCCACTGGTTCTCCCCTATCCACGCTACAAGTTACATCCTCGAAAAATTCTATAAGATTCGTCAGACATGATTTACCTTTCGTAAATCCATGCTGACTTTGTCCAATGATTTCACCACTTTCCAAATGTGCTGCTATCCCATCTTTAATAACTGACTCTAGCAGTTTCCCCACTACCGATGTTAGGCTAACTGGTCTGTAATTCCCCGTTTTCTCTCTCCCTCCCTTCTTAAAAAGTGGGGTTATGTTTGCTACCCGCCAATCCTCTGGAACTACTCCAGAATCTAAAGAATTTTGAAAGATTATTACTAATGCATCCACTATTTCTGGAGCTACTTCCTTAAGTACTCTGGGATGCAGCCTATCTGGCCCTGGGGATTTATCGGCCTTTAATCCATTCAATTTACCCAACACCACTTCCCGACTAACCTGGATTTCACTCAATTCCTCCAACTCCTTTGACCCCTGCTATTTCCGGCAAATTATTTATGTCTTCCTTAGTGAAGACGGAACCAAAGTAGTTATTCAATTGGTCCGCCATATCCTGGTTCCCCATGATCAACTCAACTGTTTCTGACTGCAAGGGACCTACATTTGTTTTAACTAATCTCTTTCTTTTCACATATCTATAAAAACTTTTGCAGTCAGTTTTTATGTTCACTGCCAGTTTTCTTTCATAATCCATTTTTCCTTTTCTAATTAAGCCCTTCGTCCTCCTCTGCTGGTCTCTGAATTTCTCCCAGTCCTCCGGTATGCTGCTTTTTCTGGCTAGTTTGTACGCATCATCCTTTGCTTTGATACTATCCCTGATTTCCCTTGTTATCCATGGATGCACTACCTTCCCTGATTTATTCTTTTGCCAAACTGGGATGAACAATTTTTGTAGTTCATCCATGCAGTCTTTAAATGCCTTCCATTGCATATCCACCGTCAACCCTTTTAGAATTAATTGCCAGTCAATCTTGGCCAATTCACGTCTCATACCCTCAAAGTTACCTTTCTTTAAGTTCAAAACCATTGTTTCTGAATTAACAATGTCACTCTCCATCCTAATGAAGAACTCAACCATATTATGGTCACTCTTGCCCAAGGGGCCACGCACAACAAGACTACTAACTAACCCTTCCTCATTACTCAATACCCAGTCTAAAATAGCCAGCTCTCTCGTTGGTTCCTCTACATGTTGGTTTAGATAACTATCCCGTATACATTCCAAGAAATCCTCTTCCTCAGCACCCCTGCCAGTTTGATTCACCCAATCTATATGTAGATTGAAGTCACCCATTATAACTGCTTTGCCTTTGTCGCAAGCATTTCTAATTTCCTGTTTGATGCCATCCCCAACTTCACTACTACTGTTAGGTGGCCTGTACACAACACCCACCAGCGTTTTCTGCCCCTTATTGTTTCGCAGCTCTACCCATGCCGATTCCACATCCTCCAAACTAATGTCCTTCCTTTCCATTGCGTTAATCTCCTCTCTAACCAGCAACACTACCCCACCTCCTTTTCCTTTCTCTCTATCCCTCCTGAATATTGAATATCCCGGGATGTTCAGCTCCCAGCCTTGGTCACCCTGGAGCCATGTCTCCGTGATCCCTACTATATCATAATCATTAATGGCTATCTGCACGTTCAACTCATCCACCTTATTACGAATACCCCTTGCATTGAGACACAAAGCCTTCAGGCTTGTTTTTACAATGCTCTTACCCCTTATACAATTATGTTGAAAAGTGGCCCTTTTTGATTTTTGCCCTGGTTTTGTCTGCCTGCCACTTTTACTTTTCACCTTGCTACCTATTGCTTCTACCTTCATTTTACACCCCCCTGCCCCTCTGCTCTTGTACCCATCCCCCTGCCACATTAGTTTAAATCCTCCCCGACAGCTGTAGCAAACACCCCTCCAAGGACATTGGTTCCATTCCAGCCCAGGTGCAGACCGTCCTGTTTGTACTGGTCCCACCTCCCCCAGAACTGGTTCCAATGCCCTAAAAATTGGAATCCCTCCCCCTTGCACCATTTTTCAAGCCACGTATTCATCTGCAATATCCTCCTATTTCTGCTCTGACTGGCCCGTGGTACTGGTAGTAATCCAGAGATTATTACCTTTGAGGTCCTACTTTTAAGCTTATCTCCTAGCTCCCTAAATTCATCCTTTAGGACCTCATCCCTTTTTTTACCTATATCGTTGGTGCCAATATGCACCACGACAACTGGCTGTTCACCCTCCCCCTCCAGAATGTTCTGCAGCCGTTCAGTGACATCCCTGACCATTGCACCAGGGAGGCAACATACCATCCTGGAGTCTCTTTTGCGGCCGCAGAAACGCCTATCTATTCCCCTGACAATTGAATCCCCTATTACTATTGCCCTTCCACTCTTTTTCCCCCCCTCATGTGCCGCACAGCCACCCATGGTGCCATGAACTTGGCTGCTGCTGCATTCCCCTGATGAGCAATCTCTCTCAACAGTTTCCAAAATGGTATACCTGTTTAGGAGGGAGATGACCGCAGGGGACTCCTGCACTACCTGCCTACTGCTTTGCTGACTATTGGCCACCCGTTTCCCTTCTGTCCTCTTACCTTTTACCTGCGGTGTGACCAACTCACTGTACGTGCTGTCCACGACTTTCTCAGCGTCGTGGATGCTCCAGTATGAATCCAACCGCAGCTCCAATTGTTCAATGCGGCCTGCCAGGAGCTGCAGCTGTACACACTTCCTGCAAACATAGTCACCAGGGACACTGACCATATCCCTGATCTCCCACATGTTGCAGGCTGAGCAAACCACGGGGCCAATCTCCACCGACATATCCTACTCCCAATTTAACTATATTAAATATTAAAAAACACAAAACTTTATCTGTTAAACTTTACTAATAAATACTGTACCCTTAACTCCCAGAATCCTTATCTCCCAGAATCCTTACCTCCCAGAATCCTTAGCCTAAAGGCAAAAATGTAAAAATGTAAACCAATCAGAGGCTTCCTCTGAACCAATCAGAGGCTTCCCCCAGACTCCTTCTCTGGAACGTTGGCGATTTGGTCGCAGGTTCCAGCGCAGGTACTCCTCCCCTCTCACCAACGGCTCCCTGGGCTTGCGTTGCTCGATCAGTTTCCATTCAGTGTAGTTAGTAAAAAAAAGGATAAAAACATAGAGCTTTAAAAACAAATTAAGATTACCATGTCTAAAAACAGAGAGTAGGCCTAAAATTTACAATAGAATAAAAAACAGACATTCCGACATTCAGCAAGAAAAGACTAAAAATGCTCATAGTAAAGGAGAAAAATTGATTTTGAGAGAAAACCTGCATGTGACATCAAAACAAACTGGAAGAGTTTCTGTGGATATATATCTAGGAAGAAGGTGGCTAAGGTAGGTGTAGGACTTCTGGAGGATGAGGCTGGTCAATTAATAACAAGAAAAAAAGAAGTGGCAGATATGTTACATTAGTGTTTTGCATCCATTTTTACCATGGGGGACACTGCACAAATCGCAGGGGCTATTTTTAAATCAGGTAAGCACTTGTAAAATTCACAATCGCAAGGTATAAAGTCTTGGAGACAATCAAAGGGCTAAAGGCGGACAAATCCCTGGGACCTGATGTTCTTGGTCAGCATGGTTGAGTTGGGCTGTTTCTGTGCTGCATAACACGATGACTCTGTGAAAAGACATGTCTCTGCACCTTAGTTTTAAATAACCAACCCCTTATTTTTGCCTTCATGTTTATGACAATATCTCAAAGTCTAATCCATCAAGCCCTCTTAGGATTTTATATATTTGAATGAGGCCACCCCTCATTTTCTCTACTGCAAGTAGCTCAGACCCTAACTGTTTAGCCTCTCTCATCTTGCTGAATGAAGCCTTTTTTAAGGTAAGGACATCAGAACTGTGTGCAGTGTTCCAGGTGTGGCCTCACCAACACCCTGTACAAGTGGACCAAAACCTCCCTATTCTTAAATTCCCACTCGTTTGCAATAAAGGCCAACATGCAGTTTGCCTTCTTTTCTACGAACTTTCTACGATTCATGCTTTAGCACACCGAGACCTCTTCGAGCTTTTTACTCATTTACCATCTCCCACTAGTGATTTCCGGACATTCACTGCCCTGTGAATGAAACCGTTTCATCATCTTCTGTCTAATCTTTATACGATGACTTTAAATCAATATCCCTGTTTTTGTTAACTCTCTCCTATGGGAAACAGACGCACTTACGTATCCTGGTTCATCATGATTTTAAGCACCTCAATTAATTTCCCCTATCTGCTTCTTACATCCATGCCAAATTAAGAATGGATATCCAGCCTAATCCAATTCCTGTTTTCATAGTATTTTATAAATGCCTTTCAGACAGTGAGTTCCAGGCCACCATTGCCCTTTGGGTGGAAAAATTGGAGATTTGGAAGGGTAGAAAGCAAAAATCCTATAGCGGAGCAAGATAGATAAATGCAATAGGCTGACGTGTAGTAAAACGTGGGCCTTTTTTTCCATCCATTTCAGTAACCCGACCCGATCCAACCCGACCCGCAGTGTAATCAATGTTGCGGGGCAACAGTTTGTGTTAATAAATTATAATTCTGAAAATGAGGAGAAGATTTTTACCAAAGAACATTTATTTTTATGAGGATGTTTCCGTAACCGGCTTCCGTCACCGCACTAGTATTGTATTGTATTGTATTGTATTGTATTCAATTTATTGTCATTATCTCATAGTATCTTTGCTTCGCTATGGGATCTTTGGTGCGGAGACGGAGGCCGGTTACGGAAATGGGGCCGAAAATCACCCTTGAATCTGCCCATGACCGTACTACGTCTTTTTCGTCGAGTGGGCTATCTTGCTCGCTATAGGATCTTTGGGACAAAGAGTATGTAAGGTGTGAAAAGGACAGATCAGAGCAGACGTTAATCAGGGAAATGTAGATGAGAGAAATGTAAATGTTGGATGAGAGGAAGGTGACAACGAGGCATGCAAATAGTAATATTTAATCAGGAGAACAGTGAAACTAATCGGAGAACTAGGGTTGGGGAGGGATAGAAAGGGAGGGAAAGCAAGGGTTACTTGAATTTAGAGAATTCAATATTCATACCACTTGGTTGTAAGCTGCCCAAGCGAAATATGAGGTGCTATTCCTCCAATTTGCATTTGGCCTCACTCTGACAGTGGAGGAGGCCCAGGACAGAAAGGTCAGTATGTGAATGGAGAGGGAGTTAAAGTGTTCAGCAACCAAGAGATCCGATAGGCCAAGGTGGACTGAGCTAAGGTGTTCAGTGAAACGACTGCAGACTCTGCGCTTAATGTCGCCGATATAAAGGAGTCTATCGAACATGGGATACAGTGGATGAGGTCGGAGGAGGTGAAAGTACTCCATTAACCTCATACATCCACCTACCTGTTCCTCTTTGTTCATCCGACACATGTTGATTCCTTCACCACCAGCATTATCCTCTCAGAGTTTCATCATTTTCTCAACACTGCAGTATTCTACTGTGTCAAGCAAAACACAAAGTGATGGGGGGAACTCAGTATGTCTTCAGTCTGAAGAAGGGTCCCGACCCAAAACGTCTATGATCCATTCCCTCCACAGATGCTGCCTGACCCGTTGAGTTCCTCCAGTATTTTGTGTTTTTGCTCAAGGTTCCAGCATCTGCGGCACTTTGTCTCAGGAGAGGCTGATTTGGGAGCTCCAACGACGCATAGGTTCGACCAGCCCCGACCCAGGGGTCTGATCGCCGGCACGGGGGAGCTGATGTCCCCCCGATGCAGGAGCTGATCGCCACGATGCGGAGGGCCCAAACGCCGCCAGCTACGGGAGTCAAGATCGTCCCGTCAACGGAGGGCTTGAGGCCCCCCACCCCGGGAGAGCAAAGAAGGAAAGAGATTTAACTTTTTGTTTTTACCTTCCATCACAGTGAGGAATGTGGAGGAGTCACTGTGGTGGATGTTTATGTTAAAATGTATTTTGTGTGTTCTGTTGCTTTTTATTTGTACGACTGACTTGGCAAATGAAATTCCTCGTATGTTACAAAACATACCTGGCTAATAAAATATTATTGTGATTGTGATTATTTATTGTGCCTTGTTGACCTACCAAATATAATTCCCCACTTACCATTTCCCCTAGCACCTGACCTGTCCATCGATATTTCCCTGAATTATATAGCTTTCTTACTCACTATCAACTGGACAGCCAATTTTTCTTCCATCGGCAAACCTTCTCATTATGATTCCTACACTTCGGAATAAATGATTGATTTAGAAAGCCCAGGGAAAGCAGCAAAACTGTACTGAACCTTGCAGAACCCTACGGCAAACAGTTCCCCCATCTCTAAACTACCTGTCATCCATTACTCATAGCCTGCTGCCTCCGAGTTAATGTTGGATCTAACTTGTCATTTCCACTTGGGCTATCATCCTTTGGACTAATTTATCACATGGGAACTTGTCAACAATCGTGTTCAAGTCCATGTAAACTCCGTCAAACAAGAAACACAAGTCAGGTCAGGAGAAATTGAAATTTTAGCAGCGTAGCAATTAGGATTGTATAAAAACACAATATAATGTATCGTGAGTAAGATAATAAAAAGCACCTCAACGCCAACAAAGAGACACATTTCATGTACCATACAACATCTATTACTGCCTTGTCTAGAATAATATTCTCATTTGACAGCACATAATGTGTCGCAGAGCCTCTGGCTGACAAGAGATTTTTATACTCAGGAAATACACCGTGATTTAATAACTAACCCAGCAGTAACATAAACCTGTTACTTTCTTTAGCAAAAAACATCTTTTATATTTTTAGTTTCTGCACACGCTGGTGTTAATCATTGCGGCTCTGCTTGCCTCTCCTTGTTTCAGTTGAAGTATCTGAGAGTTAATTACATCTTTCATCTTTAAATCCGTCCTATGGAGGAATGTGCAGGAAGGAACAACAGATGCTTGTTTACACCGAAGATAGAAACAAAATGCTGGAGTAACTCAGCAGGACCGGCAGCAGCATCTCTGGATGGAAGGTATGGGTGATGTTTCGGGTCGAGACCCTTCTTCAGACTGATGTTTGGGGGAGTCCAGAACCAGGGGCCACAGTTTATGAATAAGGAGTAAGCCATTTAGAACAGAGATGAGGAAACACTTTGTTATGCATTTGGATGCTTGGAACAGACTTTAATAAGGCTCGGACACGGGAATAATCTAACAAGCTTCTTTATTCCAGGACGCCACCTTGAGTCTCCCCCGTACATGCGTACTTGCACAAGACATCACAAGACATCACATATACTAATTACATATGCTCATTATCACATACCTAACATTCCTCCCCCTTTAACTTGGAGGCAGGTAACACGATTTCTATTACATACACCGCACTCCTCCCCTTTTAAGTCAATTTCACCTGTACAGTATATGCTCTTTTCCTACATATCATTGTTTAATACACTGTTGCACAATGGTATTATTACTTAAACCAAATACATTACCCCTTGCTTTATGTGTTATCATTTTCTGGTTCATGTATTTGATTTGTTTTCCTCTTTGTAGGTGGGATCTGACCCATGGCTGCAAGTTTTCGTTTACTAGCAGCTTCCTCTGCTGTTCAATTTCCATTCTCTGCTTATTTATCTGCTCTTGTTGTTTCATGAGATTCCACAATGCATAACCATTTGTCCATTGCTCAGTGAAGGAGGCTCCATGCTGGATTATAGTGAAGTGTCCTAATCGCAATCGGTCCTGCATACTTTTGTCTTGACCGACAAGCCTCTCTTCTTTAGACTTTTCTATTAGCTTTCTTATAGCTTTTTACTCATTGTCACACATTTATTTAACCTTTCTTTGTATCGTTTAAGCCTTTTCTGTTGTTCATCTATTTGTCTTCTTAAGTCACCTTTCTGGTTCTTTATCAAGAAGTAGGATCTATATTGTCTTTGCAATACAACACTGGCTTTCCTATATCGTTTAAGCCTTTTGTATAGTTTAAGCCTTTTCTGTTGTTCATCTATTTGTCCACTTAAATCACATCTGGTTCTTCATCAAGTAAGATCTATATTGTCTTTGCCATACAACACTGGCATTGATTTGTGCTCTGCTTAGTTTTCTTGCTTCATAAGCAAGGTAGTGAGACTGCACTACAATTATTGTATATTTCAGTTTGAGGAAGTCTTTCCTATATCGTTTAAGCCTTTTGTATCATTTCAGCCTTTTCCGTTGTGCCTCTATTTGTCTTAAGTCTTTCTGATACCAACTCCTACAGAGTACTGACTACACTTTTACAGTAGCTCTCTTTTGCGTAACCCACTGCCTCACCACTGTCTTGTAGGCAGCATGAATGGTAATAGTTCCATCTCTCATTGACTGATATTGCACAAACTGGGAATGCCCTATTTCGCAAGCTTTGTACCATCTCTGGATCGAAATGACTGCTTGACACACAGCTCTGTAGCGTACCCTTGATCGGTAACCATGGTATGCAGATTGCAGAGTGACTACAGCCACCTTTTGCATCAAGAAATGCTTTCTGGTAATGCACATCCTTATGAATGGCTTAATACAGCGTGCTGCCTTGATTTTCTCAACCAATACTCTGCCTTTGATCCCGCGGTATAAGGCCTGAATACAAACCACTGCTTTTCTCAAACTATTATACTGTCTCACCTGGACATCTCTTATCTGGCAAGCTCTGTATCGTTGCTGTACAGCAATGGCAGACCAGCATAGTTTCTTGAAATACTGACACTGTTTATGCATCTGATAATACGTCTGTATGACCTTGGCAGATTTGTGCATGCCCCGCAATTTCTTTTGAACAAGCATTCCTCGGTAGGCTGCCTGAAGCAGCACAACGCTGCTGCGTACCTTCATGTAAGTTTTGCGATCACTTTCCAATTGAAGTTGTGCCCTATAATGGGTTTGTACTATTATAGCTGCCAACCTCATTGCCTTGTATTGACGGTATACCCTGCATTCTAAATGCTGCTTGTATTACCGTTGCTGCCTTCTGTTTGTTCCAGATCTCCCTCCGTACCTTCATACCCCTGAATGCAGCTTGAATAGCTAGGGTTGCCCTCTGGGTGGCAATGTCACTTTGCATTTGACCTTAGTCCCTTTGCACTTGACCTTTGTCCTTTTGCACTTGACCTTTGTCCTTTTGCACGACTTTTGTCCTTTGAGGGACTCCCTGCCCTCTTTAGTTCAGGCTCCTTGCGTCTGGGTGTCCTTGGAGGTTTTAGCGAGAAATGAGCCATTAATGCCTCCTTACACTCCTCGTACATTTTATCCGTGGGCTTTGCTGGTCACAGTAACGTACGTAAGGTGTGATAATCCTCTCTTCCTAAGCCTAATATGAACCATGCTCTCTTCTTCTCCTCTGTAGTGATATCATTGGAAATGAACGAAGCCTCCAAGACTTCAGTCCATTTCTCAAAATTGCACCCAGAATCTAACTGGGGCAACATTTCGACCATTTGAATAGCCATTCAGGTACACAACGTGCCGTCCTATTACCCAGTGTTTTCTGCTATGGACTTAATTCTTTTACACACAGAGCAGTTCTCCAGCAAAATGGCTATTACTAATTCTTATAATAATAGATCTATACTAATAAACCAACATTTAATGTGAATAGCAAAATATGCACACATATTTACTTAAATCATTGATCAATACATTAAATTCGTACAGTCCAGGACCGTAGCCTCAGCGACCTCTCAGGCTGTCCTTACGGACTGGCTTTGCTGGTTTCTCAGCTGGCTTTTTCTGGCTTCCCGGGCTGGCTTACGCTGTCTTTACGGGCTGGCTGTTGCTGTCTTTACGGGCTGGCTGTTGCTGGCGTCCCGGGCCGGCTTTTTGCTGCCTTCCCGGACTGGCTGTTGCTGCTTTGCTGGCTTGCTTGCTTGCTGGCTTCACGGATGGGGGCTGGCTGTGCTCGTGGCCGGGGCTGGCTGTGTCTCGCTGGTGGGGGCCAGCTGTGTCTCGCTGGCGGGAGCTGCCTGTGTCTCGCTGGTGGGGGCTGGCTGTGTCTCGCTGGCGAGGACTAGCTGTGCTCGCAGCCGGGGCTGGCTGCCTCCGCTGGCTCCCTGCCAAGTCAACTCCCGCTGCTCCGCTGACTTGCCCGCTGTCTCCCTTGGATGCCCTGCAGAAGGTAAGTCGCTCCTAGTTCCTGCTGCCAGTCCCCGCTGCTCCAAGTATCAGGACTGTGCCCCGCCATCAGGGGCTGGCTACGCTCTGTGTCCCGCTTCTCTCGCGTGGCCCTCCTCTCTCGTGGTCAGGTTTCTCCACTCTCGGCCGTCTCCCCCGACTGGGCTTTCTCAGCTTTCTCCCCCGACCGGGCTGACTGTTCCTGGCCGGGCTGAAGACTCAGCTTCTATCGGTGGCTCTCTGGACCTGTCCGTGGCCTTCATGGTACTAGACCCTCACCCGATGTCTGTGGCTGCTACTGGGGTTGGCCGTGGGCTACGCGGTCCTCTTTTGTCGGTGGCTTCTCTGGACCTGTCCATGGCCTACACGGTACAAGGCCCTCACCCGACGTCTGTGGTTGCTACCTGGGCCTGGCTGTGGACTGCACAGCCCTGGATTCATTCCAGATTAGTTGACACCGTCGCTCCTAGTTTCCAGCTGCCCTCGGTGACCTTTACTGCCCTGCTTGGCTTCCTTCCCGTTCCGACCTTTTTTTTCTTTTTGGAGCCAATTCAAAACCATTTGGCGCCAAATCTTTTTGCTTGGTTCTGTTCCACTTTGTTTCCAAATACTACTTCTATTTTTAACTTGTTCTAATTTTTACTTGGCTGTCCTTGTTCTTATCTTCTTTGTGCTTTTATCCTTGTCGCCAATTGTTATGTATTTGGATGCTTGGAACAGACTTTAATGAGGCTCGGACACGGGAGTAATCTAACAAGCTTCTTTATTCAAGGACGCCACCTTGAGTCTCCTCCCGCACATGCATACTTGCACAAGACATCACAAGACATCACATATACTAATTACATGTGCTAATTATCACATACCTAACACACCTTTTCACACAGAGAGTTGTGAGTGTAGAATTCTCTGCCTCAGAGGCCGATGCAGGCTGGTTCTCTGGATACTTTCAAGAAAGATCTAGATAGGGCTCTTAAAGATAGAGGAGTCAGGGGATATGGGGAGAAGGCAGGAACGGGGTACTGATTGGAGATGATCAGCCATGATCACATTGAATGGCGGTGCTGGCTCGAAGGGCCGAATGTCCTGCACCTCTTGTCTATTGTCTATTGTTACCCATTCCTTCCATCCAGAGATGTTGCCTGGCCTGCTGAGTTACTCCAGCATTTTGTGTCTATCTGTAGAGGAATGTCATGGACAGATGTCCATTACCAGCACTACTGCACGGTGCTGCCGATCGGAAGGCTGCACTGTTTCTTGACAAGAAGGAAAGGATAGTGTAAATGGATATGGACCTGAGCAACCTTGGGCTGTTGTTCAAAAAGTTACCAAAAGTAATTAAACTGGAGTCCCTCCTGCCTCCTCCAGTGGTTCCAATGCTAACACCCAAAGGCGTTACTCGAAGCAACAGGTGAAGCTCTTTTACAGCTTGCAGCTGGCACCAAGTACAGAAATAAAAATGCAAATACCATCACATTACCATAATGCAGCATAATTACATTCAAGAGACTAATTGGATCTCGTCACTGTACTAACGGAGTACTGTTACATTCAAAGGAACATTAGGGTTTTGTTACAGTCAAAAGGATATTTGCTTTTGGTGGTGTTATATTCAGAAAGGGACTTGGAGTATTATGTGGAGTATTGTGTGGAGTTTTGTGTGGGGGTATTGGAGTATTTTTGCCACACTGGCCTTCATCAATCAGAGTATTGAGTAAAGAGGTCGGGAGGTCACGTTGCAGTTGTATAAGATGTTGGTGAGGCCGCATTTAGAGTACTGTGTTCAGTTCTGGGCGCCGTGTTATAGGGAAGATGTTGTCAAGCTGGAAAGGGTACAGAGAAGATTTACGAGGATGTTGGCAGGACTAGAGGGTCTCAGTTATAGGCAGAAGTTGAGTAGGCTGGGACTTGGAGTGCAGGAGGATGAGGGGTGATCATCATGAGAAGAATAGATCGGGCAGACGCACAGAGTCTCTTGCCCAGAGTAGGTGAATGAAGGACCAGAGGACATAGGTTTAAAGTGAAGGGGAAAAGATTTAATAGGAATTTGAGGGGTAACGTTTTCACATTACCCCGGTCGGTGCAGAGAGTAGCTTTGAATGTTTGTCTCTTCGTTACATTACGTTACGTGAGTTGCGAGGGTGTTTGTTTTTGTTTTAAGTACATCGGGTGTCGATTGACAGTTAATTGCTGCTGTATAGTTCAGTACTTTCGTGGTGTGTTTGTGCGGGCGCTGCCACTACCTCACACACACACACACACACCGGACCAACGAGCTAACGTTAATTAGCCAGCTAGCTTCTTGCGTTCACTGCTCCAAAGTATGGACTTCACATGGACACTATGGACTCTTATGCTTCTACTGTTCGTCTTGGATTATCTGCCCACTACATCATATGGATATACTCTTCCGGACAACCAACGGATTACTTACTGCAGGGACTTTTTACTTCAGCTGCAATTACACTCTCACCAAGCCCCTGCCATAGACAAGTTGCCGGAGGAGCTACAATGTAAACTCCCAACCGACCGGACAGGCACCCTGCACAACAATAGAAAGAAGGTAACGAGACGGGGGAGGAAGAAGAAGGGTGGAATTAAAGCAAGACTTAGGCGAGGAGAAAGTAAGCACCGTGCACTTCCCTCAGTGATCCTTGCTAATGTGCGCTCATTGCGTAACAAGACTGATGAACTGCAAGCTAACGTTTTTCACATGTATGAATACCGGACTGCTTCCATTCTTGCTTTCACTGAAACATGGCTGACTGGGAGTGACAACAGTGACAGCATGCACATAGATGGCTTCAGGTCTCCTGTAAGGTTAGACCGTGATACTGAACTGACTGGCAAGCACCATGGCGGTGGTGTCTGCCTCTACATCAATCCACGCTGGTGCAAAACAGTTGTTGTCAGAGAAGAACTGTGCAACCCTGACATTGAACTCTTGGCTGTCTCCCTGCGTCCCTTCTACCTTCCCAGGGAATTCCCACAACTGTTTTTCATTCTGGTTTATATCCACCCCAGAGCAAATGCATCCACTGCTACGGAACATATAAGAAATATGCTCGACAGATTCGAACTGATATCTCCGACGCCCCGAACTGAATTCATCATGGGTGACCCCCAAATTCAATCACTGTTCAATTGACAAGTCACTTAAAGGATTCTACCAGTATGTCAACTGTACCACCCGTCTAGGGAAAACACTGGACAAATGCTATGGGTCAGTCCCAGACGCCTACAGAGCCGTCTCCCTCCCTCCCCTAGGCTCTGCTGACCACAGCAGCATACTGCTCGTTCCTGCCTACACACCTGTGGTAAAGAGAACAGAGAAAGCCATCAAGGACATCAAACAGTGGACACCGGACAGTATTGACAGGCTTCAAGGGTGTTTTGAAACCACAGACTGGAATACCCTCACATCCTCCTCCACCAACATCAGTGAGCAAGCGGATATAGTCTCAGCATACATCAGTTTCTGTGTAGACAATATTATCCCCTCCAAGAAAGTCACAATCTTCCCTAACAATAAACCCTGGGTGACTAAAGATCTAAAAAACACATATTGAATAAGAAAAGAGAGAACATTTTTTTACCGGTTCTGAAGCTGAGAAAGGAGGTAAACAGAGAGGTCAAGCGGGCCATAAAAATTGCCAAGCTGAAATACAAGAACAAAGTGGAGCAGACCTTTGGAAAAGGGAACCTCCGTGCGGCTTGGCAGGGCCTCAAGAACATGGCAGCAGTGAACTCTGTCTCTACCAGCCGCAAGCCCATTCAGGTAGCAGGAAGCAGCTTCACTTCACTCCCGAATGATCTCAACTCCTTCTACACCAGATTTGAAAAGGACAATAGCACCCAGCTAGAATCAATCGTCTCCACACTCAGACCTGATGACTCCGGCCTCAACATCAACACATCAGAGGTGGTGAGAGCCCTCAAAAGGACTAAAAAGAACACAGCTCCAGGGCCAGACAACATCTGTGGGCGGACCCTATGGCACTGTGCTGAGCAGCTGGGAGGTGTGTTCCAGCATCTGTTCCAGGGCTCTTTGACCAGCAGCACAGTCCCCGCGATGTGGAAAAACTCAACAGTGATTCCCATCCCAAAGAAGGGCACCACCAAGGTCCTGAATGACCTTAGACCGGTGGCTCTCACCTCCCTGATCATGAAGGCCATGGAGAGGATCATCAAGGAGCACATCACCAAGGCAACTGGCTCGATGATGGATCCATTGCAGTTTGCTTACCAGGCTGGCAGGGGTGTCGATGACGCAAAAATATTCATCTTAAACACCATCCATAAGCATCTGGAAATCCCCAAGGCCACAGCCAGACTTCTGTTTGTAGACTTCTCATCAGCATTCAACACCATGCAGCCACATATTTTGGCTGAGAAGCTCATCACCCGCTTCCACCTCAACCACCAACTCACTCTGTGGATTATAGACTTCCTCACCAACAGATCACAGAGGGTGTTGGTGAACCACACCTTGTCCGACACCCTCTTCACCTTCACTGGCTCTCCACAAGGCTGTGTCCTCTCCCCACTTCTCTTCATTCTCTACACTGATGACTGCAGATCCACCCAGCCAAACTGCCACTTTGTAAAATTTGCTGATGACACAGTTCTCCTGTCTCTTCTTCCCAGCCACACACAACATCACAGCTCAGCCCTGCAGGACTTTATAGTATGGTGTGAAAAGTCTTGTCTTGAGCTAAATATAAGCAAAACCAAGGACATGATTGTGACTTTTCCCCCCCAACAGAGACAGATGGCTGAGGCAGCCACCACTATCATCCAGCAGGAGCTAGTGGAGATAGTGGAGGTATACAAATACCTGGGAACAGCCTTCGACAACCTGCTAAGGTTTTCCTCTAACATAGAGGAAATCCTTAAAAAGTGCCATCAGAGACAGTACCTACTCAGGAAGCTGAAGTCATTTGGGATTAACAAAGACATTCTCACTACATTCTACTACGCATTCATTGAAAATGTAATAACCTTCTCTTTCACTAGCTGGTTCCACTCCATCACCCTGCAAAACAGAAACCGCCTGTTGAATGTGGTCAAGGTCTGCTCAAAAGTCATTGAGCAGCCCGTCCGAACTCTCACTGCCCTATGCGACCAACAGTCTTTAAAGTTAACACGCAGGATTCTTCAGGACCCCTCTCACATCCTGTTTCCTGAGTTTGAGTGGCTCCCCTCAGGACGCAGACTCCGCTGTCCGGGTTGCCGGACACAGAGGAGGAAGGCAACCTTCATCCCCAGGGCTGTCCAGCTTTTTAATGCTGATCACTGACTCATGAACATATGAAATGAAATAACCTTCTATATGCACTTTTTTAATTGAAGCACTTAGGAAGCACTTTAAAAACTATTGCTATGTGTTGAATGTTGATGTGCGGTGTGTGTTGTGTGATTGTGCAGTGTGTCTGTGAAATGCGTGTGCTGGTTGATTGTGCAGTATGCGTGCTGCTTATGTTTGTTGATTGTGTCCCTTTTTAAAAAGCTACTGTAATGCGCCTTTTTAAATTGCCCCTCGGGGACGAATAAAGTGCTTTGAATTGAATGGGATATGGACAAAATGCTGGCAGGTGGGACTAGTGTAACTGGGACATGTTGGCCAGCGTGGGCAAGCTGGGCTGAAGGGCCTGTTTCCACGCTGTATCACTATGACTCTAGTCACAGTGCTAGAGAAAGGACCTGATGCCACTGCAGGTAGTGCAGTGGAAATTCACCTGGATGTTGCCAAGATTGGAGGACTCTAGTTAAGGGGAGAGATTGGATAGGTTGAGCTTGTTTTCCCTGGCCTGAAGGAAGCTTGGAGTAATGCATGAATTTAAAGTATGTTATATTGTGAGAGGCATAGAGAGGGCAGATATTCAGAACCTTTTCCCCATGGTTGGCACTATCAAAAGCAAGAGGGCACAGGTTTGAGGTGAGCGGTACGTTTTTTTTAATGCTGCAACTGGTTGATATGTGGAATGTGCTGCCTAAGGAGGTGGTGGACTCAGATGTAGTTACTACTTTTAGTGGCTTATAAATGTTAATTTAAATTTAAATGAGGCATTTAGTTTAGTTTAGTTTAGAGATACAGCCCTGTAACAGGCCCTTCAGCCCACCGAGTCCACATCGCCCAGCGATCCCCGCAAATTAACACTATCCTACACACACTAGGGTCAATTTACACATGCAGCAAGCCAATTAACCTACATACCTGTTTGAATTTGAAGTGTGGGAGGAAACCGAAGATCTCGGAGAAAACCCACGCTGAGAACGTTGAAACTCCATATAGGGAGCACCCCTCGTCAGGATTGAACCCAGGTCTCCGACGTTGCAAGTACCGTGCCGCACTAAGAAGATTTTAAGAAGGTTAAATGGGCAGAGACGTCCACGGTCCTACTGTAGTTAACTGGGACTAATGTGGATAGCAGCAAGGTCAGCATGAATGTGATGGGCCGAAGGACCTGTTCTGTGCTGTATGACTCTATACCGGGCATCATCAGACTCACAAGACTGGGTGGGGTAATATTGCATCCAACAAGGCATGTGATAAACTACCAAATGCCTTTTCATCTGCAAATTCAATAAAAATTGAGCAGACCTGCTGACATGGAAGTGACTAAGATTGGCACAAAAAGCTGGAGTAACTCAGCGGGTCAGGCAGCATCAGGCAGCAGGTCTGGAGAAAAGGAATAGGTGACGTATCGGGTCAAGACCCTTCTTCAGAGGGAGAGTCAGGGGAAAGGGAAACAAGAGATATAGACGGTGATATAGAGAGATATAGAGCAACGAATGAAAGATATGCATAAAAAAGTAATTTAAGAAGGAACTGCAGATGCTGGAAAATCAAAGGTACCCAAAAATGCTGGAGAAACTCAGCGGGTGCAGCAGCATCTATAGAGCGAAGGAGATAGGCAACTCCTATGATAGACAATGAGACTCAACAAAGTAGCGATTAATTCATCAAGAACATACGAACATCAGGGGTAAAGGGACAACATATGAAAGCAGGAGAGAGCCACACTCCTTATATTTGCTCTGCCATTCAATAAAAACATGACTGATCTTTTACACCAATGCCACTTTCCTGGATTAACCTACATAAAAATCCACCAATCACTTTTCTAAATAGTGACTGAGCCTCCACATTCTTCCGGGATAGAGAATTCCAAAGACTTACCAGGGTAGATAGAGTCCCCAACCCAAAACATCACCTATCCATTTTCCCCAGAGATGCGGCCTGACCCGTTGAGTTACTCCAGCATTTTGTGTCTATCTTTGAGATAAACCAGCATCTGCAGTTCAGTTCAATTCAGTTTAGTTTATTGTCACATGTACCAAGGTACAGTGAAAAGCTTTTGCTGCATGCTAACCAGTCAGTGGAAAGACAATCGAGCCATTTACACTGTATAGATGCATGATAAGGAAATAACGTTTAGTGCAAGGTAAAGATAGTAAAATCTAATCAAAGATAGTCCGAGGATCACCAAAAGGTTAGATAGTCATTCAGCACTGCTCTCTGGTTGTGGTAGGATGATTCAGTTGCCCAATAACAGCTGGGAAGAAACTGTCTCTGAATCTGGAGGTTTCACACCTTTTGGCCGATCTCCCTCACAAACTTCTGAGGGATCATCCACTCCTTGGTCAGAGCTGCCCTAGTTGGGTGGTAGTGGGGGATGTCCAGTGTCCCACCCAACACTGACCCTTGGCTGAAACCCAGCACCCTCCCTCTCCTACACCCCTCGGAAGAGTGGCTGTTCAGAGGAGGGTCCGTGTGACCTCAAAGCTATGATGAATCCAGCCAGTGTCACTGTTTACCCCTTCCCCCTGCCGACCCACCTCCCCGTCTCCCTTTTATACCCCTGCTCAGGGAAGGAACAAAGCAGGACCCAGTGTAGGGGGGGGAGGAGGGAGGAGAGAGAACAAAGGGGGGAACTGGCATGGGCGGGGGGGGAGGGAGGATTTGTAACTTTGTAAGCACCCTTTATGGGTGACTAGTTGCTTACTTTGGCAAAGTATGCAAGCAACGAATTTCACTATGACTTGTCACATGTGACAATAAAGTATTCATTCGTTCATATCCTATATCCCATGCTTATCTGAAATACCCTTGCCTACTCCACATACACTACATATCCTTGCCTCTCACTCTAGCCCCTGCCAATCGAGTATGCCTGCCTATCCTACATACCCCATCAATTACCACTGTGAACCCCAATTACACTAAACCCTCGTTACCCTGGTCCACAGAGGGGGCAATGTTGTCATAGTGTTGTCTAGTGTAGATGGGACATGTTGGTCGGTGTGGGTAAGGTCCTGTTTCCATGCTGTATCACTCTATGACTCTATGACATGAATTAGCACTAGTAATGGATTCAACAGTAGGAGATAGCTGTCGATGCTGGTTTACACCGAAGATAGACACAAAACACTGGAGTAACTCCGCGGGCCAGGCAGCATCTCTGGGGAGAAGGAATGGGTGATGTTTAGGGTCGAGACCCTTCTTCAGACTGAGGGTCGGGGGAGAGGGAGTCTAGAGATATGGATAGGTATGGTGTGAAAACGACAGATCAAAGCAGATGATGATAAGGAATTGTAGAAATGTTCATTGTTAGCTGAGGGGAAGATGGCAATGTGGCACACAGTCAGTAATATTTAATCAGGAGGCCAGTGAAACGAGTCGGAGAACTAGGGTGGGGGAGGGATGGAGAGCATGGCAAAGCAGGGGTTACTTGAGGTTAGAGAAATCAATGTTGATACCGCTGGGTTGTAAGCTGTCAAAGTGTAGGGTCTAAGTCCCCTTATATATTTTGAAACCGCAGTCATTCACAGAATAAACTGTAAGGAGAGGGCAGCAGCTCACTGTCCGGGCAACGGGAGAGGCAGCCATGAGATCTCAGCCTTCCTCATACTGTCCTGCCCAATGATGCATCTACACCACCAAAGCACCCCCGTTTATGGCACCTTTTACAATCCATTACATCCAGAAAGGACTTCACAAATAACGGAATCCCACACACAAAAACTCGCAAAACACTACAATAGACTTTGGGGCATTGAATGAATAAAGATATCTCATATATTCTCTTTTCAATGATTCTGTCCCAGACTGCTGATTCAGTGTGAAGGGGGGGGGGCAGTGGTGCGGGAATATATGATTCGATACAATATGATAGTTATTTATCCCAGGAGGAGCATTGATCTGCCAACAGTCATAAAAACACAAATACATGAATCATGAAATTAAAGTGCAGTGGTTTTACCACCTGGGAATAAAGTGGCAAGGGGGGGGAATAGTGGGGGGGAGGGGGGGTGGGGGGGGGTGGGGGGGGGGGGTAGGGGGGGGGTTGGGGGTGGGGTTGGGGGGGGGGGGGTGGGGGTTGGGGGGGGGGGGGGGGGGGTGGGGGAGGGGGAGTCAGGTTACCCCCAGGACAGGAGTTGTACAGTTTGGATCACCACAGGGAAGAACATAGGGGAGTAGGTCAGGAGAAGGCTGCAAATCTTCAGCGTCCCCTCTAAACTTCAGGGCAGCAAAAACATGACCTCTTCAAACTCTGACCTGCATTTAACAACCCATCCCCCACCACACACACACACCCAGAAATAGTTCCAAAAACGGCAACGTTATTTAGGGTCATCACATGTGGTACAATGCATGAATTATAGCCGAGAGCACATCGCGTTTCCAAGGTTCTGGACAGCGTGTTAATTGCCATATTAGCTTTGCTGATACCAGGGAAATATATATGTTGATAGCAAGACTGAGAATAGCGGGCACATCCTTCAATCCAAACCATTTTGAAAAAGAAAAAAAGATTTATCTCGTTAACTGCAGTCATGTTGAGAATAATTCTATTAAGTAAATATGCATTTGCCTGATTTACTGTGTTCATCTATATTGTGATGCCCCAATGTTGTCAAATTGTTTTAGGCTGCCCTATGCAAATGTATCAAAGCAATGCCTTCCTCATATTGTACTCCCATTATTTATGACATATACACCAGTATATTTCTCTCGCCGTTTATGGCACACACCAAGTAAATCAAAGCACATCCCGAAAGGACCTGGGAGGGATCTCTCCTATGCAAAAAACAAAACTCACAAAACACGAACCAATAAAAAGAGACGGGGATGTGGCCATTAATTGCCAAGAGTGTAGAGACTCTTTTCAAAGGTCATAGCCTGAATCCGACTGCCCATTCAAGAAAAAAAACTGTAAGGAAAGAGATGCAAGGAAGCAGATCTTTGAAACGGGTGAATCTGCAAGGACATGAGCCCAAGATGCCTTCCTCCATAATGTCATCATGATGCATAAAACCAAAAAGCACCTCCGTTTATGGCAACTTTAAAAATCCAGTACATCGAAAGGAAATTCAGCAAAAAAGGGGTGGTTTGCAACACAAAAACACTCAAAAAAACAACAAAAGACTCGGAATGGAACCATAAATAAAAGAGGGGGAAGATAGAAAGAGTCAATGATTGAATGTCCCAGAAGTGATTCAGTGGTGGGTGGGGGGGCCGAAGGTGGTGGGGGAATATATGATAAGATACAATAGGTAGTTATTTATCCAACAGGAGCAGATATGCCAACAGGATAAAACAAAAAAAACATGAACCATGAATATAGTGGCAAGTGAAAAGACCAGTGGGGATATGCAAAGAGTGCTAGGGGGGGGGGGGGGGGACAGGGAAGTGTTAGCAAGAAACAGGGAAACAGGGAAGAAAAACTATGGGAGAGAGTAGGTCAGAGAAAGAAAAATATGACCTGCAACTCTAAACAGGAATGAGCAAAAACCCACACTGCCACTTAAAACCCATCAAACACACACACAACACACAGAAAAAACGGCATGTTATTTAGGGGGTCATCAATTATACAATGCATGATTATAGCCAGAGAGCACATCGGCGTTTCCAAGGTCTGGACAGCGTGTTAATTGCCATATTATCTTTGCTGATACATGGAACAGAAATAAAAAATGGGAGGACAAGGGAATATAGGAAAGTGGATGAGTATGTAGCAAAGACTGAGAATTCCGGGCACACAACACTCAAATCCAAACCATTTTGAAAAAAAAAAAAAGACCAATTATCTCGTTAACACCTGCAAGCCTGTTGAGAATTAATCATATTAAGTAAATATGCATTTGCCTGATTTACTGTGTTACTATATTTTTGTTTCCAATGTAAATTGTTTTATCTGCCCTATGCAAATGTAATATCAAAGCAATTAATTAGTCTATGAGATTTTAATTCATGCGATTATTGACTAATATTTCTTTACTATTATATTTCTCCTCGCCGTGTGACAGCACGGACTAGTTCCACAATAAACAGCCAGTGCTTTATGCCCTGCCTTCTCTCCCTATGCAAGACCGTTTTTGCCCTGCTGAGGCCTGGATAGAGAGGATGTGGCAAGGATATTTCCACTTGTGGGAGAGACGAGGACCAAAGGTCATAGCCTCAGAATTAAAGGACTTTCCTTTAGGAAAGAGATGAGATGGAATTTCTTTAGTCAGAGGGTGGTGAATCTGTGGAATTCTTTGCCACAGAAGGCTGTGGAGTCCAAGTCAGTGGATATTTTTAAGTCAGAGATAGATAGATTCTTGATTAGTACAGGTGTCAGGGGTTATGGGGAAAAGGCAGGGGAATGTAGTTAGGAGGGAGAGATAGATCAGCCATGATTGAATGGTGGAGTAGACTTGATGAGCCGAATGGCCTAACTCTGCTCCTATCACTTGTGAACATGAACTCTCTCGTGTGTTCAGGGGGAGAGATAGTTTTTGCCCTGCTCTCTCTCCCTGTGCTTGAGAGCAATCTGTTTAATGCTTGATTGCATCACAACAAGTCCAATCACTTCTTACAATGATCAATATCATCCAAGAGCTAGGGGTGGAAGATTGCAACCTTCACGTGGTCCGCCCTGTTTTGACGAATGCAATCAACCCGGCGTGCACAATCAAATATGATTAAGTAGAACAAGTTGTCCTACAACATTAGGCTGTGCACGTCACTCGGGTTCTCTTGGGAAACCCGAGCTGAGGGTCAAACGTGCTTCATCCAAAGCTCTCGGCTGCCCTCGGGTGAGAGGGAGAGGGAGGAGGAGAGGGGAGAGGGGAAGCGGGAGAGAGGGGGAGGGGGAAAGGGAGGCCGACTGAGAGCGGGCAGCGGGTCTCGGGAACTCTCGGGACCTCGCGGGACCTCTGAAGCCGGCCAAGTGCGAGTTGACTGCGAGCGGGAGGCGACCAAATGACTGCGAGATGGCGGGTTAATGTAACTCGCATTTTCGGATGAGGCGATTTCTGAAATCATCAGG